>NC_069500.1:924626406-924983906 GCF_027579735.1 Bombina bombina
AGAACCCCTTCATATATACCATCCTCCAAACCCATGTTAACCAATCAGGCAGCCCAGGCAGCGCACACCCACCGAACACATCCATCACAAACAACACACGCTATCGGCAGAGGCGGCCACGGATGATGTCATCAGACCGCAACCGTCTGGGCCGACATCGACGCAACTGGTTGTCATGGAGACAGCCGTAAACAGCAATAACAAAGCCATTCAAAAGGAGGAGGGAGGAGGCGTGTCAACGCTGTCAGGCTGTCAGATCAAATCATAAACAAAAGACAAAGTGACCACATCTAATAGTGCTCATAAACATCCATACGGGACATTATAAAAAATCCATAAGGGACATTATAAACAGCAATATGTTAAACAGTATTACTCATAATAGCGCAACAAATAAGGGCCTTGATAGTAATGCACTGGGATACCCTCTATACCCACACAGTATCACGGTAACTCCAGAGTAACCAGAGCCAAAACTCTAGACATTTCATATCAGGATCATACATCCAAGGAGGGGGGAAAACCCCCACATTTAATATCAGAAGGAATAAGTAATAACTTTAATTGACGACTCCCAGTGGCCTCTCATTAGGCTCTATAGCAGCAGCCAAAGTCAATATTAGTATTAAGTCCACGGGGGGTAACCGTGTCCAGATTGAATATCCAGCGAGCTTACAGTCGTAGTAATGCCTGTGCCCTATCACTGATCCATCTTGGGTGAAGCACATGATCAATAAGCATAGTTCGCAGGGAGGAGACTGAATGGCTAGCAGCCAAAAAGTGGTGAGCAACCGGCTGTTCTGAACATCCCCTGTCCAGAGCCTGACGTATGGCTGTTTTGTGATTGGCGAGCCATTCCCTGAAGGACGTCACTGTCTTGCCAATATGGTACAAAGAACATGGACAGATGATGGCATACACGACCTCTGACAACTGACAAGCTGAAAGTACTTAATAGGGGCCTATCATTTGTCCCCAAGCTGAGGTGTGATTAATTTAACCTACATGTTGACTTATTTAAGGACAAAGGGGATTATGCTTCTAAACCCTTTAAGCCTCCTAGTGTCTTTGAATCCTCCAACACACACACCTCTATTAAGACATTCCATCAAATCTGTACTTCATCCCTCATGAGTTACACAAAGCTATACCCCCCAAGTAGAGATAATTTGAGCAAGGCTGAGAGACAGGCTATCAAATCCCTTTCAATTGACAGGGATATAGTCATCAGGCCTGCGGATTAGGGGGGTGCCACGGTAGTAGTGGACTACACCCAACATAGACTTGAGGAATTAAGACAATTGCAGGATGAGAACACTTATCACAAATTGTTGATCAATCCGACTAGGGTTTTCAAAAAACAAATTGATGAGTTCTTGGGTCTGGCCCATTTGGCATGTGTGATTGATGATGATGTATTTTTGTATTTGACGGTGGACCATCCGGTTTGCCCTGTTCTGTACCTTTTTGCCTGAAATCTATAAGTCTCTGGAGAGCCCCCTGGGCAGACGCATTGTGTCTGCCAGGGGGTCACTCTTACAGCCCTTGGCGGAATATATTCTTGAAGAATATTGAAGACATACAGCACACTGACATCCTGGTCACCATGGATGTGGTGAGTTTATACACCGTCATACCACATACATAGGGTGTTGAAATGGTCAGACAATTACTGATTGACAATGTTCACTATAGGGGACCACTGATAGAGTTTTTGCTTCATCTTATGGAATTGTGCCTAGTGAAAAACTATTTCCGATTTAAAAACAATTATTTTTTGCAAACAATGGGGATGGAGATGGGGTTGAATATGGCCCCATCTTACGCCAATATTTATATGGTAATGTATGAGCAGCATAACATCTTCTCTAGGCAGAACCCAATAAAATGATATCGTCGTTACATCAACGATGTATTTATGATGTGAAGTGTCTCCCCGGAGGCCCTTTTGGAATGGGTCAATATTCTGAATGGTCTTGAGTCTACTATTAGGTTTAAAATGGAATCTAACTCAGATAAAATCCATTTTCTTGATCTAGAAATATTTAAGGTTGATACCCAGAGTGGGTATAAGTTGCATACCACATTGTTTCAGAAAGCTACTGATAAGAACTCTATCTTACAATACAGTAGCTTTCATCCTAGGTACCAAAAAGATGGGGTCAGCTTCTCACAGTTCTGCGGGTCGTCCGCAACAATACTGACGACTCCCGTAAAAATAGCCAACTGAGTGAGATGTCACAGAGATTCCTACAGAGGGGGTACCCAGCGTCCTTGATTGAACAGCAATGTCTGAAAGCAATGGAGTGGACACAAGAAACATTTACGATGAGGAAAGTACCTGATATGATGTCCAATCGTTTGAACTTTCTGACCACCTATACATCTGGGTCAGAATGGTATATAAGAGAGCAAGCAATTTGAGGGATCTCCTGGTATTGAACGATCCAACACACTGCTATGAGAAACAAATGTGTCTACCCAAGGGCAAATCAGGGTGCTATCGGTGCGGAAACTGTGTGACCTGTAACAGTCTAATCACTGGCAACACTTTTCATCATCCGCACACAAACAAGCGGTTCACCATTAAGCACAGATTGACCTGCTCCTCTGAGTTTGTCATGTATGCTATCATCTGTCCATGTTCTTTGTATTATATTGGCAAGACGGTGACGTCCTTCAGGGAAAGGCTTGCCAATCACAAAACAGCCATACGTCAGGCTCTGGGCAGGGGACATTCAGAACAGCCGGTTGCTCGCCACTTTTTGGCTGCTGGCCATTCAGTCTCCTCCCTGTGAACTATGCTTATTGATCATGTGCCTCGCTCAAGATAGGGCGGTGATAGGGCACAGACATTACTATGACTGGAAGCTCACTGGATATTCAATTTGGACACAGTTACCCCCGTGGACTTAATACCAATATTGACTTTGGCTGCTGCTCTAGGGCCTAATGAGAGGCCACTGGGAGTTGTCAATTAAAGTTTTTACTTATTCCTTCTGATATAAATGTGTTTTTTTTGCCCCTCCTTGGATGTGTGATCCTGATATGAAATATCTAGAGTTTTGGCTCTGGTTACTCTGGGGTTACCTTGATACCGTGTGGGTATAGAGGGTATCCCAGTGCATTACTATCATGGCCTTTATTTGTTGCGCTATTATGAGTAATACTGTTTAACATATTGCTGTTTATAATGTCCCTTATGGATTTTTTATAATGTCACGTATGGATGTTTATGAGCACTATTATGACACTTTGTCTTTTGATTATGATTCGATCTGACAGCCTGACTGCGTTGACACGCCTCCTCCGTACTCCTTTTGAACGCCTTTGTTATTGCTGTTTATGGCTGTCTCCATGACAACCGTTTGCATCGATGTCGGCCCAGATGGTTGCGGTCAGATGACGTAATTCATGGCCACCTCTGCGCGTGTTGTTTGTGATGGATGTGTTCTGTGGGTGTGCGCTGCCTGGGCTGCCTGATTGGTTAACACGGGTTTGGAGGATGGTATATATGAGGGGGTTCTGGGTTGTGTACACTATGTCTGTTTGGCTTCCGTTGATAAAGGCTCCTGCGAAAGCCAAAACGTTTGGTGTCTGGCAGTTGCTTGTCTATAAAAGGCGGTTGAAAAAATCCTGTCTGTGTCTGCTCTGTGGATACCCCGGGAGATACGGATGCCATCCGTGGGAACTATCCAGTGATTCTGTATACTAATAATTGCGGAGCACCAGGTGGCTGAGTTGTTGGTGTGTGCCATTTCCCTGCAACTTAACAAAACAAAAAAAGTTATATATATATATATATATATATATATATATATATATATATATACACTGTGCAAAAGTCTTAGGCCACTATTAGACGTGTTGTTTTAGCAAACTTTTAATGACCATCCATATTTATTTTTCGGTCTCTTTATTAAGATACAAACAGAAAATACAAAAAATGTGTACACAAAATATAAAAAAAACACCACAATGGCTTCTTCAGGCAAAAGTCAATATTTAGTCTGACCTCCCTTGGCACTAAGCAAATCTTGAACTGGAAGCAATCTTCTGGTATATTATACCAGGCTTCTTTCAGCACTTCCCAGAGTTCTTCTTTAGATTTAGGTTGCCTTTTATATCTTTCTCTGTCCAGGTGATCCCATACTGAATATAATATTCAGGTCTGGACTTTGTAGAGCTCAGTCCATGACTGTTAGTATTTTATCAGCTGTTTTTCTCTCCAAGTATGATTTTACTGCATTAGCAATGTGCTTGGGATCGTTATCATGCTGAAAAACCCCCCATTCCCAATCAGGCATTTTCCAGAAGGAATGGCAGGATGAATTAAAACCTGTCTGTACTTTTCAGCATTCATGATCCCATCAATTCGAACAAAATCGCCAACCAGCAGAAATGCAGCCCCAAACCAGGACAGACCCTCCACCATGTTTCACTGAAGGCCGCAAGAACTCATTCTACCTTCTCTCTCCAACTCTTCTTCTCACATATTGTCAACGATTGGACCCAAAAGTTTCAAACTTGGATTTGTCACTCCATAATACTCTTTTCCACCGATCTTCCTTCCAATATTTGTGACCTTTAGTATAGCTTAACCTTTTCACCCTGTTCCCCTTCCAAAAAAGGGGTTTCTTGGTTGCTACCCTTCCACAAAGACCATTCCTGATTAAGCTTTTTTGGACAGTAGAAGGGTCAACTTGGCATCCCGATGAAGCTGCCATATGCTGAGCCAGGTCCTTGCTGGACTTCTTCTGGCCTCTTAAAGAAGAAACTCTGAGAAACTTCTCATCAGATTTTGAAAGTTTGCTTGGCTTTCCAGTCCTTTTTTTTGTCCTTTACATCTCCTGATTCTTCAAAACAGCTTGAATACTACATCTTGAGTATCCAGTTTGTTTGCTGATTTTCCTTTGAGAGAGGCCTTGCTGGTGCAAAAGTATGATTTGATTTCTGTCAAATTCTGTGATCTTTGGCATTTTGAATGGAATAAATAATGTGATTGAAAGTTGGTCTTATTAGCAAGCTTCCACATGTGTACGTAATGCTCAAGCATGTCTTAGACAAACCTGGTGTAAAAGACCCTTTTCACAGTAGTCATTTTGACATTAAAGGCCAAATTAAACTTTCATGATTCAGATAGGGCATGTAATTTTAAACAACTTTCTAATTTACTTTAATCATCAAATTTACTTTGTTCGCTTGGTAATCATAGTTGAAAGCTAAACCTAGGTAGGCTCATATGCTAATTTCTAAGTCCTTGAAGGCTGCCTCTTATATAAATGCATTTGACAGTTTTTCACAGCTAGAGGGCTTTGGTTAATGTGTTTTATATAAACAACACTGTGCTCGTGCACTAATTACCTGAAATGCAAGTCTGTCAAAAGATCTGAGATAAGGAGGTAATCTGCAGAAGCTTAGATACAAGGTAATTACAAAAGTAAAAAGTATATTTCTATAACAGCGTTAGTTATACAAAACTGGGGAATGGTAAATAAAGGGATTATCTATCTTCTTAAACTATAATATTTTTGGTGTTTACTGTCCCTTTAAGTAGTAGGATAAATACATGTGTTAGCAATGACATTAAAGGGACAGTATACTATAAAATTGTTTTTCCCTTAATGTGTTTCCAATTACTTTTTTTACCAGCTGCAGAGTATAAAATGTATGAGATTTGCTTGTTAAGGCTTTTTTTGTGTATATGAATTAACTGATTTTGTGTTTTGAAGCCACAACCTAATAAAATGGGTTGAGCTTGTAGGTATCAGATCTCTTTACATTATCACAATGTGTACATATACCTGCTTCTTTATTTTATATCTGTCCATAAAACAATCACCAATACTTGGAGAGAACAATGGAAAATTAACATTTTATTACTTTATCTCTTCCATAACCCACTGGGAGTGTAATTACTTCTACTGGCTGTGTTTACACATCTTGGCCTTGAGGCCAAAAACTTTCAGGATGGGCGGGGATACCACAGGCTAAATAATCTATTTCAAATGCCATTATAAGGGCAATGAAAATACTTGTAAACAATTTAATCCACTCCAGCAGGTAAAGTGGATCATTGGGGACAAATTAAAGGGGAGAAACTTTTTGAGTAAACTGTCCCTTTAATTATGGTTCCATTCCATTTAGGTTTACAAAAGCCAGGTTCCTGCTATTGCTCAAGTGTAAGGGGAGGTCACACTAAAAACTTACCACTTTAGCCTATAGAAACATTTTTTTCGGTTTTTTTATACTGCATACAAATATCCTGTATTTTATGGTATTCTAATAAAGAGACTGAAAAATAAATATATATGGTCATTATACCATTGCTAAAACAACAAATCTAATGGTGGCCTAAGACTTTTGCACAGTACTGTATATATATAATATTTTTTTAAACATTCTTGCAAAACTGCTGCAATATATATTCAGCTCCTAAGCCTACCTACCTTTCAACAAAGGATACCAAGAAAAGTACATTTGATAATGAAAATAAATTGAAAAGGTTTTTGTTTTTTTAAATGTTGGGTTTCATGTCCCTCTGGGACGCGAAAATTTCAAATAAAAATGCTTTGGTGTTAGAGAATTTTATTACTGCACTATTGCTTGCATATTACTGTGTGTTCAATCCATGCAAACAGATTTTTTATTAGCGAAAATCACCAGCTATTTCCTCTTAGGAACATCTTCAGGCCAACAAATTAACTTAAAGGGACACTGAACCCAATTTTTTTCTTTTGTGATTGAGATAGAGCATGCAATTTTAAGCAACTTTCTAATTTTTACTCCTATTATCAAATTTTCTTTGTTCTTTTGCTATCTTTATTTGAAAAATAAGGCATCTAAGCTTTTTTTGGTTCAGAACCATGGACAGTACTTGTTTATTGGTGGTCGAATTTATCCACCAATCAGAAAGAACAACCCAGGTTGTTCACCAAAAATGGGCCGGCATCTAAACTTACATTCTTGCTTTATAAATTAAGATACCAAGAGAATGAAGAACATTTGATAATAGGAGTAAATTAGAAAGTTGCTTAAAATTGCATGCTCTATCTGAATCTCAAAAGAAAAAAATTGGGTTCAGTGTCCCTTTAACCCCTTAATGACCGGACCATTTTTCAGTTTTCTTACCCTTAATGACAATGGCTATTTTTACATTTCTGCAGTGTTTGTGTTTAGCTGTAATTTTCCTCTTACTCATTTACTGTACCCACACATCTTATATACCGTTTTTCTCGCCATTAAATGGACTTTCTAAAGATACCATTTTTTTCATCACATCTTATAATTTAATATAAAAAATATATAAAATATGAGGAAAAAATGGAAAAAAACACACTTTTTCTAACTTTGACCTCCAAAATCTGTTACACATCTACAACCACCAAAAAACACCCATGCTAAATAGTTTCTAAATTTTGTCCTGAGTTTAGAAATACCCAATGGTTACATGTTGTTTGCTTTTTTTGCAAGTTATAGGGCAATAAGTACAAGTAGAACTTTGCTATTTCCAAACCACTTTTTTTCAAAATTAGCGCTAGTTACATTGGAACACTGATATCTGTCCGGAATCCCTGAATATCCCTTGACATGTATATATTTTTTTTTAGAAGACAACCCAAAGTATTGATTTATGCCCATTTTGGTATATTTCATGCCACCATTTCACTGCCAAATGCGAGCAAATAAAAAAAATTGTTCACTTTTTCACAAATTTTGTCACAAACTTTAGGTTTCTCACTGAAATTATTTACAAACAGTTTGTGCAATTATGGCACAAATGGTTGTAAATGCTTCTCTGGGATCCCCTTTGTTCAGAAATAGCAGACATATATGGCTTTGGCGTTGCTTTTTGGTAATTAGAAGGCCGCTAAATGCAGCTGCGCACCACACGTGTATTATGCCCAGCAGTGAAGGGGTTAATTAGGGATCTTGTAGGGACCTTGAAGGGTTAATTTTAGCTTTAGTGTAGTGTAGTAGACAACCCAAAGTATTGATCTAGGCCCATTTTGGTATATTTCATGCCACCATTTCACCGCCAAATGCGAGCAAATAAAAAAAAAAGTGACATTTTTCACAATTTTAGGTTTCTCACTTAAATTATTTACAAACAGCTTGTGCAATTATGGCACAAATGGTTGTAAATGCTTCTCTGGGATCTCCTTTGTTCATAAATAGCAGACATATATGGCTTTGGCGTTGCTTTTTGGCAATTAGGAGGCCGCTAAATGCTGCTGCGCACCACACTTGTATTAAGCCCAGCAGTGAAGGGGTTAATTAGGTAGCTTGTAGAGAGCTTGCAGGGTTAATTTTAGCTTTAGTGTAGAGATTAGCCTCCCACCTGACACATCCCACCCCCTGATCCCTCCCAGACAGCTCTCTTCCCTCCCCCACCCCACAATTGTCCCCGCCATCTTAAGTACTGGCAGAAAGTCTGCCAGAACTAAAATAAAAGGTGTTTTTTTTTTTTTTTTTTTTTTTTTTTTAATTATTCAGCTGTGATGGACCCCTGCCTTAACCCCCAACCTCCCTGATCCCCCCCAAACACCTCTCTAACCCTCCCCACCTACCTAATTGCCACCATCTTGGGTACTGGCAGCTGTCTGCCAGTACCCAGTTTTCCCCAAAAAATAAAGTGTTTTGTTACATGTTTTGTTTTTATTTTTTCTGTAGTGTAGCTGCCCCAAACCCCCCCCCCCCCAGATCCAGATCCTTATCCTGATTATTTATTTAAAAAATTCTGCCCCCCTCCCTCTTACCAAAATTCATTGGTGGCAGTGCCAGTGATGCACACACACACGCACGCGCGCGTGTGCACGCAGCCCCCGCACGCTCCCGGCATCCGGCGTGCACAATGCACTTGAAGGAACCGGATGCCGGGTAGCGATGGGCCGCCCACCCTCCTCCCTGTAAGCTCCCACCCACCAACGAACGGCCGCATCGCTACCGGTGCAGAGAGGGCCACAGAGTGGCTCTCTCTGCATCGGATGCTTTCTAAAGGGTATTGCAGGATGCCTCAATATCGAGGCATCACTGCAATACCCTGAGAGCTGCTGGAAGCGATTGCGATCGCTTCCAGCACTCTCTAAGACAACTGACGTACCAGGTACGTCCATTGTCACTAACTGCAAGTTTTTGCAGGACGTACCTGGTACGTCAGTTGTCATTAAGGGGTTAAATAAAGTGAAAGTAGAAGGCAGTGCTACCGCTGCAAGCCAACAAAAGTAAAAATAAAAGATATTTTTTTAAAAAGATTGGCTAAGCTTAAAACTGAAGCTTAAATACTTATTATTTGACATTAGAATCAATCAACTGACAAGGACATTGCTAATTTGTTATTGAAGACTGTGGGCGAGATTACATATACGGCGCAGGCTTCAGCGCAACTGCTGAAACCCGCACCGCCTGTAATTTCACCTCGCACATCGGGGTACTATATAAACCCTGCTGGCAGTTCATAAAGTGCCGTAAGTTGAATAAACTAACGATGTACAGAAATGAGCGTAAATACAAATTTCTGGAGTCGCCAATGACTTACGGCACTTTAGAAACTGCCGGCACCTAAGACAAAAAAAAAAAGTCAAATCTCCAGTAGAAGTCTAACCCGCCTCCCAAAAATACACAGACACATAAAACCCCTATATCCACAATCAAACCCACATCGGAACTAATAATAAAAGTATTAACCCCGAAACCGACAACACCCCACAATGCAATATGCCTAATTCAACTATTAACCCCTAATCCGCCATTCACCCACATCGCGATCTACCTAATAAAAGTATTAACCTCTAAATCTGCCAAAACCAACATAACAACCTACCTATTAAAACTATTAACCCCTAATCCGCCATTAATCGCAATAAACCTAATAAAGTATATTAACCCCTAATCTGCCATTAACCCACAATGCAATAAACTTAATAAAACTATTAACCCCTAATCTGCCAAACCCACACAACGCAATAATCCTAATAAATCTATTAACCCCTAATCCGCCACAACGCAAATAACTAATTAAATTACTAAGCCCCCTAACCTAACAGCCCCTAAATTAACCCCAATTACCGAAAAGAAAAAATACTAAGTTACAATTAAAATAAAAAAAGCTAACATTACTTAAAAATAAAAAAAATATATTAATCTAAGATTACAAAAAATTAAAAAAGTCTAACATTACATAACATAATAAACCAAATGATCAAAAATAAAAAAATTAAACCTAATCCCTATGAAAATAAAAAAGTCCCCACAAAATAAAAACACCCCCTAATCTAATACTAAACTACCAATAACCCTTAAAAGGGCCTTTTGTAGGGTATTGCCCTATGTTAAACAGGTCTTTTCCTTAAAAAAATACTAAGTCCCCCATCTAACAGTAAAACCCCCACTCACCAAACCCCCCAAAATAAAAAAAACCTAACACTAAAAAATCCTAAACTAAAGGGGCATTTGTATGAGCATTGCCCTTAAAATGGCATTCAGCTCTTTTAAGAGTGCCCAGAAATCCCTAATCTAAAAAAAAAACCCTCCAAAAAATAAAAAAAAGCCTGCTTCACGCTCATCTCGGCTTTGCGCCAGCTTGGTCCTGGATGAATAGGAAGAGGTCCCCGCTTGGAAGAAGATGTCAGCCACTTGGAAGAAGATTTCACTGCCTGGAACAGGACCTTCTCCGTCAGACTTGTATGGGCAATGCCCATACAAATGCCCCTTTAGGGGCAATGGGTAGTTTAGGATTTTTTAGTGTTAGGTTTTTTTATGTTTGGGGGCTTGGTGGGTGGGGCGTTTTACTCTTAGATGGGGGACTTAGTATTTTTTTAAGGAAAAGAGCTGTTTAACTTAGGGCAATGCCCTACAAAGGGCCATTTTAAGGGCTATTGGTAGTTTAGTATTAGATTAGGGGGTGTTTTTATTTTGGGGGGGTTTATTTTCATAGGGATAAGGTTTAATTTTTTTATTTTTGATAATTTGGTTTATTATTTTATGTAATGTTAGACTTTTTTATTTTTTGTAATCTTAGATTAATTAAAAAAATTTATTTTTTATTTTTAAGTAATGTTATCTTTCTTATTTTAATTGTAATTTAGTATTTTTTAATTTAGGTAATTGGGGTTAATTTAGGGGGAGTTAGGTTATATGGCTTAGTAATTTAATTAATTATTTGAGTTGGGGGGGTTTGGCGGATTAGGGGTTAATAGATTTATTAGGATTATTGCGTTGTGTGGGTTTGGCGCATTAGGGGTTAATAGTTTTATTAGGTTTATTGCGTTGTGGGTTAATGGCAGATTAGGGGAATATACTTTATTAGGTTTATTGTGATGTGGGTTAATGGCAGATTAGGGGTTAATATACTTTATTAGTTATTGCGGTGGGGGATTGCGGATGTCAGGTAGATATTGCACATGCATTAGGTGTTAGTTATTACCAGGAGGTAGATCAATATTTCGCATGCGTTAGGTGTTAGTTAATATTTTAATTTTCAGACAGTTACGGTGCTTACATTTTCAGCACAAGGCTTGCTGCGCCTGCCAAGTGTGGCAAGGTGAAAATGGAGTAAAATGTCTCCATTTTCGCTGCATATGTCCTTGCGCTGAATATGCGATACCTATTTGCGACACGGTTCTATGTTAGCTTATGGGAGTAAAAATTGCGGCCGACGGGTGAAATATACGTGCCGCATTTATATGCGGCGCTGTATATGTGATAACAAAACCGCGTAAAAACCGGCGCCACCGGCTTTTGCGGGCGACGCCGCATATGTAATCTTGCCCTGTAAATGTGAAACCTTTCCTGCGAGGAGAAAAAGCCTTCTCTGCTTTTTGAGTCAATTTATTTTGTTTTGTTCATCCATTGACTGTTTATTTATCTTATATCTGACTAATGAAAAAAAAGTGATAATTTTAGTGTTTGTCTAAAGGTGACACACATTTTTT
The DNA here is from genome assembly GCF_027579735.1 of Bombina bombina. NCBI lineage: Eukaryota > Metazoa > Chordata > Amphibia > Anura > Bombinatoridae > Bombina > Bombina bombina. The sequence goes on from NC_069500.1 coordinate 924,638,340, forward strand.
TTATTTTTATTGGATTAGAAAATAATGTTTATTTACAAAACAAATCTCCTTGTTACATCCCACAAACTATCCTCTCATCTCTATTATTTAAAAATAAATTCAGACTATAATAATTAGAAGGGCTTGGTGATCTAAAGCGCTCCGCTCTCCTGAGATAACCTAAAAGGTCTCACCAGTACTGCAAGATCCTTTTAAACAATTTTATAAAGGCAAATTGTATCTTGAGAGCTATTTATGTCGCTATGCAGGGTTATGGATGTAAAGGTGAGATACCTACATTACAATATAATGTTAAAAAAAATAAATGGTATGATTACTCTCCATGTCAGCAAGTTTTTTGATCATTGGGCCTTAAAGGGATACTAAACTCACATTTTTTTCTTTCATGATTCAGATAGAGCATGCAATTTTAAGCAACGTTCTAATTTACTCCTGTTAGCAATTTTTCTTGCTATCTTTATTTAGAAAGCAGGAATTTAACGATTAGGAGCTGACCCATTTTTGGTTCAGAACCTGGGTTATGCTTGCTTATTGGTGGCTAAATGTAGCCACCAATAAACAAGCGCTATCCAGGGTGCTGAATCTAAAATGGGCTGACTCCTAAGCTTTCCATTCCTGCTTTCTAAATAAAGATAGCAAGAGAGCGAAGAAAAATTGATGATAGGAGTAAATTAGAAAGTTGCTTAAAATAGCATGCTCAATCTAAATCATGAAAGAAAACATTTGGGTTTTACCCCTTTAAGGGCCCCATGTACAAAGGTGCAGACAAGTTTACAGACTTGGCAACCTGTCCATCCGTGTTTACAGTGAAGGGCATTACCCACACTTGCATGTGTAAAACTGCCCCATTCTCTTATGCGATTGTCAGACATTTACCTTAAAAAAATGTGAATCAAAACATTCTTGCATATATTTTATATATTTATACTTTATATGCAAATTTTCATAGATTCCACTAATTTAAAGATTTTTTTTTCTACTCATATGTCTTTAGTCTGAAAAACAGATTTAGTAAAGCTTACAACTTGTCCTGACCAGATGTTTCTTATGAGAGATGTAAATAAGTCCACTATGGGATTTAATGGTTTCAGTTGCTTTATGAAGTTTCACATCCTAAACCAAATATTTTCATATTTTTCCACATCTTAATTGTTTTTCAGTAACTCACCCTGCTTACTTCTCGCTTTCCTTGTTTCTTATGCAGTATATTCTGCAGTTTGAGATAAAAGATACCCAAGTTGTTTATTTTAACAAAAGCAGACATTTCAAATCTCATAATCATGAATTTTAGCCCTAAACATGTCTGTTTAAAGGGACAGTAAACTTAAAAAAATAATGTTACATAATTCTACACATAGAGGAAACAAGGTAAGTTTAACATTGGGGCTAAAATCTATAAAATCTTTTGATTTTTAAAGCTGTTGCTAAGATAAAATTTGTTTACTGTTCCTTTAACCCTTTGAGTGCTAAGCACTTTCCCACCTGGGTGCTAAGGTTATTGAAGGTTTTTTTTTAATTTTTATTTTTTGAATTTTTTATTTTTTAACTTTTATATTTTATTTTTCAGATCCCCAAGACTTACACCTTGGGGGTCTGTAGCTGCTTAGATGCCTGAGATACAGGCGTCTAAGCAGCATGCCCCCTTTCCCTATACTTTGCATTGTCAATTGTTAATAAAGTTGCACAGTTACGTCATCACGTCATTGCGTGTGACGTCACCACGCAAAACGTGAAGCCCCGGCGATTCCTGTAACTATGCAAGCCTGATCGCTGGGGTAGGAGCGGATGGGAGCCCCCAGATCTCCCTCAATGTGGGAGAGTGCTACCGACGGCTCTGAGCCCTCATTAGCACCAGAGTGGGAAACTCTGCGACGGCTCAGAGCCGTCGTTAGCACTCAAGGGGTTAAAGGAAATAAAGGTGCAAAAAAAAAAAAAAAAGTTCTAAAGTGTTACACCATTTTATTATTGCAGTGTGACTAAATTAACACATCTGGTGAGCCAATGACAAGAAGCATATTTGTGTAGCCATCAATCATCAGCTAGCTCTTACTAGTGCATTGCTGATCCTAAGCTTTTCAACAAAGGATACCAAGAAAATTAAGCAAATTTGATTACAAAAGTAAAATAAAAATGTTCTATCTGAATCATGAAAGGTTAATTTTGACATTGGTTAAAGGAACATGAAACCCAACATTTTTCTTTCATTATTCAGATAGAGAATATAATTTAAAAAAGTTTTCAATTTACTTCTATTATCAAATTTGCTTTGTTCTCATGTTATTCTTTGTTGAAGAGATACCTAGGTAGGTAGGGTGCACATGCCTGAAGCACTGCATGACAGGAAATAGTGCTGCCATCTAGTGTTCTTGTTTATGTATAAAATTGCTGCAAAACTGCTGCCATAAAATGCTACAGACACTCCAGATATTATCTTCCTGCTTTTCCACAAAGGATAACAAGAAAACAAAAAAATGATAGTAGAAGTAAATTAGAAAGTTGTTTAAAATGATAGGCTCTATCTGCATCATGAAACAAATTTTTTTTGGGTTTTATGTCCCTTTAAGGTTGTACTGTAAATAAGTAATTGTAAAAGTAAGTATTATTATTTTATGTTTGTAACAAAACCAGGACTGGACTGGAACCAAAAATAGGCCCGGCATTAAAAAGTGAAGCAGCCCACATCAATCAGTTAGGTCAGTGTTTCTCAACTGCGATCCTCAAGTACCCCTAACAGGCCACATTTTCATTATAGCTGAACTAGAGCACAAGTGAAATAATCATCTGGTCAGCAACCATGGTTACTAACCTGCTCTCACCCATCAGCTGATTATTTTACCTGTGCTCTAGTATAGCTATAATAAAAACCTGGACTGTTGGGGGTACTTGAGGACCGTGGTTGAGAAACACATACGCCTAGATTACGAGTCTTGCGTTAGGGTTAAAAAGCAGTGTTGGCAGGTCCCAACGCTGCTTTTTAACGCCCGCTGGTATTACGAGTCTTAAATGACAGGCTCACCGCTCACTTTTTTGGACAAGCTTCGAAATACCGCAAATCCACTTACGTCAATTGCGTATCCTCTTTTTTCAATGGGACTTGCATAACGCTGGTATTACGAGTCTGCCAAAAAGTGAGCGGTAGACCCTCTCCTGTCAAGACTGGTACCGCATTTTAAAGTCAGTAGTTAAGAGTTTTACACTACAACGCCGTAGCATAAAACTCTTAACTAAAGTGCTAAAAAGTACACTAACACCCATAAACTACCTATTAACCCTTAAACCGAGGCCCTCCCGCATCGCAAACACTAAAATAAATATTTTAACCCCTAATCTGCCGAACCGGACATTGCCGCAACTATAATAAATATATTAATCCCTAAACCGCCGCACTCCAGCATCGCAAACACTAGTTAAATATTATTAACCCCTAATCTGCTGGCCCTAACATCGCCGCCACCTACCTCCATTTATTAACTCTTAATCTGCCGCCCCCAACGTCGCCGCCACTATAATAAAGTTATTAACCCCTAAACCTAAATCTAACCCTAACCCTAACCCCCCCTAACTTAAATATAATTTAAAATAATCTAAATAAAATTACTACAAATAACTACATTATTCCTATTTAAAACTAAATACTTACCTATAAAATAAACCCTAAACTAGCTACAATATAACTAATAGTTACATTGTAGCTAGCTTAGGGTTTATTTTTATTTTACAGGCAACTTTGTATTTATTTTAACTAGGTACACTAGTTATTAAATAGTTATTATATTAACTATTTAATAACTACCTAGTTAAAATAAAGACAAATTTACCTGTAAAATAAAACCTAACCTAAGTTACAATTACACTTAACACTACACTACAATTAAATTAATTACCTAAACTTAATACAATTGATTACAATTAAATAAAATTATCTAAAGTACGAAAAAAACCAAACACTAAATTACAGAAAATAATAAAATAATTAAAGGATTTTTAAACTAATTACACCTAATCTAATCCCCCTAACAAAATAAAAAAGCCCCCAAAAATAAAAAAAGCCCTACCCTACACTAAATTACAAATAGCCCTTTTTATTTTGTTAGGGGGATTAGATTAGGTGTAATTAGTTTAAAAATCTTGTAATTATTTTATTATTTTCTGTAATTTAGTGGGGGTTTTTTCCGTACTTTATATAATTTTATTTAATTGTAATTAATTGTATTTAGTTTAGTTTATTTAATTATATGTTAGGTGTAATTGTAACTTAGGTTAGGTTTTATTTTACAGGTACTTTTGTCTTTAATTTAACTAGGTAGTTATTAAATAGTTAATAACTATTTAATAACTATTCTACCTATTTAAAATAAATACAAACTTGCCTGTAAAATAAAAATAAACCCTAAGCTAGCTACAATGTAACTATTAGTTATATTGTAGCTAGCTTAGGGTTTATTTTAAAGGTAAGTATTTAGTTTTAAATAGGAATAATTTAGTTAATTGTAGTAATTTTATTTAGATTTATTTAAATTATATTTGTTAGGAGGGGTTAGGCTAACAACACAACACTACCCAGCGCTAGGTATAGATGTTAAGCCTCAAATGTTAATAAATCAGGTTATGTATAATATAACTAATATATAAATGGGTATGCAGCTTTCATAAATTCTGCAAGATAGTCCTCCTTGGAAGAATGTTTGTAATCAAAGTTCCATTAGCCAGACAGTACCTTTAGCTCACAGAATTGAGTGATTGGACATTGCTCCTTTTGGTGAAATTGTTTTCAATTATACTGTCAGCTTCCAAGCAGATCCTTGACCTTTTCTTTTCCTCCTCTCTGCAGCTCCTTTTAAATCCCTTCTTTCTCAAGGGATTGTGGGATCCAGGATCCAGAGTAGATTTGACAGGAAAAACAAAAGCGCAAAAGAGAGAGGATTCAAGTGCAGTTATAACACAAAATTAGCGCAATAATTGATAAATCTACTCACCATATGTACATTAAAAAATGCCTTTATTTGTTTGCAAATATAAAACACTTTGTTTCCGTGCACAGCACCCACAGACCACAGATAACTGGTAGCTGGAAGTTCTTATGATAGCAGGTCACAGCCTGCGGCAGGGTTTCCAGACAGCCCGCCCTCAGTGTAACAGTTCTGTTTTCTGGTGCTCCTGACGGATATGATCCCCAACGCGTTTCCCCCGGTGTTCGCCGGGCTTTATCAAGGGGATATTCTCCAAAAACTGGTATCGGGTTGTAGCAAACATTAGCTCCTTAAATACCTGTATGTGTTAAAAAAACTCCTCCTTAGAGAGGGGCCGGTCTTCTAACTGAATCATAATTGGTTTGTATAAACCAATAGATAAACAATGCATATACTTACAATTATTTCATTCCTAAAAAATATATACACGGCATTGAACAAGTGAAAATATATACAAATAATTCATATACTATATCTGCATACATACATCGTGCCTAGTTTATTTCAGGGGACTGTTCGTGGGCATGTATACTGTTTGTAATTATTACCCGTAACAACGCTATTTCTTATGGGTTTGTAATGTACCCCTCCCCCTGCAGAGGCTCGACATTTAGTTCTCTCTGCGGATTGGTGGTTTGTGTAACCTCTAATTCTATTCATTCTATGACAGGGCTGAGTGATGTAGTCATATCGATGGGGAGTTCCCCCATATAATACGATCATTGGATACACATTATGTTTATTTAAGCGCACTGAAACAAGTATCAACATCATAACATAGGAGTTTGTGCGCTGAAATATGATGTTTTAGTGTATCAATGTCGTTTTAGGTGAATAATCTAAAGCTTGCACTATATATGTTACGAATTGTAACCTCTTGGAGATACTATAAAAAACAATAAAAGCTACATAGTTAATTAAAATGGTATTTCCTAACGGCTGAATAAGTTAAATTGTTATATATTGGCAAAGGGGATATTTAATATATATTAAAATTATTAGACACCTAAAAATAAATAATTAAAAATGATCTAAACCTTGCTGAACCATGATGTTAAAACTTACATAAAAAGCATAAAAATCATAAATATAAAAAACACACACCTTGAAGCTTATTCTGATTCACATATAAGCGGCCACATCAATGTCAATGTTGAGACCTTGTGGATGTAATGTCATTAATTTGTATATCCAATATGTCTCTAATTTCCTTAATTCTAGTAATCTATTGTGCTTAGTTGGCGGGATCCACCCAATTACCTGTATTTTTAAAAAGACAGGATCACTGTTGTGATATTCAAAAAAATGTTTTGCAACATTATGCTTGATCAATTTTTCTTTTATATTATAGACATGTTCACAGGCTCTGCGTCTTATTTGGCGTTTTGTGCGACCTACATACATTAGGCCACACCCACAGTGTAACAGGTAGACTACATATGTAGATTCACAATTGCTTTTAAAATCAATTTCATAGTGATTAGATTTACTGGAGTTACTAAAGAGTTTTGATCTCTCTACATGAGGGCACATCGTGCATCTAGACTTAGAGCACCGTAGTGTCCCCTTCCAGGTGCTCAGCCAAGTTTCCTGTGATTTATTCTTGTTATCGGTCTTACAACGTATCTTACTTGGTGCTAGATAATTTTTTAGACTCATGCCCTTTTTGTATGATATGTTCGCTTTCTCTTGGAGGTGTGGTCCTAAAAGGGGATCTGCTTTTAAGATTGACCAATGTTTGTTTATAATACTCTTAATAGCCCCTGCACCTTCATTGAATGTGGTTGTGAATCTTATACATTCATTATTATTGGTCTTATTTGGTGCATCTCTTTCTTTTAAAGAAATTAATTCTTGTCTATCTTTCATACCGGCCTTTTGTCTAGCTAGTTTAATATTATCTGCATCATATCCTTTGGCTAAAAACTTACTCTCTAAAATGTCAGCTTCTTCTTCATAATTTTTGGAATATGTGCAATTCCTTCTTATCCTTAAGAACTGACTATACGGTACATTATTTATCCAGCATTTTTTATGTGCGCTAGTCGCTTCAATATATCCATTTCTTTCTGTGGGTTTTCTATAGTTCTTAACACAGATACTTTTCTCATTTTCTAAATTATCACTGCTAAAAACTACTAAGTCTAAAAATTCTATCGATGTCTGTAAAGTTTGTTTGGTGAATTTTAAATTATATGAATTTTCATTCATATAGGAGACAAATTTGTTTAGTTTCGAAGTGTCACCCTGCCATAAAATAATGATGTCATCTATGTACCGGCCATATTTTAAAATATTCTCTATAAAGGGATTGTTATTCCATATGTACTCGTGCTCATATGCATTAACATACAGATTGGCATAGGATGGGGCAAACGTAGTCCCCATCGCTGTGCCGTGAATCTGCAGATAATGTTTACTTTGAAATAAAAAATAATTATGGCTCAGGACAAAATTAATACTATCCAACATATATATACATCAATCCCCCACCAAAAAGGTGTACAAGTTATTAAAAAAGAATTCGAGAATTGGAATATACCAGATAGCCATGCCAAGTTTCTGTTGGATAGTATTAATTTTGTCCTGAGCCATAATTATTTTTTATTTGAAAGTAAACATTATCTGCAGATTCACGGCACAGCGATGGGGACTACGTTTGCCCCATCCTATGCCAATCTGTATGTTAATGCATATGAGCACGAGTACATATGGAATAACAATCCCTTTATAGAGAATATTTTAAAATATGACCGGTACATAGATGACATCATTATTTTATGGCAGGGTGACACTTCGAAACTAGACAAATTTGTCTCCTATATGAATGAAAATTCATATAATTTAAAATTCACCAAAAAAACTTCACAGACATCGATAGAATTTTTAGACTTAGTACTTTTTAGCAGTGATAATTTAGAAAATGAGAAAAGTATCTGTGTTAAGAACTATAGAAAACCCACAGAAAGAAATGGATATATTGAAGCGACTAGCGCACATAAAAAATGCTGGATAAATAATGTACCGTATAGTCAGTTCTTAAGGATAAGAAGGAATTGCACATATTCCAAAAATTATGAAGAAGAAGCTGACATTTTAGAGAGTAAGTTTTTAGCCAAAGGATATGATGCAGATAATATTAAACTAGCTAGACAAAAGGCCGGTATGAAAGATAGACAAGAATTAATTTCTTTAAAAGATAGAGATGCACCAAATAAGACCAATAATAATGAATGTATAAGATTCACAACCACATTCAATGAAGGTGCAGGGGCTATTAAGAGTATTATAAACAAACATTGGTCAATCTTAAAAGCAGATCCCCTTTTAGGACCACACCTCCAAGAGAAAGCGAACATATCATACAAAAAGGGCATGAGTCTAAAAAATTATCTAGCACCAAGTATGATACGTTGTAAGACCGATAACAAGAATAAATCACAGGAAACTTGGCTGAGCACCTGGAAGGGGACACTACGGTGCTCTAAGTCTAGATGCACGATGTGCCCTCATGTAGAGAGATCAAAACTCTTTAGTAACTCCAGTAAATCTAATCACTATGAAATTGATTTTAAAAGCAATTGTGAATCTACATATGTAGTCTACCTGTTACACTGTGGGTGTGGCCTAATGTATGTAGGTCGCACAAAACGCCAAATAAGACGCAGAGCCTGTGAACATGTCTATAATATAAAAGAAAAAATTGATCAAGCATAATGTTGCAAAACATTTTTTTGAATATCACAACAGTGATCCTGTCTCTTTAAAAATACAGGTAATTGGGTGGATCCCGCCAACTAAGAACAATAGATTACTAGAATTAAGGAAATTAGAGACATATTGGATATACAAATTAATGACATTACATCCACAAGGTCTCAACATTGATATTGATGTGGCCGCTTATATGTGAATCAGAATAAGCTTCAAGGTGTGTGTTTTTTATATTTATGATTTTTATGCTTTTTATGTAAGTTTTAACATCATGGTTCAGCAAGGTTTAGATCATTTTTAATTATTTATTTTTAGGTATCTAATAATTTTAATATATATTAAATTTCCCCTTTGCCAATATATAACAATTTAACTTATTCAGCCGTTAGGAAATACCATTTTAATTAACTATGTAGCTTTTATTGTTTTTTATAGTATCTCCAAGAGGTTACAATTCGTAACATATATAGTGCAAGCTTTAGATTATTCACCTAAAACGACATTGATACACTAAAACATCATATTTCAGCGCACAAACTCCTATGTTATGATGTTGATACTTGTTTCAGTGCGCTTAAATAAACATAATGTGTATCCAATGATCGTATTATATGGGGGAACTCCCCATCGATATGACTACATCACTCAGCCCTGTCATAGAATGAATAGAATTAGAGGTTACACAAACCACCAATCCGCAGAGAGAACTAAATGTCGAGCCTCTGCAGGGGGAGGGGTACATTACAAACCCATAAGAAATAGCGTTGTTATGGGTAATAATTACAAACAGTATACATGCCCACGAACAGTCCCCTGAAATAAACTAGGCACGATGTATGTATGCAGATATAGTATATGAATTATTTGTATATATTTTCACTTGTTCAATGCCGTGTATATATTTTTTAGGAATGAAATAATTGTAAGTATATGCATTGTTTATCTATTGGTTTATACAAACCAATTATGATTCAGTTAGAAGACCGGCCCCTCTCTAAGGAGGAGTTTTTTTAACACATACGGGTATTTAAGGAGCTAATGTTTGCTACAACCCGATACCAGTTTTTGGAGAATATCCCCTTGATAAAGCCCGGCGAACACCAGGGGAAACGCGTTGGGGTTCATATCCGTCAGGAGCACCAGAAAACAGAACTGTTACACTGAGGGCGGGCTGTCCAGAAACCCTGCCGCAGGCTGTGACCTGCTATCCTAAGAACTTCCAGCTACCAGTTATCTGTGGTCTGTGGGTGCTGTGCACGGAAACAAAGTGTTTTATCTTTGCAAACAAATAAAGGCATTTTTTAATGTACATCTGGTGAGTAGATTTATCAATTATTGCGCTAATTTTGTGTTATAACTGCACTTGAATCCTCTCTCTTTTGCGCTTTTGTTTTTCCTGTCAAATCTAGGAGGGGTTAGGGTTAGACTTAGGTTTAGGGGTTAATATGTTTATTATAGTGGTGGCGACGTTGGGGGCGGCAGATTAGGGGTTAATAAATGTAGTTCGGTTGCGGCGACATTGGGGGCGGCAGATTAGGGGTTCATAAGTATAATGTAGGTGGCGGCGGTGTCCGGAGCGGCAGATTAGGGGGTTAATAATATAATGTAGTTGTCGGCATTGTCGGGGGTGGCAGATTAGGGGTTAATAAGTGTAATATTAGGGGTGTTTAGACTCGGGGTTCATGTTAGGGTGTTAGGTGTTGTCAGGGTTTTGCCTTATTTTACCTTGTACCTTTAAATCTCCAGCTATGACATTCTGCCCTGCCCACCAAGTTGATAAATCACCTGTGTTCACAACGCTCAGTGCTTAGTATTTTGTCTAGCTGTACTCAGCATCTGCTCTCACTGAGCTCCTCCAATTCTGGATTTACAAACAAACCGAATCTGTAGATTCCTGTTACTTTCATTCTGCAGTACATTAGGAGCTGATTGCAACCTCCTAGCAGATTGTTTCTGCCTTAACCAGTAAAGACTATGCGAGTTCATTGCGGCAAAGCTTTCATCCACTGTAAGCTGAAATCTACTCAAGCCGTTTAGTAACCGCCTCCGTTCCAGCCTTATATCAAGCTCTTACCATTTCTACTATCATCACATAACCGTTAGGATTCAGACTTTTCTCTGAGACCAAAGACTCAGTAACCGCTGTGTTGGAGCTGATTGACTTCACCGCAAAACTCCGCCCCTTTCTACCTTTCACTTACGGACTGTCTGTCAGTAACTACCACTCTGAACAACTAGAAATACTAATTGTACAAGGAGATACACTTAGGATTATTAGAAAAGAATACCACAAAGAAAATTATTTCTTTAACTCCAAATAATCATATGAAATATGAGGATTACTCTATTTGTTTAAAATGTTCCATTACATTCATACTTTAATACTTTATTGTTACGACTAGGAACAAACATTCACACAGAAGTAGCCTGAAAGAGTTAAAAACACTTAAACCTAGTTACATTAAATAGATATAGTCGGCAATGCTCTATGTATTTAGCCTGATGCCCACAATATTATTGTGCAAGATAAGCTAAGCCCTTACAATCCGAGGGCTATTTTACTTTTAAGTTGTTATGATTTTTTAAAGGTAAATAGTAGGCACCAGGTTTCAACAAATATATAGGTATATTCAAATTCTATTATTAACTAGGCAAGCAGTTAAAAAAGCGACAGACAGGAGAGAACTAGCTTCTCCTGCTGGACCCCTGACGCGCGTTTCACAGAACGCTTCCTCAGAGGGGGTGCGGGCCGCTGCTACTCGGCGTTATTTATGTTGGTGGTTGTCCCACCACAAGCCCCTGATTCGATGTCCCTCTACGTTTTAAATGCCTCTGATTGGATGCTCATTCTGTCAATCATATGAGTAGACAGTGACATCCGGTATTACGTAACGCGAGGAGGGCGTGTGAGTAGGGGGGCGTATGTGATGTCAGTAAAGGACCAATCAGCATTAAGTAAACAAGGGGTATGTGTGTTCAGTAGCAATGATTGGATGATCACTGCGGTTTGTAACATGAGGCATTGAGACTTAAGAATTACTTTGTATCATACCTTACTATTGCTTAATAGTAAATTATTGTGTCTTACCGCAATGGTATAATTAGAATCTTGGTCTTTCAAGCAAATGCATAAAATCTGCGATTTATGTGCCGATGCACTACAGGATATAACGTGTTTATTCAGGGGTTGTAAGACAGACTGCCGCTTATAATGGCAGCATATTTGGGAAATACTAGAATGTCATAATGTAATTATTATGTGGATATGTTTATTTGTTAATATATAGATGGAAGTTGGAATAGCCGATCACGATATGGGATACTATTTTATAATTTATACTGCTGTAGTTTCAATATAATGCAGATTAGTAGTTATACTTAGTAAAATAACGTGATTGGTATTCTTAATGTATATTATGTAGATGGGACTCACAAGGAAAAATTGGTAAAATTGGTATGAACCCGGACAGCAAATAAAACCGGTTGCATATAGTTATGTATTGAATTCGGTGCTATATTCCATTGTTTTTATTTCCATCTATCGATGTATATATAATTTTAGGCTAATGCACTGATAGTGGGATAGGACGTATCCTGTCGTTTGGTCTTGGATTAGACTATTTTATTTTAATCTCCTTATATATATATACACAAAGAGAGATAATTTTTGAGCTAGTAAATACAAATTAATTAAGTTTAATCTCGACTATAGATTCATATTTAGAATCCCAGGTGTGGTTTATTGTTAGAGAATGGCTATAGTGCTATGTGACAAGGGGTGATAAGATTAAACACAGGAAATGTGATTTGTGAGGGATAAAACTGTATATAAATAAAAAAGTGGAAGGGAGATGAGGGAAAGGATTGAATAAATTATATACTTGTTTATAATATCTTCCAAATGTGAGATAATATGATACAATGATCAGTCTGTACTGTGAAGGAGGAAAGTGTGTGATATTCTTCACTGAATGAAATGTGATATTTATAGTGGGAAGTGATGCGTTTTTGTTGTAAAGTGTTGTGTAGTGATGTGGGGTTGGGCTCGAGGTGTACCCCTATTTTTTGAGCGAATAAAGTGGAGAAGAAAATGTCAAAATTAGTGAGTGGCAAATTGTAAATACCGGTAAAAGAAAGGAGACTAAAACTCGTATTGGTAATTAATTCTGTATGCTATTATAGTTGGTGTGTTATTTAACTGCGTTTTGTGATACAGAGAAAATATATAGTTAATTCTTTGAGGTTAAGTCCCTAATCTTACATTTTTTAGATAATATCCCCTGTGTTTAATACACTTATAATGGTTATTGTATTAACCAAGATGTTTAACAGTAATTATCCTATGTAGGTTGTTCTAATGATAACCTTAATGTGTGTTTTTTCCAAATTTAGGTGAGTATATAATATTGAAGACACAATTTTGGATGAATATGATTTTTTAACTTAAGGGTTAGATATATACAAAAAAATTATTGAAGTCATTCATGCCAAACGGTTTAACCGCATTTAGGTGGTATATCCATTTGCACTCCATTTTTAATAAGGCCTTTTCGATGTTACCACCTCTTATGCCAAGAGATGCTTTTTGGATCACAGTGTATTTTAGGTCCATAGGTGAACCATTGTGGTGTGATAGGAAATGTTTGGCCACAGAGGTGATTTTTTTGCCTTTATCTTTATCTCTTCGGGCATATTTGATGTTATACACATGTTCCAAGATACGTGTTTTTATCTCCCTTGTTGTCATGCCAACGTATGCCATTTGGCAAGAGCAGTAGAGTGCATATATTACTCCTATCGTGGTGCAAGAGAAATGTGCTTGGAGGTTATATATTTGTCCTGTTTTTTTAGTTATTGTTTCAATTCAATCAGATATGGCTAATCGCCATCAGAAACGACTTACAGAACTTAACTCTATTTTTAACAGTTCCACTAGGGACAATATACAAATTAATGAGGATGAATTAAACAATGTGTTATGTAAATTACATCAAACCTTACATAAACAATCTAAAAGATGGTGGAAACTGGCACTTCTTTGAGAAGTATGCAGAAAAAAACATAATTCCCAGAGGGTTAAGGATGAAGGTATTTCCAGCCTTCAACCTTTATAACAATGATTTAACCAAAGAATGGGAAACAGCCTTGTCAGAGTGCTCTCTCAAATTAATAAATATATTAATTAAACACGATAAACTCGAACTAACAAAATTAGATTCTGAAATTGAAGAATATAATGCCCAACTGTCTCAATTTAATGATAAAATAGATTACAAAAATCAGTATGATAAATATCAAAAGGAATTGGACAAGTTGGAGCAAGAAATTATAGCAACCAAAAAACAAAAGTTGCAGAGAGATATTGAAGATTTCCAAAATCAAAGAGTTTATCGTTGGCGTAGTAATGTCACCCCTAGATATAGAGGTAACAGATACCTTGTTCAACAATCTGAGAGCAGTGCAGAAAGTGAAACAGATATTTCAGACAATGACTTAGACACCAATACTGACAATGAAAGTACTACTACAGACACAATTAGTGCCAGACCGAAGAGCTATAGCTCAGTACAATCCTCCACATCATCTTCTTCTTCCTCATCATCTTTTTTGTCCAAAACCCCACACAATATAACTCCACCAGTCACCTCAGCCAATCAGACCAACACTCAGAACAGGGGCAACCAAACGGAAATTCTCAGGCCCAGTGAGACAGTCTACAAGAAGAAGGGAATTGAGTCCCTTCAGCAAGATAAGGATGAACAAATGAGGATTATTAACCTCTCTGACTATACACTCAGTACTACACATAAATCTGTACTATCCAGAGGACTGTCTTTCTGCCCTGTAAATTCACTAAATAAATTTGAGGTAATAAGAGATATCCATCTGTTCTCCAGAAAAATATTGCTCAAAAAATTATATGCCTTTAATCCAAACAGTTTGAATGCAGAAGATCTACTTACTGTAGACATACTGCAGGAGCTATCTGCAGACAGTACAGATACACAAACAGTAACCAACACGAATACGCCAGTAGATGAATCTGCATCTTCTGTTTGGAAATCAAATGTAAAACCCAAATCTACTTATGTTCCATCCTTTTCTATATCCCCAGAGATACAGATTTTCTGTAAGATGGTTTGTAAAGAAATCGAACAATTGCCCATATACAGGGCCAAACAAAAACCTCAATATCAATGAAATGAATGCATTAAGAGAGATAGAATCATGGCAAGATGTTCTAATCAAGCCATCGGATAAAGGTGGGAACGTGGTCCTTTGGCCACAACAAATGTATATGGATGAGGCTAAAAAACAACTATCCAACTCTGCCTGTTACAAACAGTTGATATTCAACCCGCAGAGTTCATATCTTACCCAATATAATAAGATGATATTAAGTGCTTGGAAATCAAATACAATATCTAACTCAGAGAAAAAGTATCTGATAAAGGACAACCCTAAAGTAGCCACTTTATACTTTCTACCGAAAGTGCACAAAAATCCCTCAATACCTCCTGGAAGACCTATTGTGTCAGGAAATGACAACTTAACAGAAAATGCAAGTAAATTTGTAGACTTGCGATTAAGGGAATATCTCACAAGCATACCCTCATATGTACGTGACACAATGGAGGTACTGCAGCTGTTACAAAACATCAAATTATCAGAGGATATGTGGCTAGTAACAGCGGACGTCGAGTCCCTTTATACTAATATAAACACGAAGATGGAATTAAAGCCATTAAATATTATTTGGCTTCAAATAATAACGATAACAATCTACATAATGACTTTATAATTCAACTCTTGAAATTTGTCCTGACTCATAACTTTTTCACATTTAATGACAGGTATTACTTGCAAACCCAAGGTACCCGCTATGGGTACAGCGTGCGCGCCGACTTACGCGAATTTATTTCTTGGCTACTGGGAACTTTTTCTATGTATTTTCTAATGAGCTCGAAAAATATACTGAACACATCCCAATGTGGTTAAGATACATAGATGATGTTCTTTTCATCTGGGAAGGGTCATATGAACAACTTGAAACCTTTATGAAGAGAATTAATAAAAATGATCTTAATATCAAATTAACTTTTGAGGCTAGCCAGCAGGAGATATGCTTTTTGGATTTAAAAATATTCAAAAACAATGAAGGATTCATCAATACTACGATGTTAGGAAAGAAACATCAACTAACACTCTTCTACATCATTCCAGTGCCCATTCTCCAAGTACCCTGAAAGCAATACCATACGGGGAATTTCTGAGACTTCGTCGGAACTCGCACTACCAATGAGATCTACATACAGGAAAGTGTAGCCTTAGCACAAAGACTAATGGCACGTGGATACAGTAAGAAATCCATAAAGAGAGCTAAGTACAAAGCACTCAGGAAAAGTAGAGATGAACTATTAATTCAAAAAGTAAAACCCTCCAAGAGTCATGTCCTAGACTCATTACGACATATAACCCCCAGATGCCACATGTTATTAAAATTATTAATGACCATTGGAACATACTCCAAAATGATGAAACCCTTAAGCCATTAATAGGCGACAGAGTCTCATTAGGATATAAGAGACCAAACAACTTGAGAGACAAACTGGTATCTAGTCACTTCATAAGAACTGCAAAGAAAAAAGACACAAACCCAGGTATGTACCCATGTGGTACCTGCTCTGCCTGTAAATATGTTCTGAAAACAAAAACAATAACTAAAAAACAGGACAAATATATAACCTCCAAGCACATTTCTCTTGCACCACGATAGGAGTAATATATGCACTCTACTGCTCTTGCCAAATGGCATACGTTGGCATGACAACAAGGGAGATAAAAACACGTATCTTGGAACATGTGTATAACATCAAATATGCCCGAAGAGATAAAGATAAAGGCAAAAAAATCACCTCTGTGGCCAAACATTTCCTATCACACCACAATGGTTCACCTATGGACCTAAAATACACTGTGATCCAAAAAGCATCTCTTGGCATAAGAGGTGGGTAACATCGAAAAGGCCTTATTAAAAATGGAGTGCAAATGGATATACCACCTAAATGCGGTTAAACCGTTTGGCATGAATGACTTCAATAATTTTTTTGTATATATCTAACCCTTAAGTTAAAAAATCATATTCATCCAAAATTGTGTCTTCAATATTATATACTCACCTAAATTTGGAAAAAACACACATTAAGGTTATCATTAGAACAACCTACATAGGATAATTACTGTTAAACATCTTGGTTAATACAATAACCATTATAAGTGTATAAACACAGGGGATATTATCTAAAAATGTAAGATTAGGGACTTAACCTCAAAGAATTAACTATATATTTTCTCTGTATCACAAAACGCAGTTAAATAACACACCAACTATAATAGCATACAGAATTAATTACCAATACGAGTTTTAGTCTCCTTTCTTTTACCGGTATTTACAATTTGCCACTCACTAATTTTGACATTTTCTTCTCCACTTTATTCGCTCAAAAAAATAGGGGTACACCTCGAGCCCAACCCCACATCACTACACAACACTTTACAACAAAAACGCATCACTTCCCACTATAAATATCACATTTCATTCAGTGAAGAATATCACACACTTTCCTCCTTCACAGTACAGACTGATCATTGTATCATATTATCTCACATTTGGAAGATATTATAAACAAGTATATAATTTATTCAATCCTTTCCCTCATCTCCCTTCCACTTTTTTATTTATATACAGTTTTATCCCTCACAAATCACATTTCCTGTGTTTAATCTTATCACCCCTTGTCACATAGCACTATAGCCATTCTCTAACAATAAACCACACCTGGGATTCTAAATATGAATCTATAGTCGAGATTAAACTTCATTAATTTGTATTTACTAGCTCAAAAATTATCTCTCTTTGTGTATATATATATAAGGAGATTAAAATAAAATAGTCTAATCCAAGACCAAACGACAGGATACGTCCTATCCCACTATCAGTGCATTAGCCTAAAATTATATATACATCGATAGATGGAAATAAAAACAATGGAATATAGCACCGAATTCAATACATAACTATATGCAACCGGTTTTATTTGCTGTCCGGGTTCATACCAATTTTACCAATTTTTCCTTGTGAGTCCCATCTACATAATATACATTAAGAATACCAATCACGTTATTTTACTAAGTATAACTACTAATCTGCATTATATTGAAACTACAGCAGTATAAAATATAAAATAGTATCCCATATCGTGATCGGCTATTCAACTTCCATCTATATATTAACAAATAAACATATCCACATAATAATTACATTATGACATTCTAGTATTTCCCAAATATGCTGCCATTATAAGCGGCAGTCTGTCTTACAACCCCTGAATAAACACGTTATATCCTGTAGTGCATCGGCACATAAATCGCAGATTTTATGCATTTGCTTGAAAGACCAAGATTCTAATTATACCATTGCGGTAAGACACAATAATTTACTATTAAGCAATAGTAAGGTATGATACAAAGTAATTCTTAAGTCTCAATGCCTCATGTTACAAACCGCAGTGATCATCCAATCATTGCTACTGAACACACATACCCCTTGTTTACTTAATGCTGATTGGTCCTTTACTGACATCACATACGCCCCCCTACTCACACGCCCTCCTCGCGTTACGTAATACCGGATGTCACTGTCTACTCATATGATTGACAGAATGAGCATCCAATCAGAGGCATTTAAAACGTAGAGGGACATCGAATCAGGGGCTTGTGGTGGGACAACCACCAACATAAATAACGCCGAGTTAGCAGCGGCCCGCACCCCCCTCTGAGGAAGCGTTCTGTGAAACGCGCGTCAGGGGTCCAGCAGGAGAAGCTAGTTCTCTCCTGTCTGTCGCTTTTTTAACTGCTTGCCTAGTTAATAATAGAATTTGAATATACCTATATATTTGTTGAAACCTGGTGCCTACTATTTACCTTTAAAAAATCATAACAACTTAAAAGTAAAATAGCCCTCGGATTGTAAGGGCTTAGCTTATCTTGCACAATATATTGTGGGCATCAGGCTAAATACATAGAGCATTGCCGACTATATCTATTTAATGTAACTAGGTTTAAGTGTTTTTAACTCTTTCAGGCTACTTCTGTGTGAATGTTTGTTCCTAGTCGTAACAATAAAGTATTAAAGTATGAATGGTAATGGAACATTTTAAACAAATAGAGTAATCCTCATATTTCATATGATTATTTGGAGTTAAAGAAATAATTTTCTTTGTGGTATTCTTTTCTAATAATCCTAAGTGTATCTCCTTGTACAATTAGTATTTCTAGTTGTTTAGTTCTACCCTCTAAGAATCCACATTAGATGTGTACCATAATTATTACAAGTGATTACTGAGTATTGGTATATTATATACCATATTTGATTTACACAATAGGTACAACATCTAATTACTGATTAACTCCTACTATCCCCCACCACACTTTTCAAAACTACCACTCTGAGTCTGAAGACAGCGTTACCTCCAGTCACGGAGTATTTCCTACCTCTAGCCTTACAGACAGCAGGTCTCTGCTGCTCACGGCAAACTTTGTTCTCATCTCTGCAATATACCACAACTGGGAACAGAGTAGTACTAAGTGTCTGATAGTAATAGCTTCTATTCTGTTTCTTGGTAGTCACTTATACACGGGACTCTCTCCTGACATAATAGGTTATACCATCAGGTTCCTCTGAAGACTACCCAGTAGTCCTTATACAGTTTTCCTGTTAACCTCCTGTTGACCAAACCCACCTAATCCACTCTGGGTTACAAATATTGATTAACTTCATCTCTTACCTACTTTGATTGCTCTTACTCACCATAGAGCTGTCATAAACTGGAGGTGATAAATACCACATATTTATAAATTTATGTAAATACACAACTAGTGTTGAATCTGCAATTGAGTCATAATAACCTACCTATTCCATAAAATAATATTAAGCCATCAAAACATGGAACCAGCAGACATTCCACAACTAGTCTATAACTTGATTCAGAGGGTGGGATCAGATTGCCCAGGCAGTCAGAGACTTACAGGTTGAGAATCAATCTCTCAGAGATATCATCAAAGATTCAATTGCCGTCAAGGGCTCTCATGAGACACTACCCAGAACCTCAAGTCTCTCTACCTGAAACGTTCTCTGGGAACAGAAAAATGTATAGGCAATTTAAAAATGCCTGCCTCTTGCTTTTCAATCTGAAACCTCATAGCTACCCCACAGAGAGAATTAAAGTTCTTACTGTTATCTCATTCCTCAGAGGTGAACCAAGAGGTTGGGCGGATAATTTATGTGAACACCAGGACCCTATCATAAGCTCTCTTGGGTATTCTTCGATAACATGGATGAGTTGTACCTAGACAAAGACATACAATTTGTCTGCCCGAAGCTATGATGAGAGACCTCAAACAAGGCAAGAGGCCAGTAGAGGACTATATCACCGAATTCAAATTGTACGCCTCAGATTCCTTATGGAGCCCAATCACCCTCCGCAACCAGTTCCGAATTGGTCTTGCTGAAAATTTAAAGGATGAGTTGGCTCGTATAGATCTGCCACCCACTTTAGAGGCTTTAATGAGGGTCTCCACCCAGATAGACAGGAGACTTCAAGAAAGGAGATCCGAACGATACCATTCTGAGACTCCCTCCAAGGTCCGCTAGTTCATCCACCAGGTCCGGTCACAACAATTCCAACCCCTCAACCTATTCCAATGGAGATCGGAGTTGTAAGAGGACCAATTACCCCAGAAGAGAGGTTCCGGAGAAAGGCGAAGAATTTGGGTATGTACTGTGCTGATCCTATGCACACCGTCTATGATTGTCCTATTCTACAAAAGAATAAGAAACATAAGTGTACATCAATTTATTCAACTCATATATTCCAAGATAAAATAACTTACTGTAAACTATCTCTCCTATTACAGTGGGATCACAAAAGGCTGCATACTGATGCCATCATCGATTCGGGAACTTCATAGATCTTGAAATTGTAACCACTAATAAAATTCCACTTGTGTTGAAAAAAAATCTCTAGTCATTAGAGTTATTGATGGTTCTACTATCCCCAACGGTCCTATCACACACCATACGGTACCGTTGTTAGTTGTGTCAAAGAGTGGTCACAGGGAATATATCTCTTTTGATGTGTTACCCTCTCCACACTTCTCAGTTGTCTTAGGCATATCTTGGCTGCAGCTTCATGAACCCACTATAACCTGGTCTACCTCTCAGGTATGTTTTAATTCACTGTATTGTCTTAGCACTTGCTTTCCTCAGCAGGTTCTACTCCAATCTATACCTGAGCCATTGATACTACCTGATGTGTACAAAGAATTTGCAGATGTCTTTAGTAAATCCGAAGCAGACAGTCTACCTCCACATCGACCCTACGACTGTCCTATTCAACTGCAACCAGGTTCCACCATTCCTTTCGGACATGTATACCCTCTAAACCAGCCTGAATTGAAACATCTCAAGAACTACTTAGAAGAGAACTTGAAAAAGGTTTTATCAGAGCCTCCACATCTCCTGCTGGAGCGGGTATGTTCTTTGTAAAGAACAAAGATGACTCACTTCGTCCCATAATAGACTACCGGGAGCTAAACAAATGGACAATACAGAAACCCCTACCCGCTGCCATGATCCCCGAATTGATAGAACGATTATCTGAAGCTACCATCTACACTAAACTAGATCTGCGAGGGGCATATAATCTAGTCCGTATTTGTGAGGGTGACAAGTGGCTCACTGCATTCCAAACGAGATATGGCCTATTTGAATATTTGGTAATGCCGTTCGGTTTGTGCAATGCCCCAGCCACTTTTTCAACATTTTATCAATGACATATTCTGGGATTTGCTTGATATATGTTTAGTGGTTTATCTGGATGGACATCCTTATATATTCTAAATCTCTGCACGAACACGTCAAACATGTATGCTGAATTCTTTATAGACTACGTGTACTCAAACTTTATGCAAAACTAGAGAAATGCCAGTTCCATTGTAACCAAATCTCCTTTCTAGGCTATGACATCTCTCCTAACGGAATAAGCATGTAACATAAGAAAGTTGAGACTGTATTGGAGTGGCCGGAAACCGACTACTAAAAAAGAACTACAGAGGTTCCTTGGATTCTCGGAATTATTATCGGAAAGTTCATCAAGGGATTCTCCAAAGTAGCTAAACCCCTCACTCAACTCACCAGTGCTTCTAAACCTTTTCTTTGGACCAAGGAAGCCTCTTCTGCCTTTAACTTTTTAAAGACCAGTTTCTCTTCAGCAACCATATTACGCTTCCCTAATCCGAATATTCAATTCGTTCTCGAAGTTGACACCTCAGATTTTGCTATTGGTGCTGTCTTGTCACAAAGACAATCTTTATCTGAACCGTTGCATCCGTTCTCATATTTTTCCAAGATCATGAGTCCGGCTGAGATTAATTATTCCATTGGTGATAAGGAGCTCCTTGCTATACGTAGAGGTCTCGAGAATTGGAGACATCTTCTGGAAGGAGCTAAATACTCCATAACCATATATACGGATCATAAAAACCTCCAATATTTACAGAACAATAAAACGCTTTCAGCAAGGCAAGTTCGCTGGTGTCTTTTATTCGCAAGATTTGATTTCCATATACTCTATCGTCCAGCCAGTAAAAATGGAAAAGGCTGACGCTTTGTCCAGGATATATACAAAACCTTCACAGATTTCTGAGACAACTCCTATCATTCCTAGAGAACGCTTCATTGGTGTCACATCACATCTCTTGACGGAGATAAAGAGGACTACGCGGCTCGATAAGGAACCTACCACAGAAACACCTAAAGGAGAGAGCTGGTATCTATTATCACAATGAGAAAATTTATGTACCTCCCAGCCTAAGATCAATCCTCCTGGAATATCATCATGATTCTCCCATGTCGGGAAATCCTGGGGTGAACTGTACAACAGACCTGCTTCAAAGAAACCTATTGGTGGCCCAGAATGAAACATACTGTATTGAACTACATAAAATCTTGCATCACTTGTGCTACTGCTAAAACTGAGAGAAAGCGACCATATGGACTTTTAATGTCGCTACCTATCCCAAGTAGACCTTGGGAACAAGTTTACATGGATTTTATAGTTGAATTGCCCCCTTCACAAAGACAAACTACAATCTTGGTGGTTGTTGATATGTTCACAAAGATGGGGACACTTCATTCCGTACCATAAACTGCCTACTTCGTCGGAAACAGCCCAAACTCTTTCTCAATAATATCATAAAGCTTCACGGTACACCTACAAGGATTATCACTATTAGAGGCACACAGTTTACCTCTCGTTTCTGGACAAAGCTTTGTTCTTTATTACAAATTGATCACCGTTACAGCACCTCCTTCCACCCCCAGACCAATGGTCAAACTGAACGGATAAATCAGTGGCTGGAAGAATATTTACGCTGCTTTTGCAGTCAACAGCAAGACCATTGTTGGATTTTTTACCCATGGCAGAATATGCCTACAAACAGCTTAACTAACTCTTCTACCAAATTGGTCACAATTTTTGCAAATTGTGGCTATCACCCATCATTTCTCATCAATTCGGATGTGTCTTCACACTCACACCCCAACTGGATGACTTCAGCAGAATTTTAACAGACCAGCGTCTCAAAAATCAAACAAAATATCCAAAATGCACAAGAAAACTAAAAACGATACTATGATCTAAGAAGGAGAACTCCCCCCGAAGTATTCTGTTGGTGACAGAGTTTGGCTTTCCTACAAGAAATCATTCATCTTCAATTGCCATCCAAGGAAACTCGCACATCGGTTCATTGGGCCTTTTCTTGTGAGACGAGGTGAATTTAGCGACAATGCTATCACATTGGATCTACCACCCACCTTAAGGGTGCATCAGACCTTCCATGTCTCATTGTCAAACCCAACTTGCTTACTAGAATCACAGATCCTGTTTTACCTCCTACATTGCCATCTGGTGATTCAGAGTCATATGAGGTTCATTCTATACTTGATTTCCCGATATCGAGGATCCGACTTGGAGTATCTTATTCACTGGAAAAACTACCCCCCTGATGATGATTCTTGGGAACCAGCTTCTAATATAGATGCCTCTAGGCTTGTCTCGCTTTTTCATCGCTGAAACCCAGATCGGCCTAAACCTCGAGCTGTGGGACAGCTCCCTTGAGGAGGGGTGGATGTCAGGGTTTTGCCTTATTTTACCTTGTACCTTTAAAATCTCCAGCTATGACATTCTGCCCTGCCCACCAAGTTGATAAATCACCTGTGTTCACAACGCTCAGTGCTTAGTATTTTGTCTAGCTGTATTCAGCAGCTGCTCTCACTGAGCTCCTCCAATTCTGGATTTACAAACAAAACCGAATCTGTAGATTCCTGTTACTTTCATTCTGCAGTACATTAGGAGCTGATTGCAACCTCTTAGCAGATTGTTTCTGCCTTAACCACTAAAGACTGTGCGAGTTCATTGCAGCAAAGCTTTCATCCACTGTAAGCTGAAATCTACTCAAGCCATCAGTAACCGCCTCCGTTCCAGCCTTATATCAAGCTCTTACCATTCCTACTATCATCGCATAACCGTTAGGATTCAGACTTTCCTCTGAGACCAAAAGACTCGGGTAACCGCTGTATTGGAGCTGATTGACGTCACCGCAAACTCTGCTCCTTTCTACCTTTTACTTACGGACTGTCTGTCAGTAACTACCACGCTGAGTCTGAAGACAGCGTTACCTCCAGCCACAGAGTATTTCCTACCTCTAGCCTTACGGCGCGGTCTCTGCTGCTCACGGAACACTTTGTTCTCATCTCTGCATATACCACAACTGCGGGAACAGAGTATGTACTAAGTGTCCTGATAGTAATAGCTTCCTACTTCTGTTTCTGGTAGTCACTTATACACGGGACTCTCTCCTGACATAATAGGTTACAACCATCAGGTTCCCTCTGAAGACTACCCAGTAGTCCTTATACAGTTTTCCTGTTAACCTCCTGTTGACAAACACCCACCTAATCCACTCTGGGTTACAAATATTGATTAACTTCATCTCTCTTACTACTTTGATTGCTCTTACTCACCATAGAGCTGTCATAAATGGAGGTGATACATGCAACATATTTATAAATATATGTAATAAAACTAACTAGTGTTGAATCTGCAATTGAGTTCCAATAACCTACCTATTCCCTAACAGGTGTAGACATAAAGGGCGAAATTTATTACTATGTGAATTATCACGCAATTACAATCGGCAATTATAACGCCATTATTCGCACACTCCGTTATTAACTTATTAGTACATATTATCAATTTTAAATCCGTAATTGTTTGCGTCATATTTGAAGCGAATATCATCTTATCTATGATAAATATCATTCCCCGATTGTTCCAATTTATGAAAGCATTCAATATGATAAGCGAATTTACTTAGCGTACGGGTTAGTTACATGTCGATATTAAAATGAATCTAAGACGTCATTACGGCGCGAATGTTAGCATACGCCTATTACTTTATTTGTCTGATTATTCCTTTAATTGCGACAAGATGGCAGCTAGTGAAGCTGGAAGAACAAAAAGTGGACGTAATGTCCAATTTACTTTAGAACAAAATGAAGTTCTAGTAGAGAGGGTACTAGAGCATTATGATGTTCTTCTCAGCCATAAGCAGCGTGTTTACCACACATAGCTGAAAGAAGTTTTTGTGGGAAGAGATTAGTCGTGCTGTTTCAGCAGTATCACATTTTCCCCAAAAATGTCGATAGTTGCAAAAAAGCGTTTCTCTGACATTAAAAGAATCGCAAAGTCAAAAATATGCCAAAGAAAAAAAAGCAGCTAGGGCAACCGGCGGTTGGCCCAGCAATGGAATCCGAATTTTCCTCAACTGATGAACGACGTGTATTGTCTCGATTGGGGAACAAATAGTAGAAGTCTTGATGTCCCTTGTGATTCGATGATTTTCCAGGTTTGTATCCCAAATTACATGTTCAAACAGTGTATCTATAGACGCACAACAGTGATTTGTGATACTGAATGCAAAACCTTGTTAGTTTTATAATTTCTTACTTATTTTTAAAGTTATGATTAGGAGAAATCACATTTATTGTTATTCATCCTGCACTTCAAATCATTAGTATGGATTAAAAAGTATACATCTTTCATAGGTTGCCAAACCTTTTTAAGTTCCAAAAAGGCCATAAATAGTATGATAAAAATAAATAGACACTCAACCCAAAAAATGTATTGCCTGATTCATATACTATGTAAATTATAATCAACTTTATAATTTACCACTTTTATCAATTTTTCTACATTCTCTTTCTATCTTGATTGTAAAATAAAGGTATCTAAGCTAAGCAGACAGACCATTTTTGTTTCAGACCATGGACAGCAATTGTTAATAGTTGCTGTCCAATCAGCAAATACCAGTTTAGTTTTTCCACAAAAATGGTCCTGCCTCTAAAATTACAATCTTCCTTTTCAAATCAAGATAACAAGACAATGCATAAATTTTATGACACTCATGAGCTAACCAACCTATATTCTTTTTAAAACTGAAAAAAAGCCCTTATAGAAAAGGGTCGGCCCTTCAAGGCCTTATAAATTAGCCTATGAACTCTCCTAGGTTTATCTTAAAATAAGAATAACAAGAGAAATATTAAAAAATTTCTGCAAAAATTAAATTTTAAATTTTTCAGAAATTATATTCTCAATATGCAACATGAAATATTATTTTGAGTAATATGTCCCTTTAACACATATATGTATTCCTTTTAACTATTATAGCACAACCTTCTAGACAATCTTCTCTACAAGCTACAGAGTCAATTGAGGAATTAGCTTCTACAAGCCAAATGAGGCCTACAGAAAATGTTTGTCGAACCACCCTTTCGTCATCTTCGATAACAACACATAGTTTTGGATCAGCGGATACATTGCCTGATTCCCTGCAGTACACCCGTTGACAATGCCAGAATTCCTAGAGGTATTATTTTTTATTTAAAATTGTATTGTTTTATTTCTTCTCTTGTTAACTAATTAAAAAAACAAAAAATTAATTTTTAATTTTTATTATCAGAGTCATGAAATATCTTCAATCAAATTATCTCCGGAGGTATAGAAGAGGTAATTAAATAGCTTGATTTACATTTACTCTAGTGTTTTCAAAATTTACATTTTTTTTCCTTATTTCTCTTTTATGTAAAATCATGTTATGTAATGTGAAAAAAAGATATGTCCCATTCTAAATCAATCTTCATATCAAATATTTTAATTTCATTATTAGATTTTCCGGGAACTGGCACAGACCATTCACATATATTATTGATGTACTAATATTATCCGTTAAGATAAAACGATAATAATATACAAATCTTAGATTTGTAAAATTGATTTGAAAATCAAATTTTATTTTTGTTTCCAAATGAATTGAGTATGATCTGTATTGGCTATCTTTTATTACCAATCTTTTTTTTCCTTTTTTTATTTTTTTATTTTTTTTAAATATTTTACAATGTTTTATGTGTCAAATTTATATGTAAAAACATATATTATATACATATTTGATGTTTTATTATATATTTATTTTTTTAAATTTATTTTGTAGGGTAACGAAGAAGAAAACACACAAGATGTATTAGTAGTGGTGAAATAATACTAAGGACTGTAGACCCTTTAGACGAAGATTCACAAATGACTATGATTGAAGAGTCCTTGTCAGGGACAAATACATCTGCTCAATCAAGGTCCCATCAACCACCAGAGTCTACAATGTCTACACCAATACCTGAATTAGAAAATGCTGCTAATATAGCTAATAATCCAATTGAAGCTGCCCCTGAGACAGACGCATTACAGGAGATGGTAGGAATAGCAACGCAATTTTAGGAATGAACAAATCAAAGTAATTGAGATGTTTGGAAATTTTTTAAAGGATAGGAATAAAAATAGAGGAGGAAAAAAATAGAAATTGAGAAGGGAAAGAAATGAGATATTTTAGAGCTGGTTTGAAAATTTAAGTAAATGTGTAGAATCAATAACACAATTATTCTCAACATCATCCTCACCAAACCCACAATTTGAAGAAGAGCCATAATTGGGAAATTGGTAATTAAATTTTATAATAATTATGTTTTAATATAGTTTAATCTGTTCTCTTTTAAATTGTTATAAACAAGTTATATGTATTTAAATCTAGAAATATATTTATTTTAAAAAAAACATATATATATATTGATAACATACATATATATGTTTTTCTTTTGATAAATATATTTATGTCCTCATATATATACTATTTATATATATCTATATTCAATATATTATATATAATTTACAATCAAAATATGTATGTGTATATATATATATAAATATATCAAAAATCTCTCTCTCTGTCTATATATATATACTATATTTAAATGTATTTATATATACTATATCATACTATATATATATATTATATATATAAATATATATATATATATATAGGAGAGAGATAGATTATATACATACACATAGATTGCAAGTTTGTATATGTTGTATTTTTACATAATTAACCAACATTTTTAATATTTTACTAGTATTGATTGATAGATTGATGGATATATTTTATATATATATATATATATATATGTATATAATATATACAATATATATATAATAAATATATATATATAAATAGAAAAAGAGAGCTGTGATAAAAATATATATATATATTTATGTAAACTATATACGATATATATATATATTGTTATTTTAGATTGTTAATATATATATCAATATTATACAGTGTGTGTATATATATATCTAGTATATATATATATATATATATATATATCTAGATATCTAATTTTAATTATAAATTATATATTTATAAATATATTTATTATATAGAACAATATATACATATATATATATAAATTTTTCCTAGACATATGCTAATCGTGACAAATAATATATATGTTGGTTTTGAAATATTTCAAATGAATATATTGATCAGTATGTATTATAATACTTTTTGAATACAAGTTGTAGAAGTTCTAACTTTAGAAGTTCTAAGCCAAAAAATATATGGTGAATGCCTATTAAAAAAAAAGAAAAAAAAGGTTTGAAACAAAATATTTATTATTTCTTTAATAATTTTTTTTAATAACAAATTTTTTAAAAAATATTCAAACTTATTTAACTTTCAATAAGTCATATTTAAAAAAAATATGGCAAATATAATAGCTTGACATTGAATATTAATTAGAACATTCACAAATTATAATAAAGTAACATTATTTTTTTTTCAATCATCATTTTTCTAGTATTGAAATCATTTTATCAATCTCCTTGTTCATCTCAACAATTTTTTCTTAAATTTTTTAAGTTTTTTCACAAAACGATTTTTTGTAGTTGAATCTTGTTCTTTATCAGGCACGGCTGCAGTGACGGTGCATTCATAGGAGGCAGGGAGGCAGCGTCTCCCCTGGCCAATGTGGGTAATACACTATTTTTTATTAAAAATAATAATAAAAAAAATGTTCCATTTTTTTTCCCCCCAATATGTTTTTTGGGTTCCTCAAACTGACCCCCCCTACCCCCCACCCCCACCTGTGTTGTGTTTGCTACAGTTTTTTTTTAAGTTTACAGTACCGGTCACAATCACATTCATATTGCGCAAGGAAGTAGAGGCCAGCTACCCTTCCATTGCGCAATTTGAATGTGTATAGTATGGGCTGCTAGAGAGAGTGTGCCACAGTGCCACCCAGTGGCTAAGCGCACCACTCTCTTTGCAGCCCCATACGCTCCCACTGGAGGCTTCTCTCTTGAAGCCTTCTGGAGCACTGCCCCGCCCCTCAGCCATTCAGATACCAGGAGCATGTCCTCTCTGGTCTGGGGGCGGGCTGGACTGACTTGCTGGGCGGGAAATAGTGAGGGAGGCACAGAGAAGACTCAGAGCAAACATCACCTGCGGCTGTGACTGTGTGACACTGGTGGCACTGCATGCTGTGCTGTCTGAGGTAGGTAACGGTAGACCTACGAGAGAGACTGTCACGTCACTGTGTATGTGTATTGGAAATGGAATTGTATAGGTGCCGGTGAGTGAGTGACCACATACTATGTATTGATGTATTGGTACTGGTGTAATTTATTTTTCCAACTTTTTTTTTAAACTTTTTTTTGAACTTTTTATTTCCAACTTTTTTTTTTTCTCTCTCCCCCCCTCTGTCTCTCTCCCCCTCCTGTCTCTCTCTCTCCCCCTCTGTCCTCTCTCCCTCCCCTCTGTCTCTCCCCTCTCCCCTCTGTCTTTCTCTCTCCCCTCTGTCTTTCTCTCTCCCTCTGTCTTTCTCTATCTCTCTCCCTCTGTCTCTCTCTTTCTCCCCTCTGATCTCTCTCTTTCTCCCCTCTGGTCTCTATCCCTCCCCCTCTGTCTCTCTATCTCTCCCCCTCTGTCTCTCTATCTCTCCCTTCTGTCTCTCATTTCCCCCCCTCTGTCTCTCATTCCCCCTCTGTCTCTCATTCCCCCCTCTGTCTCTCATTCCCCCCTCTGTCTCTCATTTCCCCCCCAGCCCATCCCCCTTCGTATATCTCTCTCCCCTCTGTATCTCTCTCTCCCCCCTCTGTCTCTCTATCCCTCCCCCTCTGTCTCCTTATCCCTCCCCCTCTGTCTCTCTCTCTCCTCTCTCTCTCTCTCTCTCCCCTCTCTCTCTCCCTTCTGTCTCTCCCCTTTCTCCATCCCCCTCTGTCTCTCCTCTCCCATCTGTCTCTCTCTCTCTATCTCCCCTCTCTCCTCTCTCCCCTCTGTCTCTCTCTCTCTCCCCTCTGTCTCCTCTCCCTCTCCCCTCTGCTCTCTCTCCCTCTCCCCTCTGTCTCTCTCTCTCCCCTCTGTCTCTCTCTCTCCCCCTCTGTCACTCTCTCTCCCCCTCTGTTTCTCTCGCTCTCTCTCTCTCTCCCCTCTGTCTCTCTCCTCTCCTCTCTCTCCCCCCTGTCTCTCTCTCTCTCCCCTCTGTGTCCTCTCTTTCTCTCTCCCTCTCCTCTCCTCTCCCCTCTGTTTCTCTCCCCTCTGTCTTTCTCTCTCCCTCCCCCTCTGTCTCTCCCTTTCTCCCTCCCCCTCTGCCTCTCTCTTTCTCCCTCCCCCTCTGTCTCTCCCTTTCTCCCCTCACCCTCTGTCTCTACCTTTCTCCCTCACCCCTCTGTCTCTCTCTCCCCATTGTGTTTCTCTTTTCTCTCCCCCTCTGTCTCTCTCTCTCCTCTCTGTTTCTCTCTCCCCCTCTGTCCTCTTCCTCTCTCTCTCTCCCCTCTGTCTCTCTCTCTCTCCCCTCTGTGTCTCTCTTTCTCTCTCCTCTCTCTGTCTCTCCCCTCTGCCCTCTCTCTTTCTCCCCTCCCCCTCTGTCTCTCCCTTTGTCCCTCACCCTCTGTCTCTCCCTTTCTCCCCTCACCCTCTGTCTCTCTCTCTCCCCTCTGTGTCTCTCTTTCTCTCCCCCTCTGTCCTCTCTCTCTCCTCTCTCTTTCTCTCTCCCCTCTCTCCTCTCTCCTCCTCTCTCTCCCCCCTGTCTCTCTCTCTCCCCTCTGTGTCTCTCTTTCTCTCTCCTCTCCTCTCTCTCCCCTCT
The DNA here is from genome assembly GCF_027579735.1 of Bombina bombina. Classification (NCBI taxonomy): domain Eukaryota; kingdom Metazoa; phylum Chordata; class Amphibia; order Anura; family Bombinatoridae; genus Bombina; species Bombina bombina. The sequence continues at coordinate 924,669,681 of NC_069500.1, forward strand.
GTTTCTCTCCCCTCTGTCTCTCTCTCCCCTCTCATTCCCCCTCTGTCTCTCCCTTTCTCCCTCCCCCTCTTGTCTCTCCCTTTCTCCCTTCCCCCCTCTGTCTCTCCCCTTTTCTCCCTCCCACCTCTGTCTCTCTCTCCACCCTCTGTGTCTCTCTTTTTCTCCCCCTCTGTCTCTCTCTCTCTTCTCTCTCTCTCTCTCTCCCCCCTCTGTCTCTCTCTCTTCTCTCTCTCTCTCTCTCTCTCTCTCTCCTCCTCCTACCCTCTGTATTGGAAATGGAATTGTATAGGTGCCGGTGGTGAGTGACACCTACTATGTATTGATGTTTGGTACTGGTGTATTGGTACTGGTGTAATTAATTTTTCCAACTTTTTTTTTAAACTTTTTTTTGAACTTTTTATTTCCAACTTTTTTTTTTCTCTCTCCCCCCCTCTGTCTCTCTCTCTCCCCTCTGTCTCTCTCTCTCCCTCTGTCTCTCTCCCTCCCCTCTGTCTCTCCCTCTCCCCTCTGTCTTTCTCTCTCCCCTCTGTCTTTCTCTCTCCCCTCTGTCTTTCTCTATCTCTCTCCCCCCTCTGTCTCTCTCTTTCTCCCCTCTGTCTCTCTCTTTCTCCCCTCTGTCTCTATCCCTCCCCCTCTGTCTCTCTCTCTCTCTCCCCCTCTGTCTCTCTATCTCTCCCCCATCTGTCTCTCATTCCCCCCCTCTGTCTCTCATTCCCCCCCTCTGTCTCTCATTCCCCCCTCTGTCTCTCATTCCCCCCTCTGTCTCTCATTCCCCCTCTGTATATCTCTCTCCCCTCTGTATCTCTATCTCCCCCCTCTGTCTCTCTATCCCTCCCCCTCTGTCTCCTTATCCCTCCCCCTCTGTCTCTCTCTCCTCCTCTCTCTCTCTCTCTCTCTCCTCTCTCCCCCCTCTCTCTCCCTTCTGTCTCTCCCTTCTCTCCAGTCCCCCCTCTGTCTCTCTCTCCCATCTGTCTCTCTCTCTCTAATGTCACCCCTCTCTCTCTCTCCCCTCTTTGTCTCTCTCTCTCTCCCCTCTGTCCTCTCTCCCTCTCCCTCTGTCTCTCTCCCTCTCCCCTCTGTCTCTCCTCTCCTCCCCTCTGTCTCTCTCTCTCCCCCTCTTGTCTCTCTCTCCCCCTCTGTTTCTCTCTCTTCTCTCTCTCCCCTCTGTCTCTCTTCCTCTCTCTCTCTCCCCCCCTGTCTCTCTCTCTCTCCCCTCTGTGTCTCTCTTTCTTCTCTCCCTCTCCTCTCTCTCCCCTCTGTTTCTCTCCCCTCTGTCTTTCTCTCTCTCTCCCTCCCCCTCTGTCTCTCCCTTTCTCCCTCCCCCTCTGCCTCTCTCTTTCTCCCTCCCCCTCTGTCTCTCCCTTTCTCCCTCACCCTCTGTCTCTCCCTTTCTCCCTCACCCTCTGTCTCTCTCTCCCCTTTGTGTTTCTCTTTCTCTCCCCCTCTGTCTCTCTCTCTCTCTCTCTCTGTTTCTCTCTCCCCTCTGTCTCTCTCCTCTCTCTCTCTCCCCTCTGTCTCTCTCTCTCTCCCCTCTGTGTCTCTCTTTCTCTCTCCTCTCTCTGTCTCTCCCCTCTGCCTCTCTCTTTCTCCCTCCCCCTCTGTCTCTCCCTTTGTCCCTCACCCTCTGTCTCTCCCTTTCTCCCTCACCCTCTGTCTCTCTCTCTCCCCTCTGTGTCTCTCTTTCTCTCCCCCTCTGTCTCTCTCTCTCCTCTCTGTTTCTCTCTCCCCTCTGTCTCTCTCCTCTCTCTCTCCCCCCCTGTCTCTCTCTCTCCCATCTGTGTCTCTCTTTCTCTCTCCTCTCCTCTCTCTCCCCTCTGTTTCTCTCCCCTCTGTCTTTCTCTCTCTCTCATTCCCCCTCTGTCTCTCCCTTTCTCCCTCCCCCTCTCTCTCTCCCCTCTGTCTCTCCCCCTCTGTCTCTCCCTTCTCCCTCCCCCTCTGTCTCTCTCTCCCCTCTGTGTCTCTCTTTTTCTCCCCCTCTGTCTCTCTCTCTCCCCCCTCTGTCCTCTCTCTCTCTTCTCTCTCTCTCTCTCTCCCCCCTCTGTCTCTCTCTCTTCTCTCTTCTCTCTCTCTCTCTCTCTCCCTACCCTCTGTGTCTCTCTCTCTCCCCCTGTGTCTCTCTCTCTCCCTCTGTGTCTCTCTCTCTCTCCCCTCTGTGTCTCCTCTCTCTCCCCTCTGTGGTCTCTCTCCATCCCCCCTGTCTCTCTCTCCCCACTCTGTGGTCTCTCTCTCTCCCCTCTCCCTCTCTCCCTCCCCCCTGTCTCTCTCTCTCCCCCCTCTGTCTTCTCTTTCTCCCCTATGTCTCTCTATCCCTACCCTCTGTCTCTCTATCCCTCCCCCTCTGTCTCTCTCTCTCTCTCTCTCTCTCTCTTTCTCTCTCTCACCCTCTGTCTCTTCTCTCTCTTCTCTCTCTCTCTCTCTCCCCCTCTCTGTATCTCTCTCTGTCCATCTGTCTCTCTCTCTCCCCTCTGTCTCTCTCCCCTCTGTCTCTCTCTCCTCCCCTCTGTCTCTCCCTTTCTCCCTCCTCCTCTCTCTCCCCTCTCTCCCTCTGTGTCTCTCTTTCTCTCCCCCTCTGTCTCTCTCTCTCCCCTCTGTCTCTCTCTCTCTTCTCTCTCTCTCCCCTCTGTCTCTCTCCCCCTCTGTCTCTCTCTCCCCCCTCTGTCTCTCTCCCCTCTGTGTCTCTCTTTCTCTCTCCTCTCTCTCTCTACCCTCTGTCTCTCTCTCTCCCCTCTGTGTCTCTCTTTCTCTCTCCTCTCTCTCTCCCCTCTGTCTCTCTCTCTCCCTCTGTCTCTCTTTCACCAATCTGTCTCTCCTCATCTCACCTCCCCCTCTGTCTCTTCCCTCTATCTCCCTCCCCCTGCTGTCTCTCCCTTTCTCCCGCCCTCCCCCTCTTGTCTCTCTCTCCTCCCATCTGTGTCTCTCTTTCTCCCCCCTCTGTCATCTCTCTCCCACCCCTCTGTCTCCTCTCTCTCTCTTCTCTCTCACTCTCATCTCTGTCTCTCTTTCTCCCCTCTGTCTTTCTCTTCCCCTCTCCCCCCTCTGTCTCTCTCTTTCTTCCACTCTTTCCTCTCTCTTTCTCCCCCTTATGTCTCTCTTCCCTCCCCCTCCTGTCTCTCTATCCCTCCCCCTCTGTCTCTCTATCCCCTCCCCTTCTCTCTTCTATCTCCCCTGCGGTCTCTCCTCTCTCCCCCTCTGGTCTCTCTCTCTCTCCCCTGCTGCTCTCTCTCATCTCCCCTCCTGTCTCTCTCTCTCCCCTTCCCTCCCCTCTGTCTCTCCTCTTTCCTCCCCTATGTCTCTCTATCCCTCCCCCTCGTGTCCTCTCTATCCCTTCCCCCTTGTCTCATCTATACCTCCCACTCTGTCTCTCTCTCTCTCTCTCTCTCTCATCTCTCTCTCATCTCTCTCTCCCCTCTGTCTCCTCTCTCCCACCCCCCTCTGTCGTCTCTCCACCTCTGTCTCTCTCCTCTCTTCCCCCTCTGTCCTCTCTCTCTCCCCCTCTGTCCCCTCTGTCTCTCCTCTTTCTCCCCTATGTCTCTCTATCCCTCCCCCTCTGTCTCTCTATCCCTCCCCCTCTGTCTCTCTATCCCTCCCACTCTGTCTCTCTCTCTCTCTCTCTCTCCTCTCTCTCTCTCTCTCCCCCTCTGTCTCTCTCTCCCCCTCTGTCTTCTCTCCCCTCTGTCTCTCTCTCTCTCCCCTCTGTCTCTCTCTCTCTCCCCTCTATCTCTCTCTCTCTCTCTCTCTCTCTCTATCTCCCCTCTGTCTCTCATCCCTCCCCCTCTGTCTCTCTCTCTCTCCCCCTCTGTCTCTCTATCCCTCCCACTCTGTCTCTCTCTCTCTCTCTCTCTCTCTCTCTCTCTCCCCTCTGTCTCTCTCTCCCCCCTCTGTCTTCTCTCCCCTCTGTCTCTCTCTCTCTCCCCTCTGTCTCTCTCTCTCTCCCTCTCATATCTCTCTCTCTCTCTCTCTCTATCTCCCCTCTGTCTCTCTATCCCTCCCCTCTAGTCTCTCTCTCTCCCCTCTGTCTCTCTCTCTCTCCCCTCTGTCTCTCTCTCTCCCCTCTGTCTCTCTCTTTCTCCCCTCTGTCTCTCTCTTTCTCCCCTATGTCTCTCTATCCCTCCCCCTCTGTCTCTCTATCCCTCCCCCTCCTGTCTCTCTATCCCTCCCACTCTGTCTCTCTCTCTCTCTCTCTCTCTCTCTCTCTCTCCCCTCTGTCTCTCTCTCCCCCCCTCATGTCTTCTCTCCCCTCTGTCTCTCTCTCTCTCCCCTCTGTCTCTCTCTCTCTCCCCTCTATCTCTCTCTCTCTCTCTCTCTATCTCCCCTCTGTCTCTCTATCCCTCCCCCTCTGTCTCTTTATCCCTCCCCCTCTGTCTCTTCTATCCCTCCTTCTCCCCCCCTCTCCCCTCTCCCCCTCCCCTCTATCTCTCTCTCCCTTCTGTCTCTCCCTTTCTCCATCCTCCCTCTGTCTCTCTCTCTCCTCCCCTCTGTCTCTCTCTCTCTCCCCTGTCTCTCTCTCTCCTCTGTCTCTCTCTCTCCCTCCCCCTCTGTCTCTCCCTTTCTCCCTCCCCCTCTGTCTCTCCCTTTCTCCCACCCCCTCTGTCTCTCTCTCCCCCCTCTGTGTCTCTCTTTCTCTCTCCCCCTCTGTGTCTCTCTCTCTTCTCTCTTTCTCTCTCTCTTTTTCTGTCTCTCTCCTCTCTCTCTCTCTCTCTCTCTCTCCTCTATCCATCTCTCTCTCCCTGTCTCTCCCACCCCCACTGTCTCTCTCCTTACGTGTCTCATTCTCCCCCATGGTCTCTTTCTCTGTGACTCTTACCCTCTGTCTCTCTTTGTCTCTCTCTCTTCCCCTCTGTCTCTTTGTCTCTCTCTCTTCCCCTACTGTCTCTCTCTCCCTGTCTCTCCCACCCCCTCTGTCCAATTTACCGTCTAATATCTAATTTCCTTCATTCACTTGATATCCTTTGTTGAAAATCGATATCTAAATATGCTCAGTAGCTGCTGATTGGTGGCTGCACAATAGATACCTCATGTGATTGGCTCACCCATGTACATTGTTATTTCTTCAACAAAGGATATCTAAAGAATGAAGGCATATCCTAGCCAGTGCCTCACCTGCCTCTGACCTCACTGCACGTCACTGCACGGCTGTAATATAAGGAAGATTAAAAATGAACAAACAAAATTAACAATGTATATTGAAGAAAATTACTGTAATTAGAATTTAGAGATATACACATTTTGATGTATTTAGTTTGTAAGATATTTATTAACTAAAGAAAATTGTTAAGAAAATAGTTTTTCTAATTACTCTATTTTTATACAGAGAAAAAAGGTATACATATATTAGATTGACACTCACATTCACTTGATCCTATTCCATCAATGACATTTTCCTGATCATTATCAACTGTCAATGTTACTTCACATTCATGTTGATTGTCCATCTCAGTAGTTAATGGATCTTGAATTTCTGTGTTCAGATCAGTATTTTCTATAAACTTATTGGAAGTGGAGGAGATTGTGCATTACTATTAGGGGTAAAAGCCATTATTGGTCTAAGATATCGTGGAGCACTCTTATTTTTTTCATTTCTTCTTTTGGTATCTGTAATCACATTTCCATTAAAGAATAAAATTAGAATAAAAATTTTTTTGAAAAAAGATTAATAATACAAGATATATTTATATAGAGCTCTCTCTCTCTCTCTGTCTCTCTCTCTCTCTATATATATATATATATATATTATATATATATGTCTATAACAATTATTATATAGTTGAATCTATTTTTCTATTTTTTCTATATATCATTTATATCTATCTAAATTTTAATATCTCTATATAAATATGAATCTCTCAACCTCTTTATCTTTCTCTATATCTTATCGTTCTCTCTATTTTCTATTTCTAGATTTATCAATCTTTTTATATAATTCTGTTTATTTATATTATATCTCTGTATCTCTCTCTATTTGTCTATTCCTCTCTCTACCTTTACTAGTCTCTATCTCTATCTATAATATCTCTCTCCTATCTATCTTTGTATTCTCTCTCTCCCTCTCTCTTTCTCTATCTCTCTTCTTTTGCTAGCTCTATCTCTCACTGTCCCTCCTATTTCAAATTTTTTAATTTCTATTTTTAACTAGTGATGTCGCGAACAGTTCGCCGGAGAACAGTTCCCAGTGAACATAGCTTGTTCGCGTTCGCCGCTGTGGGCAAACATATGCGATGTTCGATCTGCCCCCTATTCGTCATCATTGAGGAAACTTTGACCCTGTATCTCACAGCCTTCAGACACATTTGAGCCAATCAGCAGCAGACACTCCCTCACAGACCCTCCCAGCTCCTGGGCAGCAGCCATTTTAGATTCATTACGATCCTGCTTTCTTAGTGAGAAGAGGTTTAGTGCTTCTGCTGCTGATATTATAGGGAAATAGATAGCTAGGTTAGTGTATTTAGTGTGCACTACAGTCCTGAAGGACTCATCTAATCTCTGCTGTAAGGACAGCACCCCAAAAAGCCCTTTTTCAGGGCTAGAACTTCAGCCCAAAAAGCCCTTTTTAGGGCTAGAACTTCAGTCATTTTTCTTTTTTTTTTGTATTTGATTTGCCTGGCTGTCAGCCTGTGTGCGAGGCTCACAGTATATGCTGTGATTAGTGCCACCACTCATATCTGCTTAACATTAGTGTAAATTTAAACAAAAAACTTTTAAATCATTTTGCTAGTGTAATCTAATTTCATTTTCTATCAGGCCTGTGTGTCAGGCTTACACAGCATATACTGTGGTTAATTGCTGTGCCAGCCACCACTCATATCTGCTTAACATTATTGTAAATTTAAAAAAAAAAAACTTTTAAATCATTTTGCTAGTGTAATCTAATTTTATTTTCTATCAGGCCTGTGTCTCAGGCTCACACAGCATATACTGTGGTTAATTGCTCTGTGCCAGCCACCACTTATATCTGCTTAACATTAGTGTACATTTAAACAAAAAAAACTTTTAAATCATTTTGCTAGTGTTATCTAATTTCATTTTCTATCAGCCTGTGTGTCAGGCTTACACAGCATATACTGTGGTTATATTGCTGTCCAGCCACCACTCATATCTGCTTAACATTAGTGTAAATTTAAAAACAAAAATGATAGGGGGAGTTACAGGGATTAAAGTGCTTAGAATAGTACTAATATAAACACAACCTAGTTACCCATGGGTCCCCATGTCCTTGTTGTTATATTTGGTCAGGGTACATCAGGCAGGCATATAGACCTCACCCGATCGGGGGAGTTTCAGGGATTAAAGTGCTAAGAATAGTACTACTTAACACAACATAGTTACATGGCCTCCCCAGACCGCATGTTTTTATTATTATACTTTGTCAGGGTAATCATGCAGGCCATATAGACCCTCCCCCGATATCGGAACTAACACGGTATTAAAGTGCTAAGAACAGTACTACTTAACACAACCTAGTTACCATGGGTCCCAGACCACATGTTTTGTTGTTATACTTTGTCAGGGTAATCATGCAGGCCATATAGACCCTCCCCCGATAGGTGGAGTAAAAGGGATTAAAGTGCTAAGAATACGTACTACTAAACAAAACCTAGTTCACATGGGTCCCAGACCGCATGTCTTGTTGTTATAAATTTGTCAGGGTGATCATGCAGGCCATATAGACCCTCCCCCGATAGGGGGAGTTACAGGGATTAAAGTGCTAAGAATAGTACTACTTAACACAACCTAGTTACCATGGCTCCCAGACGCATGTTTTATTATTATACTTTGTCAGGGTAATTATATATCTATCAAATCGATCTATTTATCTTCTATCGATTCTATCTAACTATCATCTATGTATATCTATCTATCAAATCTATCTATCTCGTGGCGGGTACTGATTTGAGACAGCCACTTTGTGTTTAGGCCAAATTTGAAGTAGGAGGACAGAACCAATCATCTTCTTCCATCTCCCTGTTCCAAAAATGCAGCCCATATAGGCCTCCCCGATAGGGGGAGTAACAGTAGTAAACTGCTAAGAATAATATTACTTAACACACCACGGGTCCCCAGACCGCATGTCTTATTGTTATACTCTGTCAGGGAAATCATATATCTATCAAATCTATCTATTTATCTATCAAATCTATCTAACTATCAATCGTATCTATCAAATAAAAATTGCATCTATTGATCGATGTAATTCGTATCTATCAAATGTATATTGCATCTTTTGATCTATGTAATTCGTATCTATCAAATGTATATTGCATCTATTGATCTATGTAAATTTGTATGTATCTAACTATCAAATCTATCTAACTCATGGTTGTGCCAAATGGGCCAGTTGCGTTACACGGGAGTTTGGTCTGTCACTGTGAAGCGGGCGTACCCTTACACTACCTGATCGATACTACATCATACCTGATGTTTTAAAGCACGTTATTCAAAAATTTTTTAGAATGTTAGGTGATTAAAGGCACTTTATGCTTAAAACCAGACTCTGCATCAACAATGTAATTTTCGGTGGGAGTTTTTGCCATGGATCCCCATCCGGCATGCCACAGTCCAGTGTTAGTCCCCTTGAAACAACTTTTCCATCACTATTGTGGCCAGAAAAGAGTCCCTTGTGGGTTTTGAAGTTCGCCTGCCTATTCAAGTCAATGGCGGTTCGCGAACAGTAGCGGAAGGTTCGAGTCCGCCGTTCGTGAACCGAAATTTTAAGGTTCGCGACATCACTATTTTTAACTATATTTTATCTATTTATTTCTCTCTCCCCCTCTCCCTATACTTCTCTCTATCTCTCTGTGCCAATATTTCTTTCTTTCTATTTTTGTCACTGTTATTATAAATATTATTTTGCAAAAAAGAAATGTATCTATATTTCTATATGTGTCGCTCTATCTCTTTTTTTTTTATTAATTTAACTCTCTTAATCTGTCTTATCTCTTTCTATTTCTTTATTTTTTTTTATCTCTTTATAACTATTTTAATCTCTATCTATACCTCTTTCTATCTGTTTTTTCTTGGTCTCTAACCATTCCTTTGTGTGTCTCTTTATCTCTATATCTATACTTTTCTATATCTATTTCAGTTTATCTCTATCAATTTGTAAGTTCAATGTCTCTATAGCTCTTTCTATTTCTCTTTGATTAAATTATCTACCTTAAAGTTTATCCCTATACCTTTATCTTTAGCTCTCTATATATTTTTCTCTATTCTTTCTCTTTATATTTTTCTATCTTGATTTTTATCTCTCTTTCGAGTTCTATATTTTGAATATTATTTATATATAGTATATCTGTCTATATCTATCTAGTACTGATCAATTTCTTATATCTTCTCTTTAAATTAATAAACATGCGTCATAACAAACGCATAACATTATTTGAATAAACAGGTTTTAAATGTTAAAATTGAATAAAAAAATAAAATAAAAATATATATATATATAAAGTAAGTGATGTAGTCAATACTTACAAACCTCGTAATGAGACTTCGAATCCTAGAATGGTACTCTTTTTCCCACGTCTACGTAGATCAGAATAGTGTTTGAAGGCACTGTCTTCTTGTTCTTTTTTTTCCCGATACCCGATACATCCTGCGTATTATCTCATAAACAAGATAATCGCGTTGATCTTGTTTAAACAGAGCGAACACCTCCTATTCTTCGTGGAAAATATTTCTCCATCCCATAAACTAAAATAATTAGCTCTCCAGCAGTGAACGGAGAACGTCGAGACATCTTGCTAATGAGTTTCAAATCTTTGAAGCGAATTACGTAATATGTCAATCATTTGAGTACATTCCGGAAAAAACGTTTTTTTTTATAATTCGATGTTAAAGTTTATATTATTTTATGATATATGTGTTAAGATAAAGATAGTTTTTTAAAACATATTCGGTTTACATTATTTGCATCCTGATTAGATTACAATGTTATTCAATACATGTATATTAAATTCAGTTTCATTTGTTATTCTTGCATCTTAATATTAGTTAAAGTTTTATTATATGTTTATTAAGTTTTGTAGTTATTTAAATTGCGTTTTTATAATATATATAGATGTTTAAATAGTTATTAAATATTTTCAATAACATTTTAACATGGTGTCTTCTAGGTTTTAATAAAATTTCTAATATATTGATGTGATATTCATATAGTCCTGAAAGGTTACTATCTAATGCAATGAAATGTACTTTGATTTTTAACAATTTTTAGACATATCTCCTGTGAAGCTTTGTTTGCTAGCAGTGTGTAGCGTCAACAATATAGCTTGGGGGCTTTATATGTTTTATGCATTTTATACTTGACTAGCTTACATTTATTCCAATTGCATTGCCATACGCTAGGCAAGGTTTGTTTTTAATTATTAGGTTCCACCTGCTGTATCGGCTTGCTAATATATACAAAGCTAGTGCTTGTTTTAAACATTAATAAAAGTATAGAATCAACAGAACCGGTTTTCTTAATTGCACCCTGCTCAAGAATACAACTTATTTTCACCTACTATCTTGTGAGTCATTAGTAAAAAATACATGGGGCTTACCAGGTGTTTAATCTACACTTAGATCTCTGTTTGCGCGTTCTCTAAACCCCCTTCCAGCTATTATGATAGTTTGCAAATATATTTTAAAAATGTCCTAATTCTTGACTGTACAGTGAAATCGAACATAGAAAAAAAAGATTAATTGATTGTAAGGATACAAATTAAAATGAATATGTATAATTTAATAATATTAATAGAGAGATGAGTGAATGTGATGAATAGATTGTTGTTTAAGGAATCGATATATAAATAAATTATAGATATAGCAATAAAGTGCGATAGATATACATGGATAAATCGAAGCATCTAGATTATAATAAAAATTTCAAAAAAATAAGAAAGAATTATTTTAAAAAAATAAATTAAACAAGTGATGCATTAACAGATATTAATCATTGAAGTGGGAATGTAGAGTGAGATATGTAGATATAGACCAAGATTAGAGTCAATTCGAAAGAAAAATAGATATAGAGATACAGTTGGATTAATTTTGAGATTGATAATGTCAGATAGAGAGCCTGAAGGATATATGTATCTTGATAGAAAATTTTAAAATTTGAAAACATCATAGAGCTAAAGACAGAGAGATCGCAAGAGAAGCGCCAGTAAAGTGAGTGACATTGATAGAGCTAGTCATAAAAATGATTGGCGACATAAAAAAAATGATGTGATAAACATATTATAACTAATAGATTCATACTTTTGTACCTCAGAAAATAGTTGCAATGATAGAGATTAGCGTGATATTTTTATCGAGTTATTGAGAAAGTTATGAGAAAAAAATAAAGTTTATACTATACGCTAATGTATATTTTGATTTTCTTGATATTACGGTTAGTGTTATAAAGAGAAATATAAGTGTAAAACAAATTAAAAGTTTTTAAAAATTTTTTAGAGCATGTTGGAGTTTGATCGATAAATGTGCCCTGTTAATATAGTTAGATTTTTCAATGTATATTGATACATTTAGATATAATATATATACATATATAAATATATATATTGATATATTCAGAGATCGTGCCGATTTCAAAAATAATAACAAAATCAAATAATAAAAAATTAATCATATTAAATTCAATTTTAATTTCAATCGTCAATTTTTAACAAATTAGTCGATTTTATTTTTATTTATTTTAAACGAAGAACAAATAGAAGAAAAAACAACATAGGCAAATACATTTTTTTAAATTTAAAAACTGTATAAATCTGAACATATTTATTTTTTGATGAACATCACTCTCATATTCTAAATTTTGAAAATAAATGTGTTAGAACGTTTTTCATTTTTTCAAATCTCGATTTTCATGCTTGAATTAATCGGAAATATTTTCGAGTTAACCTGTGAATATAAGAAGAGATTGTTTATAACTATTGTTTACTAAAATTTATTGAATCAATACATAAATAAAATATAATTATATTTATTCACCTCTGAAATGACTTTCTATCAACTGGTTACGCTGGCCATGTGTACCCCCTTCGACTACATCTTGAGCAACCAGATTCAACACCATCTCCTCAGGTATTATTATTTCTAGTTCCTCTATGTTAGATTGTCGCAAAGCGATGTTATTGCAACAGTGCAACAGACTAACATCATAACAGCCACTTTTCTCTTGGAACGTATTGAAGAGTGCCTCCGGATTCATCAAAACAACGAAAATGGCTTTTGAGCATTCCAAAGGTTCCTCTCAATCACACTTCTAGTTGTTTTGTGGGCCTCATTGTACCGCATTTCTGATCTTGTTCATGAATATTTACAGGAGTAAGTAGCCAGTTCCGACAGGAATATCCTGCATCTCCTTTTGAAAAATAAAAAGAGTGATACAAATTGAAATGTCTTCAGATATACTGAATATATTTAAAACCATTTTGATGTTTTAAATTGTATATATATATTTCTATTTATTGAAATTTTTATATATCACTATATTTATATATATATATATATAAATATAAATATATATACTTATATATAATATATATATATATATAGATAGATAGATAGTAGATAGATAGATAAATACAAACAGGTATGGCACTAAGAATCCCAGTGACTGTGTGCTGCACCAAACAGAACAAATAAACAAAGAAAAGCAGGGAATCTTACTGTATTTTAAAATCAGGTAATATTATACGCTGCACAAAATTTGAAAATATTATGTGTTAATAATAACGCACAAATAGATGGTTTTCTTTTTACTTTTCATAATCATACCTAGTAGCGAACCTTCTGGCATTTGTCCTTCCTCAAATTTATTATACAGGGGCAGAGCTGGTTTGAGAATATATGAATCATGACATGAACCTGGAAATCCCTGACGGACAACTCATAATTTTCAAAACAGCATCACAAACCATCTGGATGTTCAAAGAATGAATAAACTTCCGATTGCGATACATTTCTTCTTTTAGATGTGGTGGCCCTTACTCTGACATGAGTGCAATCAATTGAACCCAACACCATTTTGGATTCCAGCAAGTCTAAAAAAATTAAGCTTTACAGAATGCCATTCTTCAGAGGTATTTGGTAAAAAAAACATACCGTTTGAAAACTGAAAAAGAGCATCAATCACTGTAGTTAGGTGGCGTGAAAAAGAAGGTTGGCTCATGCCAACAACTATACTAGTAACTGATTGAAAGGAACCAGTTGCCTAGAAAATGTAAAACAGCCAACAGCTTCAACATTCCCGGGCAGAGCATGTGTCCGAAAAGTAATGGGTTCAAGTTGACCAGATATTTGATTGTATAGCCTTTCAATTGATCTCTACTCAATCTGAAACGCCTGATGATGTCAATGTCAGAAAGTGCATCAGTCCTGATCTGGGATGAAAAAAACCTTGGAATCCTTCTGCGCCTTCTTTGAAGCCTATCTATCTGGTGAACAGCTTGATCATCTATTCTTCGTTCCATTTGACGCATATAAATAGTATGAAACATTGCAATAAGAATTTCCATAACTGATTAATATATGCGTTGTAAATGCTGCTTGAAGATATATTTTGCGACCACAGAATATGCGTTTAGAAAAGCGCATACGTGACGAAATACGATGCCCGGATAGAATTGTCGACAGGATGATAAATTGAATAATAAGCGTAGATTACATCGATTACAGTAGAAAAATAATCGTATAGATGTTCGAACGTATCTCGGTGTTCGAGCTGCGGACAAATTGCCGGATTTAGAAATATATCATTTCGAAACTCCGATTACAGTTTGATAAATTTGAATAATAATTCGGAAGTGAATTTAGATGCGGATAATATTGAGAATACATTGTTTCCCATAGGAATCAATGGGGCTGCGTTAGGAGCTGAACGCTGCTTTTTTGCAGGTGTTAGGTTTTTTTTCAGCCGGCTCTCCCCCATTGATTCCTATGGGGAAATCGTGCACGAGCACGTTTTACCAGCTCAACGCTAACCGTAAGCACCGCTGGTATTGAGGTGAGATGTGGAGCAACGATTTGCCTTCTTCGCTCTCACTTTTTGCGGTTAACACCAGTTTGTAAAAACCCGTAATACAGCGCTGTCTGCAAGTGAGCGGTGAGCTTAAACTGCTCGTTAGCACCGCACCCCTCCTAACGCAAATTCTAGGTGTGAGTTAGGTAGTAATAAGTCAGAACTCTCATCCTGCAGCACCTCTGTTTAACAGCCACACATAAAATTTACGTTATACTTAAATACATTAAGTAACAGCTTTCCTATTGTTACCCATATTAAGAGAGGGGGGGGGCTTCTATAGCGAAGCATTTGCTCTTTATTCCAGTCCAGGCCTGAACAAAACTACACATTATGCTTTTGTTAATATATGCTCAAGATCACAGAACTCACAGCAGAGGTTAAGCAAGGCAAAGAGAAGCGTGTCAACAACCGGTGTACACTTTACCTCACATACACCTAAATTACAAGTTTTGCGCTATAGAGGGTGTGAAACCAACGCAACAAAAGTTGCATTTTTTCATTCTCCATAGCGCTGCCATTACAAGTTTTTGAAAAGCCGCCTTGTGCGTGCGATATGTTGAAGATGAGCTCCACACAGTACAAAATCCAAGGGCTGCTTTGATGTGCTCCTGCACGCTTTCCCCATAAACATCAATGGGGGGAGAGTCTTCGAAAAAAACACCTGAAGTGCGGGAATGGCGATCGCCGTAACACAACCCTATTGATGTCTATGGGAAAAAACACACCCTAACAATAAACCCCAAGTCTAAACACCACTAATCTGCTGCCCCAACATCGCCAACATCTAAATTAAGTTATTAACCCCCTAATCTGCCGCTCCCGACATTGCTGCCACCTAAATATAGTTATTAACCCCTATTCCGCCGCTCTCCGACATTGCCTCCACTAAATAAAGTTATTAACCCCTAAACCTCTGGCCTCCCACATCACCACCACTAAATAAACCTATTAACCTCTAACTGCCAGCCCCCCACATTACAAAAAAACTAAATTAAACTATTAACCCCTAAACCTAACAATCCCCTAACTTTAAATTAAAATTACAATATCCCCTTTTTAAAATAAATAAAAATCTTACCTGTGAAATAAAAAATAAACTAAGTTTAAACTAACAATTAACCTAACAACTATTATACTAAATTAAAATAACTACAAATTAACGCCTAGATTTAGAGTTTTGCGTTAGAAGGGGTGCGTTAGCTACGCGTGGTTTTTCCCCCCGCACCTTTTAAACAACGCTGGTATTTAGAGTTCTCAGAAGGGCTGCGTTAGGCTCCAAAAAGGGAGCGTAGAGCATAATTTACCGCCACTGCAACTCTCAATACCAGCGTTGCTTACGGACGCGGCCAGCTTCAAAAAACGTGCTCGTGCATGATTCCCCATAGGAAACAATGGGGGCAGTTTGAGCCTGCAAAAAAGCAGCGTTCAGCTCCTAACGCAGCCCCATTGTTTCCTATGGGGAAACACTTCCTAAGTCTGCACCTAAGACCCTAACATGTACCCCCGAGTCTAAACACCCCTAATCTTACACTTATTAACCCCTAATCTGCCGCCCCCGCTATCGCTGACCCCTGCATTTTATTATTAACCCCTAATCTGCCGCTCCGTACACCGCCGCAACCTACGTTATCCCTATGTACCCTAATCTGCTGTCCCTAACACAGCCCGACCCCTATGTTATATTTATTAACCCCTAATCTGCCGCCCCCAACATCGCCGCTACCTACCTACACTACCTACGCTACCTACGGAACAGCCAATAGAATGCAAGCTCAATCTGATTGGCTGATTGGATCAGCCCAATCGGATTGAACTTGCATCTGATTGGCTGATTCAATCAGCCAATCATATTTCTTTCATGTAATTAGCAAGAGTCCATGAGCTAGTGACGTATGGGATATACATTCCTACCAGGAGGGGCAAAGTTTCCCAAACCTCAAAATGCCTCAAAATCAGTTTTACAAACTTTGCCTCCTATGGAGGTGGTGAAGTAAGTTTGTGCTAGATTCTACGTTGATATGCGCTCCGCAGCAGGTTGGAGCCCGGTTTTCCTCTCAGCGTGCAGTGAATGTCAGAGGGATGTGAGGAGAGTATTGCCTATTTGAATTCAATGATCTCCTTCTACGGGGGTCTATTTCATATGTTCTCTGTTATCGGTCGTAGAGATTCATTCTCTTACCTCCCTTTTCAGATCGACGATATACTCTTATATATATACCATTACCTCTGCTGATTTTCGTTTCAGTACTGGTTTGGCTTCTACAAACATGTAGATGAGTGTCCTGGGGTAAGTAAGTCTTATTTTCTGTGACACTCTAAGCTATGGTTGGGCACTTTTTTATAAAGTTCTAAATATATGTATTCAAACATTTATTTGCCTTGACTCAGAATGTTCAACATTCCTTTTTTTCAGACAGTCAGTTTCATATTTGGGATAATGCATTTGAGAATCATCAATTTTGTCTTACCTTAAAAAATTTGACTTTTTTTCCCTGGGGGCTGTTAGGCTCGCGGGGGCTGAAAATGCTTCATTTTATTGCGTCATTCTTGGCGCAGACTTTTTTGGCGCAAAAAATCTTTTCTGTTTCCGGCGTCATACGTGTCGCCGGAAGTTGCGTCATTTTTTGACATTCTTTGCGCCAAAAATGTCGGCGTTCCGGATTTGGCGTCATTTTTGGCGCCAAAAGCATTTAGGCGCCAAATAATGTGGGCGTCTTATTTGGCGCTAAAAAAAATATGGGCGTCGCTTTTGTCTCCACATTATTTAGTCTCATTTTTCATTGCTTCTGGTTGCTAGAAGCTTGTTCTTTGGCATTTTTTCCCATTCCTGAAACTGTCATTTAAGGAATTTGATCAATTTTGCTTTATATGTTGTTTTTCTCTTACATATTGCAAGATGTCTCATGTTGCATCTGAGTCAGAAGATACTTCAGGAAAATCGCTGCCAGGTGCTGGAACTACCAAAGCTAAGTGTATCTGCTGTAAACTTTTGGTAGCTATTCCTCCAGCTGTTGTTTGTATTAAATGTCAGGACAAACTTGATTAATGCAGGAAAATATTTCCTTTAGTAAAAGTAACCATTACCTGGAGCAGTTCCATCAACATCTAATGTTCAGAATGTTTCCTGATAACATAAGAGATTTTGTTTCTGAATCCATTAAGAAGGCTATGTCTGTTATTCCTCCTTCTAGTAAACATAAAAAGTATTTTAAAACTTCTCTTTATCCAGATGAATTTTAAATGAACATCATCATTCTGATTCTAATGATTCTTCTGGTTCAGAGGATTCTGCCTCAGAGGTTTGATGCTGATAAATCTTCATATTTATTTAAAATGGAATGTATTCGTTCTTACTTAAAGAAGTCCTAATTGCATTAGAAATTGAGGATTCTGGTCCTCTTGATACTAAATCTAAACGTTTAGACACAGGTCTTTAAATCTCCTGTAGTTATTCCAGAAGTTTTTCCTGTTCCTGGTGCTATTTCTGAAGTAATTTCCAAGGAATGGAATAATTTGGGTAATTTCATTTACTCCTATCTAAACGTTTATAAGCAATTATATCCTGTGCCGTCCGACAGATAGGAATTTTGGGATAAAATCCCTAAAGTTGATGGGGCTATCTCTACCCTTGCTAAACGTACTACTATTCCTACCGGCAGATGGTACTTCCTTTAAGGATCCTTTAGATAGGAAAATTGAATCCTTTCTAAGAAAGCTTATTTGTGTTCAGGTAATCTTCTTAGACCTGCTATATCTTTGGCGGATGTTGCTGCAGCTTCAACTTTTTTGGTTGGAAACTTTAGCGCAACAAGTAACAGATCATGATTCTCATAACATTATGATTCTTCTTCAACATGCTAATAATTTTATCTGTGATGCCATTTTTGATATTAAGCAGAGTTGATGTCAGTGTTTTATGTCTCTAGCTATTTTAGCTAGAAGAGCTTTATGGCTTAAAACTTGGAATCTGATATGTCTTCTAAATCGACTCTACTTTCCTTTTCTTTCCAGGGTAATAAATTATTTGGTTCTCAGTTGGATTCTATTATCTCAACTGTTACTGGTGGGAAAGGAACTTTTTTACCTCAGGATAAAAAATCTAAGGGTAAAAAACAGGGCTAATAATCGTTTTCGTTCCTTTCATTTCAACAAAAGAACAAAAGCCTGATCCTTCATCCTCAGGAGCAGTTTCAGTTTGGAAACCATCTCCAGTCTGGAATAAATCCAAGCCTTCTAGAAAAGCAAAGCCATCTTCTAAGTCCACATGAAGGTGCGGCCCTCATTCCAGCCCAGCTGGTAGGGGGCAGATTACGTTTTTTCAAAGAAATTTGGATCAATTCTGTTCACAATCTTTGGATTCAGAACATTGTTTCAGAAGGGTACAGAATTGGTTTCAAGATAAGACCTCCTGCAAAGAGATTTTTTCTTTCCCGTGTCCCAGTAAACCCAGCGAAAGCTCAAGCATTTCTGAAATGTGTTTCAGATCTAGAGTTGGCTGGAGTAATTATGCCAGTTCCAGTTCTGGAACAGGGACTGGGGTTTTATTCGAATCTCTTCATTGTACCAAAGAAGGAGAATTCCTTCAGACCAGTTCTGGATCTAAAAATATTGAATCGTTATGTAAGGATACCAACATTCAAAATGGTAACTATAAGGACTATCCTGCCTTTTGTTCAGCAAGGGCATTATATGTCTACAATAGATTTACAGGATGCATATCTGCATATTCCGATTCATCCAGCTCACTATCAGTTTCTGAGATTCTCTTTCCTGGACAAGCATTACCAGTTTGTGGCTCTGCCGTTTGGCCTAGCAACAGCTCCAAGAATTTTTACAAAGGTTCTCGGTGCCCTTCTGTCTGTAATCAGAGAACAGGGTATTGTGGTATTTCCTTATTTGGACGATATCTTGGTACTTGCTCAGTCTTCACATTTAGCAGAATCTCATACGAATCGACTTGTGTTGTTTCTTCAAGATCATGGTTGGGAGGATCAATTCACTAAAAAGTTCATTGATTCCTCAGACAAGGGTAACCTTTTTGGGTTTCCAGATAGATTCAGTGTCCATGACTCTGTCTTTGACAGACAAGAGACGTCTAAAATTGATTTCAGCTTGTCGAAACCTTCAGTCACAATCATTCCCTTCGGTAGCCTTATGTATGGAAATTCTAGGTCTTTATGACTGCTGCATCGGACGCGATCCCCTTTGCTCGTTTTCACATGCGACCTCTTCAGCTCTGTATGCTGAACCAATGGTGCAGGGATTACACAAAGATATCTCAATTAATATCTTTAAAACCGATTGTACGACACTCTCTGACGTGGTGGACAGATCACCATTGTTTAGTTCAGGGGGCTTCTTTTGTTCTTCCGACCTGGACTGTAATTTCAACAGATGCAAGTCTTACAGGTTGGGGAGCTGTGTGGGGGTCTCTGACGGCACAAGGGGTTTGGGAATCTCAGGAGGTGAGATTACCGATCAATATTTTGGAACTCCGTGCAATTTCAGAGCTCTTCAGTCCTGGCCTCTTCTGAAGAGAGAGTCGTTCATTTGTTTTCAGACAGACAATGTCACAACTGTGGCATACATCAATCATCAAGGAGGGACTCACAGTCCTCTGGCTATGAAAGAAGTATCTCGAATTCTGGTTTGGGCGGAATCCAGCTCCTGTTTAATCTCTGCGGTTCATATCCCAGGTGTAGACAATTGGGAAGCGGATTATCTCAGTTGCCAAACTTTGCATCCGGCGCAAATGGTCTCTTCACCCAGAGGTATTTCTTCAGATTGTTCAAATGTGGGAACTTCCAGAAATAGATCTGATGGCTTCTCATCTAAATAAGAAACTTCCCAGGTATCTGTCCAGATCCCGGGATCCTCAGGCGGAGGCAGTGGATGCATTATCACTTCCTTGGAAGTATCATCCTGCCTATATCTTTCCGCCTCTAGTTCTTCTTCCAAGAGTAATCTCCAAGATTCTGAAGGAATGCTCGTTTGTTCTGCTGGTAGCTCCAGCATGGCCTCACAGGTTTTGGTATGCGGATCTTGTCCAGCCGTGGACTCTTCCGTTAAGACCAGACCTTCTGTCACAAGGTCCTTTCTTCCATCAGGATCTCAAATCCTTAATTTAAAGGTATGGAGATTGAACGCTTGATTCTTGGTCAAAGAGGTTTCTCTGACTCTGTGATTAATACTATGTTACAGGCTCGTAAATCTGTTTCTAGAGAAATATATTATAGAGTCTGGAAGACTTATATTTCTTGGTGTCTTTCTCATCATTTTTCTTGGCATTCTTTTAGAATTCCGAGAATTTTGCAGTTTCTTCAGGATGGTTTGGATAAAGGTTTGTCTGCAAGTTCCTTGAAAGGACAAATCTCTGCTCTTTCTGTTCTTTTTCACAGAAAGATTGCTAATCTTCCTGATATTCTTTGTTTTGTACAAGCTTTGGTTCGTATAAAACCTGTCATTAAGTCAATTTCTCCTCCTTGGAGTTTGAATTTGGTTCTGGGGGCTCTTCAAGCTCCTCCGTTTGAACCTATGTATTCATTGGACATTAAATTACTTTCTTGAAAAGTTTTGTTCCTTTTGGCCATCTCTTCTGCCAGAAGAGTCTCTGAATTGTCTGCTCTTTCTTGTGAGTCTCCTTTTCTGATTTTTCATCAGGATAAGGCGGTGTTGCAAACTTCTTTTGAATTTTTACCTAAGGTTGTGAATTCCAACAACATTAGTAGAGAAATTGTGGTTCCTTAATTATGTCCTAATCCTAAGAATTCTAAGGAGAAATCATTGCATTCTTTGGATGTTGTTAGAGCTTTGAAATATTATGTTGAAGCTACTAAGTCTTTCCGAAAGACTTCTAGTCTATTTGTCATCTTTTCCGGTTCTAGAAAAGGCCAGAAAGCATCTGCCATTTCTTTGGCATCTTGGTTGAAATCTTTAATTCATCATGCTTATGTCGAGTCGGGTAAAACTCCGCCTCAAAGGATTACAGCTCATTCTACTAGGTCAGTGTCTACTTCCTGGGCATTTAGGAATGAAGCTTCGGTTGATCAGATTTGCAAAGCAGCAACTTGGTCTTCTTTGCATACTTTTACTAAATTCTACCATTTTGATGTATTTTCTTCTTCTGAAGCAGTTTTTGGTAGAAAAGTACTTCAGGCAGCTGTTTCAGTTTGAATCTTCTGCTTATATTTTTCATATTAAATTTTATTTTGGGTGTGGATTATTTTTCAGCGGAATTGGCTGTCTTTATTTTATTCCCTCCCTCTCTAGTGACTCTTGCGTGGAAAGATCCACATCTTGGGTAGTCATTATCCCATACGTCACTAGCTCATGGACTCTTGCAAATTACATGAAAGAAAACATAATTTATGTAAGAACTTACCTGATAATTCATTTCTTTCATATTAGCAAGAGTCCATGAGGGCCCGCCCTTTTTGTGGTGGTATGATTTTTTTGTATAAAGCACAATTATTCCAATTCCTTATTTTTATGCTTTCGCACTTTTTATCACCCACTTCTTGGCTATTCGTTAAACTGATTTGTGGGTGTGGTGAGGGGTGTATTTATAGGCATTTTGAGGTTTGGGAAACTTGCCCCTCCTGTAGGAATGTATATCCCATACGTCACTAGCTCATGGACTCTTGCTAATATGAAAGAAATGAATTTATCAGGTAAGTTCTTACATAAATTATGTTTTTTTCCTACCTTAATTCCGATTGGCTGATAGAATCCTATCAGCAATCGGAATACGAGGGATGCCATCTTGAGTGACGTCCCTTAAAGGGAACCTTCATTTCGTCGTCTAGTTCGTCGGGAGAAGAGGATGTTCCGCGCCGGAAGTCTGAAGATGAGCCGCTCCTCGTCGGATGATGAAAATAGAAGAGTGCCGCTTGGTTGAAGATGTTTGCCGGTCTGGATCTCCTCTTCTTGCCGGATAGGATGAAGACTTCGGAGCCTCTTCTGGACCTCTCTTGCCGGATAGATGAAGACTTCGGACCCTCTTCTGGACGATCGGTGATACCCGGCGTGGTGAAGATAGGTAGGAAGATCTACAGGGGCTTAGTGTTAGGTTTTTTAAGGGGGTTATGGGTTAGATTAGGGGTATGTGGGTGGTGGGTTGTAATGTGGGGGGGGTATTGTATGTTTTTTTACAGGCAAAAGAGCTGTTTTCTTTGGGGCATGCCCCGCAAAAGGCCGCTTTTAAGGGCTGGTAAGGTAAAGAGGCTGTTTTTTATTTTGGGGGCTTTGTTATTTTTTAAGGGGCTTAGAGTAGGTGTAATTAGTTTAAAATTCCTTGTAATCTTTTTATTTTTTGTAATTTAGTTGTTTGTTTGTTTTTGTAATTTAGTTGTTTTTTTCTTTTTTTTGTAATTTAGTTTAGTTGATTTAATTGTAGATAATTGTAGGTAGTTATTTAATTAATTTATTGATAGTGTAGTGTTAGGTTTAATTGTAACTTAGATTAGGATTTATTTTTACAGTAATTTTGTAATTAATTAACTAGGTAGCTATTAAATAGTTTTTAACTATTTAATAGCTATTGTACCTAGTAAAATAAATACAAGTTGCCAGTAAAATAAATATTAATCTAAAATAGCTACATATAATTATTATTTATATTGTAGCTATATTAGGGTTTATTTTACAGGTAAGTATTTAAGCTTTAAATAGGATCAATTTATTTAAGTAAGAATTTATTTTATTTCGTTAGATTTAAATATATTTAATTTTAGGGGGGTGTTAGTGTTAGGGTTAGACTTAGCTTTAGGGGTTAATACATTTATTAGAGTAGCGGCGAGGTCCAGTCGGGCAGATTAGGGGTTAATACTTGAAGTTAGGTGTCGGCGATGTTAAGGAGGGCAGATTAGGGGTTAATACTATTATTATAGGGTTTTTTGAGTCGGGAGTGAGGCGAATTAGGGGTTAATACATTTATTATAGTAGCGGTGAGGTCCGGTCAGCAGATTAGGGGTTAATAAGTGTAAGTAGGTTGCAGCGGCGTTGGGGGGGGGGGCAGATTAGGGGGTAATAAATATAATATAGGGGTCGGCGATGTTAGGGGCAGCAGATTAGGGGTACATAGGGATAATGTAGGTGGCGGCGGTGTGCAAACGGCAGATTAGGGGTTAAAATTTTTATTAGAGTGGCGGCGATGTGGGGGACCTCGGTTTAGGGTACATAGGTAGTTTATAGGTAGTTTCTAATGCTCACTTCAGCCAAGACTCTAAATACCGGCGTTAGAAAGATCCCATTGAAAAGATAGGATACGCAATTGACGTAAGGGGATCTGCGGTATGGAAAAGTCGCGGCTGGAAAGTGAGCGTTAGTCCCTTACCTACAAGACTCTAAATACCAGCGGTAGGCCAAAACCAGAGTTAGGGCCCCCTAACGCTGGTTTTGACGGCTAACGCAGAACTCTAAATCAAGGCGTAAATAAACTAAATTACACATTAAAAAAACCCTAACACTACTAAAAAAAATTAAATCTAAAATTTACAAAAATAAAAAATACTAAATTACGAAAAATAACAAACGAAAATTATCCAAAATAAAAACATCTACACCCAATCTAATAGCCCTATCAAAATAAACCCCCCAAATAAAAAAAAACCCTAGCCAACAATAAACTACCAATAGCGCCTTAAAAGGGCCTTTTGTAGGACATTGCGCCTAAAGAAATCAGCTCTTTTCCCTGCAAAAAAATACAAAGACCCCCAACAGTAAAACCTACCACCCGAACCAACCCCCAAAAATATAAAACCTAACTCTAACAAAAACTCTAAGCTACCCGATTGCCCTGAAAATGGCATTTGTATGGGCATTGCCCTTAAAAGGGCATTCAGCTCTTTTTAATTGGCCCTGAAAAGGGCATTTAGCTCTTTTAAGAAAGTCCAAAACCCTAATCTGAAAAACCCCCCCCACCCAAAACAGTTTTAAAAAAACCTAACACTGGGGGGGGGTGCGGAGCCAAACACCGCACAGAGCAGTCGCAACCTTTTCAGAGCTCCCACTTATGGTACTAGCATTAAGTTGCTAAAAACCAACAAAAGACCGTTTTTCTTTCGTCTATTAAGAGGTGACTTTAGTAATTATTCAGCTGCTGTGCTCCTACTATTTGCACTTTGAGCCACCTGGTGATTTTCTAGGAACTGACTTTGGGCCGCAGACTACAGGCGCCTCAGAGCAGAAGAACTAATCCTAACCAGAGACCGGAGTGCCCAGCACAGCTCCTATCGCTGCAACACATCGCATCTAGCTCCGGAGGGTCGGGGATCCGCTCCGGAGCTCATCTGTGAACGCAGCAGCTGCCACAAACAGAGATCTGCCCAAAACAACGCCAGAGGACTTTCCTCCGGCACTACAGCAGTAGGCGGCAAGTGTGAGTAGCACTCTGGGCGGTATCGCCTAGAGATAAATTAAACTAACTCCTCAATAACGCTATTACAGCAGAAATTAACACACCTCATTTCAGAATCTGCCACCTGTGTTTCACTGCTACCCGAGTGCCTATCAGGCTAAGGCGCGAAAGCGCCATCTTGGATTTCTCTCTCCCAATACGCACCCGGTACTAAGTGTGACATTTAACGCTCAGCAGCTAAGCCCTAAAATTTAGCATCTAGCTCCAGCACAGTTATAAAACGGCTGGTACTACAGTCTTTATGGACATATAGCAGAAGTTAAAAAAGGTGCATCTAAGTCCGACTCGCCTCCACTAACTTTATAACTTAATAACCACCATAACACTATTGCCACGTGGGAACTTAATTCAGCGCAGGCCTCCATTGGGCCACTTCCCTAGTATTGCATCCACAACTGTGTATCTCAAGGACTCTCTCTGTTTATCTGACATATCAGTGAATTACACAGTAGAAGAGCTGCACATACATCCTCTCCTGGGCTTGCTTCCCCCTACAGCTGGATAATACTTCAGTCTCAGTTGCCTGGCTCAGTGACACATTTAAATGACTGTAACTAGGACGGTTCTGCATAAGTAAATTCTACAGGGAGGCAAACTACAGTTACAGTACCTTGTGACAACACGCAGCTTTCAAAGTCAAGAAGAACAGCAAAAATAGTTAATTTTCATCAGCCTCTAAACTTTTTGTAAATAAGAACCCTGCAATAGTGTGTTATTGAGGCCTGAAATTCCCTGAAGTTCATCATTGTTTCTGTCTTTTTTAGCTGTACTCCAATTAGATGATAACAACACTATAAGCACCATGGAATAAAACAGCTTGGCCGTTTCAGCCTGTCTACCCACTCAGTGTTATAACATAATTTCGAGGTATATAGGTTCAAATAAGCTCACTTCTGAAGCAGCAGTATCTCCGCACAATTTTAGCTCTACAATAAATATTTTATTAATAGCAGTCACAGTCAGCCAGGAAAAAGAATAAACAACTTTTATTACCAAAAAAGACTGTGATTGATCATTTTGGGCCCCTAGTGTACAGCATCACAGCTCAGTGACACAGAGGCCCCAGAGGTCACAGAGAACCGAAACCTCTGAACTCACGCTGGCAGCCGATGCAAGATATCCAGCAGTCTTCACCAACTCAGTTACCCCTACTTTTATCATGGACTCCCTAAAATCTTTACTGGATAATCACCATGCATCATTCACGGCTAAACTCACAGCTTCTACTGCCGAGTTGAAAAGAGAAATTTCGTCTACAAACGAACGCATTGATTCTCTTGAAAGAACGCCAAGAAGATATGACCTCTGAACAATCCAATCTACTAAACTTCGCACAGCGACTCTCTGATTACTTCGATGTAGTAGAAGATAAAATAGCCGACCTGGAAGACAGGTCCAGGCGCAACAACCTACGGATCCGGGGATGCCTGAGACCGTCTCCATGTCTGACCTTCAGCCATTCCTAAGGTAATTATTCCATCTACTAGCACCTCCAGCCTTGAATCGGAAGACCTGATAGATAGAGCCCATCGCTCGCTCAAACCCAAAGGCTTGTCAGAGGATCAGCCGAGAGACATAATAGTCCGTATGCACTACTACACTTATAAAGAAAGAATCCAAAGGGCCCATTTCCAGAAACCAGCTTTACCTGACAAGTTCAGAAACGTACAAATATTTCCCGATCTGTCTGCAAGGGACTCTACAGAAGAGAAAAACCTTTACTGAAGTTACCTCTATTCTCAGAAAGAACAACATCAGGTACAGATGGGGCTACCCCATAAAGCTACTCATCTTCAGAAATAACCAAGTTTTCACAATCATGAAGCCAAATAAAGGCTATGAACTTCTACAACTCTGGAACCTACTGCCTTCTCGCAAAGAGAACCTGCATCCTCAACACAACCAACTAAATGCCTCAGCAGAGGAATGGTCAGCTCCTTCCACTTCCACCTCCAGCGGCCCGCCAGACCATCACAAGCCATACAAGAATCAGTAATCCAAACTGGTCCCCAAGCAAGGTGCAAGAGCCTACTCAACGTAAACAAGCTAGAAAGACCGATTGGTCTGCACTCCCACGGAGACATAGATCTGGCTCGCCAACAGCCTAAAGCCACCTGCAAGATTCGAACCACGTGCTCTGCACTAAAAGACTATGTTGCAGCTTCACTTAACTCCCTGAGTAATTCATCCTAACGAGAATGACTTAGAACGATAAGTATACACCTAATTATGTTCTACATATATATTTTTACAGTTCTCTTATATGTTGATGTTACTGTCAAAAGTTTGTAAGTTTGTTTTTCTAGAGAGACTTTTTATAGCCACATCTATAGCAGTGACTGTTTTATGGACCTCATTTTAGGCCTGAGGGGGATCCAATAGCTCATGTCTCAACAACCCAAACAACTGAGTGTTTTTGCAGATTATTAACCAGATGCGGTCCTTACTGTGTTAAATGTCATTCCTGTTAAAGTTTAACTGTATAGTATTAACCTCACACTGCATTCCCGCATACAGAGATTACATTGCACACGCCCTACACAAAAAAAGTAAAACACAGCCTTGGGAGGACGTCAGCTACATAACATCCGTGCTGAAGTGACAGCTCGACCTACTTAGGCCATACACTCACTAAACAGCGACTTCCATCTCATTAGAGAGTTTAACTTATCGAACTTTATGACTCCACTCACATTATCTCGGAACTCCATTTAGAGGACATCAACATATATTACCCTTAAATTCGCCCGAGGAAACAACGAGGCTACATGGGGAGATACCTGGACACTAGGCAAAACACACATGGATACACACTCTAACCAGGTGACTCTACATACCAACATGGGCAACAGTATAGCTGCAACTGAACATGTGCATGGGCTACACACTACATTTCCTTGGCAACAAATGTTTAATGTTTCAAAATGTTGAGGTATATGAGTTAATGTTTATTGAATGTTCATTACATGTATAGTATTACTTTTTTTCTTCTTTGTTGTTCTTTTAGATATGTGCAAACACTGTCAGTTTTGCTCTTATAGGCCTTAACTACACCACATGACAGGCGTATTGGCCGCCTCACCGAACCTACCTAACTTTACAACTATCTATAAATACCTCCCCCCCACAATCTCATATCACAATCCACATACCCTTACTTACTACCATTTATTTTTCACAAGGAACCTCCTCTTCTGAGGGGGACTATACCGCAACCACTAGAAACACACTACTTTACAGCCTTGAATATTACACTTTGTTTTTCAAGAGTAACCTTCCCCTAACTTACTTCCATCTCCCCCTAGCCATCCTTTACCTCAACCTTGTCTTCCTCCCTCCTTGTTTTCCTCCATCCTAATCCCTCTCCCCTCCTTTTTTTTTTTTTTTTTTCCTTTTTCCTCTCTCTTCTCTCTCACCCATTCTCCTAAGTAGTAATTAACACAATCCTACTATGGCACTAACTTGTACCTCCCATAACGTCAGGGGCCTTAACACACCAAACAAGAGAAGCAGACTTTTAAACTACCTTGCCCACGCCAAGTCAAAGATCGCTTTTCTACAAGAGACTCACTGGGTGGAGGACTCACCCATCCCATTAACGCAGTAAACTATACCCGGTAATCGAGCTCAGCCTCCTCCCCGGGGAAATCAAAAGGTGTGGCGATCTTAATCCACAAGACAGTCTTATTTGAAAGAATCAACACCTACAGGGACCCTCTAGACAGGTATTTAATTCTTAACTTGCAAATTAGATGATGTCCCTTATACTTTGGCTAACTATTATGGCCCAAACTCTGGACAATTAGGGCGCTTAGAAAATTCCTGTGGATGCTAGCAGCCCACAAGACCCAAAACCTATTACTAGCAGGTGATTTTAATATGCTTTTAGATGTGGCCTTAGATCGCAGATCTCCAAAACTCAAACCCTGTGACTCTCAGACCTCCAGGACTGCTAAGCAATTCACTAATCCTTATTGCCCAATACAACTTATTTGATGCTTGGCGGTCCCATCACCCCTCATCTAGGGATTACTCCTTCTATTCTAATGTTCATAACACATACACTAGAATCGTTATTATTTTCTCTGCGAACCCCGTCTGTTAGATCAATTCAATCCGTACACATACCTAGCTGCTCCTGGTCAGATCACTGCCCGATTCAGCTAACTATGAGAGCCCCACACTACTTGATGACTAGACCCTCTTGGAAGCTACCCGACTTCCTTCTATCATCACCTGAGAGAGTTACACTCATACGGCAGGAAATCACCTCATTTCTTAGAGATAAATGATAATGGAGCAGTCAGTGATTCTGTCTATGGGGGCCCTCAAAGCTTTTCTCAGGGGACTATTTATCAAATATAAAGCGGAACACAAAAAACATACGGGAGGACCTTGGCCCAACTACACACTACCCTTAGAGACCTGACTTGCTACCCATATGACCTCACTAGACCCTCACACCCTATCTCAAATCGAAGAAGTTAAAATGAAAATAGAAGCCCTAGAAAATAAGAGATACCAAGAGCAAACTCGTCATTTTAGCAATTGTCTATGCTAAAGGCAACAAAGCAGATAGGCTTGTTAGCACACAAGCTTAGACAGTGAACAGC
Source organism: Bombina bombina (assembly GCF_027579735.1). Lineage (NCBI taxonomy): Eukaryota > Metazoa > Chordata > Amphibia > Anura > Bombinatoridae > Bombina > Bombina bombina. The sequence goes on from NC_069500.1 coordinate 924,698,713, forward strand.
AGAGGCGCGCATCCCATATCTAAAAACTCCACAAGGCACAGTCAGGTTACCAAGTGACATAGGCAAAGCTTTCGCTGCTTACTATTCCTCCTTGTATAACCTGGGGGATTCCCCAGACTCCCCCGGTGCCATCTATACAACAAATTCGAGGCTTTTTAGACTCACTATCCCTGCCAACCTTAACTGATGAACAGAGATCCTTATTGGACTCTCCTTTCAGTGAAGGAAATGGTTTCAACTATTAAAACTCTAAAGGGCCATAAGGCCCCAGGCCCGGACGTGTACACCGCCCTCTTCTACAAAACGTTCCTCGCACAGCTCTCCCCATTACTCACAAGAGTTTGCTCACTAGCCAGACAGTCGAGTTCCCTCCCCCCTGAGTTCTTAGAAGCTGTCATTGTAACCATCCCCAAAGCCAGGGAAGGCTACCAACATCTGTGAACACTTCAGACCCATATCCCTGATCAACTTAGACATAAAGCTTCTAGCCAAGCTTATGGCCTCCAGACTAAACCACGTCCTTCCTTCACTTATTGATAGAGAACAGGTAGGTTTCACACCTGGTAGAGAAGGACCTGACAACACCAGGCGAATTCTCAATATCTATTTGAGGCTAAGCGACAGGGTATCCCCTGTACCACCCTAGCACTGGACGCTGAAAGGCCTTCAATAGGGTGAATTGGGCCTACCTATTCGAAGTCCTAGATAAATTTGGTTTCCCCCATACTTCCATGCCTGTGTCAAAGCACTGTACTCCGCTCCATCGGCATCCGTGAGGGGTCTGGGATTCCAGTCTCCCGTATTTCCCATTACAAATGGAATGAGGCAAGGCTGCCCTTATCCCCAATGATCTTCACTCTCATCATGGAGCCGCTTGCTGAAGCAATCAGAAGCAACCCAGACATTCAAGGGTTGAGATTGCAGGGACGGTACAAAAACTGCATTATTCGCAGACGATCTCACTATCTTTTGTGGGAAACCCCTATGAATCCCTCCCTTTCCTTTTTAATGTCCTACGTACGTTTGGACAGGTTAGTTTCTACAAGCTTAATGTTAATAAAACTGACGCTTATTCATTAATATGGCACCTGAGGAGCTCTCGGCATTAAAGAAGCTGTACACATTTAACTGGTCCCATCACAAGATCAAGCACCTGGGAGTGTACCTCTCCCACAATATATCCACTATTTTGGAGGCTAATTTTTACCCCCTACTATGGCATTTTCAAGCATTTCAAGAGAATGTGACAAGTGGAGTGTTCCATGCATCTCCTGGTTAGGACGCATAGCGGCATTCAAGATGGTCTTACTACCTAAACTCACTTATCTGTTTCGCTCACTACCCATACCAATTCCTAAAAACTCTTATTGGTAAATTCCAACACATATGCAATACATACGTTTGGAGGAACAAGCATCCTAGGGAAGCCACGAGAATAATGCAGCAACCCTTCCATAGTGGGGGCGCGGGCACCCCTAACCTATTCTATTACCACGAAGCCTCCAGAATGGCCCACATCCTCCCATGGAACGAGATCCACAGTTCAAAATAAATGGCAGATACTAGAACAGGCCACCCTCCCTGGTCAGCTTAGATTAGCAGACCTCATATGGTTGCCACATGTCAGATCCTCCTACAAGATCAGAACTTCATTGTTCTGCATGCACTACGCTTCTGGGATAGAATCCACTCATTGCCACAAATTGCCCCTCATCCCTCCCCTACCCACCTCGCTCACGGGCTTGCTAGCAGCTCTCAGGGACTCAGCATCCATACTTGTGGCAAGTTCAAGGTATAAATTGTATAGCTGATTTATTTCCAAGCGGGCATTTATCAAGACATCGGACTTCCTCTCTAAACATAACCCTCCGCAAATCTTACAATTTGAGTTTTGGAGGCTTCGTAGCCTACTGAAATCATGGGGCTTCCTTGACAAGCCGTTACGTGAACCTGCTAACTGGGAAAAGAGATGGGCCTCTGTCATTAAGACTCCCCGGGCTCTATCAATCTCATACAGAGATCTAATAAACCCTCCCACTTTCTTCAAGTCAGCTTATATCATGTCCTGGGAAAGAGATCTTCACTTTAATGGCTGAACAGGACGGACTGGTCCAAAGCAGCCGCACTCACCAGGCGGGCCCTACATTGCATCACTCTACTAGAATTATACATTAAAATTTGCACACAATGGCACCTCACACTGTTGAGACTTTTTAAGATCTCATGCCTGAACTCCCCGCTGTGCTGGAGGGACTGTGGGGTTGGTGGGATCGCCAGCCCATATTTGGTGGGAGTGCCCAGCATTACAGCCCTTTTGAGTGGAGATTTCGCATAGATGTACACAACTAGACCCCCTTCTAGGGACCACCCCACAGACCCTGCTCTTTCATCTAGACATTAAAACATCGACAACCCCTACAGACCTTCATAGCATTTATTTGCTCACTGCGGCTAAAGCTATCAATAGCCAGACTATGGAAACAGAAACACTCCCAACTTGGAACGATGTGGTTAGAATAATGACCTACCTGGAACTCATGGAAGGTCCGATTTTCAATCAGCAAAACAAATCACTTTTACACGCACAGGTGTGGGAGGTCTGGGAGTCACTCAGGTAGACTATAAAGGAAGACCAGGAAACCAGTGAAAGTATTACAGGCCCATCTTGGCATGGCAGGCAGGACGACTTTCCCGTTCGGAGCCAGAGGTCTTTGCACCCTACAGCTATTCTTCACTTCTCTTTCCTCCTCTTTCCCCCAAATCCCCTTTTTTTTTTTTTTTTTTTCCTTTTTCCCTCTCCCCCTCCCTCTCTCCCCTATACCCGCATCCCCATCCCTAACCCATTCCATCTCCCCTTCGGTTACTCTTGTTGGTAACTAGCATATGATACGAAATGTGTCATAATACTACAACCTTGACGCTGATACATTTTATATATTGTGCCACTTTGCTCATATAATTTAAATTGTATATAAAATGAATAATGTGGTTTCCTAAATAGAGCCTTTAGAGGTCTATCCTATTGTAGACATACCTACTTGAACTCTTGAGACTACAGCATAATAAAGCCATGAGAGGCCCCTTGGGCCCGTAATGTAGGTACTCTGTAATGATCGGCAAGTATTACTCTCATGTCTTGGATTTTTTTTTTTTTTTTAAAAAGCTTAGGCATGATGTTACCTTTGATTATTCCTTGTTTATGCATATGATTTCTAACCAAATTTAAGTTAGCATTTAATGCTTGTCTGCAGAAATTAAACCACAATAAAAATTATTTAAAAAACAAAACAAAAAAAAAACCTAACACTAACCCCCGGTGATCCACTTACAGTTTTGAAGTCCGGACATCAAGGCGGCGAGAATTCTTCAGGCAAGGTCTTCTATCTTCATCCAGGCGGCATCTTCTATCTTCATCCAGGCGGCATCTTCTATCTTCATCCCGTCGGTGCGGAGGGGTCCATCCTTCAAGACATCCAGAGCGGAGCGTCATCTTCATATGGTCGCCGCTGTACACTGAATCTTCAATGCAAGGGAGCCTTTTCAAAATGTCGGCCCTTGCATTCCTATTGGCTGATTTGATTTTTTAAATTCAAATCAGCCAATAGGATGGTATCAGCCAGTGAGTAATTAATCCTTTAAGGGACATGAAATCAACATTTTTTCATTCATGATACAGATAGAGCTTTCATTAAAAATAATTTTCCAATTTACTTTTACTATTACATAATTTTCTTCATTCTCTTGTTATCTTTAAAAAACCAAACAAAAAACATACCTAGATAGGCACAAGAGCACCAGTGCACTACTTTGAGCTAGCTGGTGACTGGTGGGGGCACATGTATGCCTCTTGTCATTAACTCACCCAATGTGTTCAGCTAGCTCCCAGTAGCACATTGCTGCTTCTTCAAGTAAAAATACATAGAGAATGAAGCAAAATTGTAAAGTTGTTTAAAATTGTATTTCCTAACTGAATCATGAAAAAAAGTTAGTTTTTTTGTGTTCCTTCAAAATTATTCTAAAAACATAATACTCCTGCAATGTACTTTAAGCATTGCAGTACCCTGATGATTATACATGTAGGCCTTACCCAAAGAAATCAATCAGCGCATACTGCAGGGTCTTCGCTTCAGCGGCTTTGCCTTCTGTCTGACGGCTCAGTGGAGTGTTATGTGTTTACTTTATAACTAGGAGATAAAAAGGCTTCATGATGGGTGGCTGGTTCTGTATATAAACAGGCATCCATAATAATTCTAAACAATTCCCTTATTCCCTCTACAATATGTATGTCCCTATGTACTGCAATGCTCAAAGTGTATTGCAGAAATAGTATTCTTTTACAGATAGTGCGGGGCAAAATTCATAGCCCGTAAGTTAACGTAACTAAAGGTTAAAGGGACTGTATGTAATATAATTTTTTATTGTTTTAAATTTTGGATAGATAATCCCTTTACTACCCATTCCCCTGTTTTGCATAACCAACACGGTTATATTAATATACGTTTTACCTCTGTGATTACCTTGTATCTAAGCATCTTCTGACAGCCCCCTGATCACATGACTTTGTATTTATGATCTATTGACTTGCATTTTTAGCCAATAAGTGCAGTGGTTGTGCTGACTCTTACATAACTCCACTGGCTTTAGCACAATGTTATCTATATGGCCCACATGAACTAGTAATGGCTTAGGAACAGGTATACATGTTATAAATTATATTAATATAACAATGTTGGTTGTGTAAAGCTAGGGAATGGATAGTAAAGGTGTTATTTAACTTTTTAAACAATAACAATTTTTGGGCTGACTGTCCCTTTAAGGCCGCTGAGGATTGAGTGCTAATTATGCCTGTTCTGTTACAATGTTGAAGTAGGGGTGCGGAGGAGTCCATACCCTATAATATGTGATGCACAAGGAATCCATTTCCTCTTTGCTGCTGTGGATTCCTTGGAATTTTTTCCCTCCCTTTATTATTGTTTATGATTTGTAAGGCGGCAAGCGTTTGACTGGGTTCTCCTTTTGAGGCTCAGTAGGGTGTCCAAGGCAGGAAGAGGATTACTCAAACTACTTCTTTAAGTCCAAGGACGGTAAATTGGGCTCCCCAGGTTTTAACATGAATTCTGAAAGAAAAAAGCGCAAAGAGAGACTCAAGTGCAATAAATAACACAGACGCTGCTGCTCTTAAAAAAATGCACTTACAATGTTTATTAATAATAAAGCAGGTATAAAACAGTTTTCTCCTTCAAGGTAATAATCCAAATACTCAGCTGCTCCGGTCTGTTTTCACAGCCTTACAATGTCCGCTCCCTTCTGATGTCCACCGGAACTTTCAGTGTAGGGGAAATCCTTGTTGATGGGGCTACGGTAGCCCTGAGAGTCCAAAAAGCAGAGTGTTCTATTCTTAGAACTACGGCTCCTCTGCAGATCCAAAATTCAGTCCTGTGGTACCTCTACGCGTTTCTTCTGCTATGTGCACGACTTTCTCAAGAGGATGAAGAGTCTAATGCTGAGTGGATTCAATATCCATCCCAATAAAAACCCTCATAGTAAATCCTATTGGTTTGAAATTTCCTCTGTGTAATATGGGTAAGAAATGCTCACTGGGTCCTAGAGACCAAGTTATAAAATGCCTACGTTCCTTTTGCACATAACAAATAATGTGTACAGTTAATTACGACACATCTATAGTTAATAAAAGCAAAAGGACAAGGGACAATTATTTTGCACAAAAAATTATAACAATAATACAAAACTCCTACCACTAGGTAAAATTTAATAAAGCAAAAAATATATTAAAAGTTGATACCACGTGTGTTAATGCATATACTAAAAATCCCTGCAAACTAAACAATATTCATCTATGTATACTTAATATCTACACATCCCAAAATTAGTATATGTTGCAATCCCAAAAAACAAATAATTAACCCAACAAATGTAACAACAATACTCTGATCCTACAACTAGGTTTAATTCGATGAAGCAAATATAATTAAAAAATTAAAACAAGATATATTTATGCGCATATCCTTGCAGCTTAAGCAAGATTCATCTCTATATATGATGAGCATTCACAATCTGGAAAACACATTTTTATTCTCTATGTATATATATGTGTATACCTTTCCTACTAAAAAGGAGTGATTTAATCCTAAGTATCCAAGTTGATCTGGAGTATAGAGGGATGGATCTACAAAAATGTGTTTTTAGAAAATTTGATAGTATGTACACTGTCATCTCTATTTAGGTATCATCCAATTAATTCTATACAATTATTAAAGGTTGTTTAAATTTATTTAAAAGTTGTTTAAAATGGAAGGGAAAAGAGGAGGAAATAATTATTATATAAACAAGAATTATTAAAAGGAACCTTAAGAATATCTAAAAAATGTCAGATTTTTTTATATATTAATTACATAAAAGCTGCTATGTCAATGTCTATGTTTAATCCTTTTGGATGTAAACTGTTGAGCTTTTGGATCCAAAAAAGTTTCTTGTTTTCTTAGGCTCATCAACCTATTGCTATCAACTCTTAGGTATCCAATCAATTGCTTGAATTTTCAGAGACCTAGAGTCTCCCCCATGATGTTCCAGAAAATGTAATGGTACACTGTGATTAACTACTTTCTCTTTTATATTATATAGATGTTCTGTCAGTCTACTTCTTATCTTTCTTTTGGTGCGCCCTACATAAATTTTATTACACCCACAAGTTAGGAGGTACACTACATATGTGGTGTCACATGTACACCTACTCTTGATATTAAAAGACTTAATGCCTTCGCTGTCTTTAAAATGACTATCCTTATTGATATGTTTACACATACTGCAAATTTTCTTTCCACACTTGTATGTGCCTGGTTTTAGACTCAGCCAATTGCTCTTCCTATCAATTTCTATTATTTCCGACTTCCTCAATTTACTGGGAGCTAGCAGATTTTTCAAACTTCTCCCTTTCTTAAAAGTAAACACAGGTTCTTCTGTCAAGATAGGGGCCAGTACAGGGTCCGTCTTAAGAACTCCCCAATGTTTTTTAATTACATTCTTGATGATCTTATGACCCTCGTTGTAAGTAGTAATAAACCTTAAAGTATCCTTATTATCTTGAGTTGATTTATCCTTTTTTAGGTTTTAAAATAGAGTCTCTATCAGTTTCTTGTGCCCTATTATATGCTTGTTCTATTGTATTTCTGTTATAGCCCTTTTCTATGAACTTAGTACTCATATGTTCAGCCTCTTTTTTAAACATCTCTATATCTGTACAGTTACGTCTGAGTCTTAAGAACTGCCCATAAGGCACATTGTCTTTCCACCTCTTAAGGTGGGCACTTCCATTGTCTATGTAACTATTTCTATCAGTAGGTTTTACTAAAATTACTCACCGCTGTTTTTAAGTTGGCATCTACATATAACCAAAGGTCTAAAAATTCAATTCTTGTTCGTGAATGTTTACCTGTAAAATTTAAGTTAAAATCATTATTGTTCATATGTGTTATAAAGCTATTAATCAATGATTCGTCACCCTCCCAGGTTTTTAACATGCTGAGCGTCAATTTGATTCTGGACCTACTGGTTGGAGTTCTTCTGTTTTGCACCCTAGCCTTAGCAGGTGGTCAGGACCATAGCTTCAGGCTGTAAAGGTGGTTTGAATGACTCATTTTGGTCTGGGTGACATCCCCAAACTTGCAGCTTGGGGAATACTCTGACTGGTGTACGATGGGCTTAGAACTTCCTATGTCATCATCCTGAGTTGAGCTGATCTCTGCCTTTTGTCTGCAGCTTTGGGCCTTGTCCACTTCTTGGCAGGGGCTCTATGTGATTAGGCCCCAATTGCCGCCACCTGTGTGATTATTAATTAATTGCAGTTCCCTTGCTGGTCAATTAATACGACTCACAGGTGTTTCATCCACCTCTTGTGTTATATGTTTAATACTATTTTAAGTTATTGTTAGTTATTAAATTAAGTTGTTATTAAGTTATAATTTAAGGCCCAATTGCAGTTTTGTTAGTTTTAAAACCAAAATAAACAGTTTTAACTTAAATATATTTTTTTGCACAAAAAGCTTACAGGTTTTAATATGTAACCCTGGGGGCGGTAACCTAAGATATAAATGGCACATGCAGTGACTTCATTTGCCACTTAAAATGGCTGCTGGACCCAGAGCTGTTGTCTTCACCTACAAGCCCCTTCACAAGGTTACTTGGCTTACAGCACACTGCTTACCTGGGAAAATGACAGCAAATCTCTGCATGCAGGAGAAACTGTAGAGTCGGGTATCTGCTTTGGGCATGGATTAACATAGGAGTTGCATGGATAAAGGTCTGATATGAAGCCTAATTAGGGTATGGGTTTGCAGGGTCAAGTGAGATACGAAATATGTTTTTATTATGGGGTTGAAGGGTCAGAAGTCTGATTTGAGGTATGATTTGTTGTGTTATAGGGCTGAAGGGTCTGATATCTGTTCAGAGATAGGATGTGATTCTTGTGTGTATCATTGCCAGTGCCTTACCAGCCTCTGACCTCACTGCAAGTCACTGGATTTGGGTATGACTTTGCAGGGTAAGACATCTAATCAGAGGTATGATTTAGGTCCAAAGTGTGATCTAAAGTCTGATTTAGCTATGGATTTTCAGGGTTACATTTGTTAGATGAGAAATGGTTTGGGTATGGGTTTGCAGGATCAGAAGACTGATCTGAGATATGATTTACAGGGAGTGCAGAATTATTAGGCAAATGAGTATTTTGACCACATCATCCTTTTTATGCATGTTGTCTTACTCCAAGCTGTATAGGCTCGAAAGCCTACTACCAATTAAGCTTATTAGGTGATATGCATCTCTGTAATGAGAAGGGGTGTGGTCTAATGACATCAACACCCTATATCAGGTGTGCATAATTATTAGGCAACTTCCTTTCCTTTGGCAAAATGGGTCAAAAGAAGGACTTGACAGGCTCAGAAAAGTCAAAAATAGTGAGATATCTTGCAGAGGGATGCAGCACTCTTAAAATTGCAAAGCTTCTGAAGCGTGATCATCGAACAATCAAGCGTTTCATTCAAAATAGTCAACAGGGTCGCAAGAAGCGTGTGGAAAAACTGCCCATGAACTGAGAAAAGTCAAGCGTGCAGCTGCCAAGATGCCACTTGCCACCAGTTTGGCCATATTTCAGAGCTGCAACATCACTGGAGTGCCCAAAAGCACAAGGTGTGCAATACTCAGAGACAAGGCCAAGGTAAGAAAGGCTGAAAGACGACCACCACTGAACAAGACACACAAGCTGAAACGTCAAGACTGGGCCAAGAAATATCTCAAGACTGATTTTTCTAAGGTTTTATGGACTGATGAAATGAGAGTGAGTCTTGATGGGCCAGATGGATGGGCCCGTGGCTGGATTGGTAAAGGGCAGAGAGCTCCAGTCCGACTCAGACGCCAGCAAGGTGGAGGTGGAGTACTGGTTTGGGCTGGTATCATCAAAGATGAGCTTAGGGGCCTTTTCGGGTTGAGGATGGAGTCAAGCTCAACTCCCAGTCCTACTGCCAGTTTCTGGAAGACACCTTCTTCAAGCAGTGGTACAGGAAGAAGTCTGCATCCTTCAAGAAAAACATGATTTTCATGCAGGACAATGCTCCATCACAACGCGTCCAAGTACTCCACAGAATGGCTGGCAAGAAAGGGTATAAAAGAAGAAAATCTAATGACATGGCCTCCTTGTTCACCTGATCTGAACCCCATTGAGAACCTGTGGTCCATCATCAAATGTGAGATTTACAAGGAGGGAAAACAGTAACACCTCTCTGAACAGTGTCTGGGAGGCTGTGGTTGCTGCTGCACGCAATGTTGATGGTGAACAGATCAAAACACTGACAGAATCCATGGATGGCAGGCTTTTGAGTGTCCTTGCAAAGAAAGGTGGCTATATTGGTCACTGATTTGTTTTTGTTTGTTTTTGAATGTCAGAAATGTATATTTGTGAATGTTGAGATGTTATATTGGTTTCACTGGTAAAAATAAATAATTGAAATGGGTAATATATTTGTTTTTTGTTAAGTTGCCTAATAATTATGCACAGTAATAGTCACCTGCACACACAGATATCCCCCTAAAAATAGCTATAACTAAAAACAAACTAAAAACTACTTCCAAAGCTATTCAGCTTTGATATTAATGAGTTTTTTGGGTTCATTGAGAACATGGTTGTTGTTCAATAATAAAATTAATCCTCAAAAGTACAACTTGCCTAATAATTCTGCACTCCCTGTATTTATTGGGTTGCAGGTTCAGAAGTCAGATTTGAGGTCTGATTTGGGTATGATTTTGGATAGTCAGACGTGTGATATGAGGTCTGAGTATTGCAGGGTGATGTGAGTTATGATTTGGGTATGGGGCTGCAGGCTCAGAAGTTTAGGTATGATTTGGGAATGAAGTTGCAAAGTAGGAGGTTTGGTTTGAAGGTCTTAGGTGTTTATGGGAATCCCATAAGGGTTACAGGGTCAAGGGTCAAGGGTCTGAGCTCATGTGGGTATAGGGTGGAGGTCAGGGGCCTGACCTTGGGATGGGGCTGAGCCATAAAATTACAGGAATCTGATTTCAGTATGGTGCTTGCGCATGGCCAGTGTGGTCCGATTTTGATAAAAGGTTTTATAGAAGAATTGCAGGGCCTGATTATCTCATCTGGGTATAGAACTAACCCAAGGGGTGTTATCTGAGGTCTGATTTGGTTATGTTGTTGACACAATCTGAATGATTTGTTTATGAAGCTGACAGAGGAGTTGCGGGGTCTGATGTCAGATTTTGGTATGGGTCATATTAATTCTGTTTAAAACTGGTTTCCACCAAATTATATAGCTGGTTTGTATTTTTTTTTAAAAAAATATTATTTTCATTATTGATAATAATAAAAAAAAATAAGTTTTAATTCCTTAACTATTCAGTCCTCCATTAAGTGTCAGAAAATGGACTAGAAGGCACTACATAGTTTTATTTTGGCACAGCCCTCATAAAAGGTTGCTTTTATAAATTACAACAGCTAGATCTCATTCCAGATACAGTTATTATTTGCAAGAGCATCAGGTAAATAGCAAAGTTCTTTAAAGGAACAGTAATGCCAAAGTTAAAGGGACAGTCAAGTCCAAAAAAAACTTTCATAACTCAAATAGGGCATGTAATTTTAAACAACTTTCCATATACTTTAATCACCAATTTTGCTTTGTTCTCTTGGTATTCTTAGTTGAAAGCTAAACCTAGGAAGTTTATATGCTTATTTCTTAGACCTTGAAGGCGGCCTCTAATCTGAAGGCATTTTGACAGTTTTTCAACACTAGAGGGCATTAGTTAATGTGTTTCATATAGATAGCATTGAGCTTGTGCACGTGAAGTTACCTAGGAGTGAGCACTGATTGGCTAAAATGCAAGTCTGTGAAAAGAACTGAAATAAGGGGGCAGTTTGCAGAGGCTTAGATACAAGTAATCAAAGAGGTAAAACGTGTTATTATAACAGTGTTGGTTATACAAAACTGTGGAATGGGTAATAAAGGGATTATCTATCTTTTTAAACAACACAAATTCTGGTTTTGACTGTCCCTTTAAACTTTCATGATTCATGGAGAACATGAAAGTTTAAACAACTTTCAAATTTACATCTATTATCAGATTTGCTTAGTTAATTTTCTTAATTTCTTTTTATTTAAAGGGACACTGAACCCAAACATTTTTTTTGTGTGATTCAGATAGAGCAGGCAATTTTAAGCAACTTTCTAATTTACTCTTATTAGCAAATGTTCTTCATTCTCTTGCTATCTTTATTTGAAAAGCAAGAATGTAAGTTTAGATGCCGGCCCATTTTGGTGAACAACCTGGGTTGTTCTTGCTGATTGGTGGATAAATTCATCCACCAATAAACAAGTGCTGTCCAAGGTTCTTTACTTTCTTTTTCAAATAAAGATAGCAAGAGAACGAAGAAAAATTGATAATAGGAGTAAATTAGAAAGTTGCTTAAAATTTCAAGTTTTATCTGAATCACAAAAGAAAAAAATTGGGTTCAGTGTCCCTTTAAGAAACACAGGTATACAGGGCTAGATTACGAATTGAGTGCTATTTAGGGCTCCCCTCTTTACTTCACTAGATGGAGGCTTTTTGCTTGTATCGGGTCTCGCTCCCATTATGAATTGAAAGTAAAAAGTTACCGCACAAGCGAAACCCCGATGTGCGCAAAAAGTGGTACTTCGAATATTGCAAACGTGTTAATGTATTCTCCCATACACTTCAATGGAGCATGAAAATGGGGGGGAAAAACCCCTAACACCCATACCAGCGCCCTAACCCGACCGTGTTTATTCAAGTGCGCTGAACCCAACATGAATTATGAATATTTCACATAGAAGTATATGTTCTATTTATTTTTAAATAAATGTTTCTATTTTAATATTTGGTGATTGTGTTGTAAAATATATAACTATTCATATATATATGTAATGGCTGGTTAATTATTGCGTGACTGCAAACGAGTAAATTTGCCAATTTCCAGGCACTCAATAATTTAGCGCCCCACATAGCTCTGTTTGGAAAGATACTAGGTTATTTAGGAGAGATGGCTTGCATTTGGATGCTAAAGGAACAGAGTATCTGGGAGAGGAGTTCAAATACTTTATTAGAAATCATTTAAAACTAATAAAGGGGGGGTAGCATTAATATATCCACCTGCCCCCCACAGCATGCCAAAACTGTTAGTCCAAGTAACAATTCTAGAAATTCTAGTAGAAAAATTCTTCGTGCCATGAGCACAAATGCTCGCAGCTTAGGAAATAAATTACCTGAACTCATTTCAATAATGACTAGGGACCAACTTGGATTTAGTAGCTATAACAGAAACATGGTACAATGATTTGCATGACTGGGACATAGTCATACCTGGATACAGGTTATTTAAAAAGAACAGAGTAGGAAAGAAAGGTGGAGGAGTTGCTTTGTATGTAAATGAAAATATAAAGGTTACTGAAATTGTAGGAACAAATGATGAGTGGAAAGTATTTGGGTGACTTTGGAAATTGGAGATAAAAATGTTTTTAGAATAGGGTTTGTATATAGGCCTCCATTGCAGGATGAAAAACTGGACAATCTGTTATTAGATGAAATAACCAAAATGACCATGAAGGGTAAGGTTATAGTACTGGGGGACTTTAATTTGCCAGATATAGACTGGAAGATTCCTTCTGCTAGATCGGCTAGAAGCAGGTATATTCTTGAATCTCTGCTAGGGGAATCACTTGAACAATTAGTCAAGGAACCAACTCATAAGGAAGCTATATTAGATCTAATACTTACAAACAGTGATACAGTTTCAGATGTGTCTGTAGGTGAGAACTTAGGATCCAGTGATCATCAATCTGTTTGGTTTAGTATTCATGTTCAGGAACTGTACACCCAGACTAAAACAAAAGTTTTAGACTTTAGGACGGCAGATTTTTCATTAATGGGAGAATACCTAAAAAAACTATTTAAAGGGGAAAAATCTTATTACAGGGGTTCAAGAACAGTGGGAATTTGTGAAAGGTGCCATTTTAGATGCAACCGCACACTGTATTAGACATGTCTGTAAAAGTAAAAGAAAGCGGAAACCAATTTGGTTTTCCAAAGAAGTAGCACATGCTGTAAAGACAAAAAAGATAGCTTATAAAAATTACAGACACACACAAGCAGATGATGATATGAAAATATGGAGACTCCAACAAAAAAAGACTAAGCAGTTAATTAGGAAGGTTAAAGCTGATGCAGAAGAGAAGATAGCACAGTCCAGTAAAACATGGGGACAAAACATTCTTTAGATATATCAGTGAAAGAAGAAAAAATAAGGTAGGAATAGTAAAATTGAAATCAGTTGATGGTAGAATAATAGAAGGAGATAAGCAGATTGCAGACTGTCTCAATGATTACTTCTGTTCTGTTTTCACTAAAGATTGTGAAGATACAATGTCTACATTAAGGGATGCTATGCAAAATAGAAACAAGCTTAACAGTAATCTTTTTACAGAGGATGAGGTTTTGTTAGCATTATCAAAAATAAATGTTACAAAGGCAGTGGGTCCTGATAATATTCATCCAAGGGTTTTAAAAGAACTTTGTTCAGTGCTAACTGTCCCATTAACTGATCTGTTTAATCAGTCACTATTAACAGGAGCTGTCCCAGATGATTGGAGAATAGCAAATGTAATACCTCTTCATAAAAAGGGCAGTAGAGAAGAATCTGGCAACTACAGGCCAGTTAGTTTAACTCAGTAGTAGGGAAATTAATGGAAAGCCTCTTAAGGAAAGAATTATGACTTACATAAAGACAAACAATTTAGAGGACCAAAATCAGCATGGTTTTACTTCAGGGAGATCATGTCAGACTAATCTAATTGACTTCTTTGATTATGTAACAAAAGTATTAGACAAGGGAGGAGCAGTTGATGTAGCATATCTAGATTTCAGCAAAGCATTTGACACCGTCCCACACAATAAACTTATTCACAAACTATATCTCCTTGGTCTAGATTCAAAAATTGTGAACTGGGTGGAATGCTGGCTTAAGGACAGAAAACAAAGTGTCTTAGTAAATGGAGTTCATTCAGCAGAGGGGCTGTTACTAGTGGTGTTCCTCAGGGGTCAGTTCTGGGGCCTGTTTTGTTTAACATATTTATCTGCGATATCAGCAAAGGGCTACAGGGGAAAGTATGTCTCTTTGCAGATGATACAAAAATTTGCAACAGAGTGGATGTTCCAGGGGGGGTAGACAAAATGAGAAGTGATATACAACAATTGGAGGATTGGACAAACGACTGGGATCTAAAGTTTAACACAGCAAAGTGTAAAATAATGCATTTAGGGAAGAAAAATCCAAATGTTAATTACAGACTCAATGACACTTTACTGACTGTTACAGATGAGGAAACAGGACTTGGGAATTATTATTTCAGATGATTTAAAACTTAGTAAACAATGTAGTAAGGCAGCGAGTAAGGCTAGCAGAATGCTTGGATGTATTGGTAGAGGTATTTGCAGCAGAAATAGTAAGGTTCTTATGCCACTTTATAGATCATTAGTTAGGCCTCATCTTGAGTATTGTGTGCAGTTCTGGAGGCCATATCTTCAGAAGGATATTAACAAACTTGAATCTGTGCAAAGGAGGGCTACCAAAATGGTACATGGTCTAAAAAATAAAACTTACCAGGATAGGCTCAATGACCTAAATATGTATAGCTTAGAGGAGAGAAGGGAAAGAGGTGATATGATAGCAACTTTCAAGTACATTAAAGGGTTTAGTAAAACTGAGGCTGTGGGGTATTTTACATAAAATGGAAAATTCAAGAACAAGGGGTCATGAGCTCAAGCTAAAGGGTAGTAGATTCAGGAGTAATTTGAGGAAGCACTTCTTTACAGAAAGAGTGATTGATTTATGGAATAAACTTCCTCAAGAGGTAGTAGCAACAAACACTGTGGGGGACTTTAAAAATGCATGGGGACAAGCATAGGGCTATCCTACGAACTAGATAAGTTTATACTGTTAGGTAAGGTGGGGCAGACTTGCTGGGCCTATGGCTCTTATCTGCTGTCAATATCTATGTTTCTATGTTTCTATGTTATCTAGCTCTTTATCAGGTATTTTGTTTAACCAGCACCCTAATCCTCCAACATTTGAATCAGAGAATGTCCAGAGACTTTGCAGCAGGTGCTTTCCTTGTAGGATCACAGCCTGTAAAATGTCACCCCAGAAACAGTGCAAAGTCTGTTACAAAAAAGGAGTTAGGAGGGACTCTAATTACTAACAAACTTTTTTCAGAGTCTTCCATACAGAGTCTATTGATTCAAATGAATTTGTATGTGTTCTTGATTTATTTGTGGTTATTCTATATTCCTGACCTTAGCTTGTCTTGATTACTACAGCTGCCTGTACCGACTTTGGCCTAGTTTCCATTGAGGTGGTAAAGTTTGGAAACTGGTGATAAAAACATTTATCTCCATTAAAGTCTATAGAGAATTTTTATGTTACCACCAGTTTCCATACTTTACCAGCTCAATGGAAGTTAGGCCTATGTAGAATTTTTATGTTAACACCAGTTTCCACATGTTACTATCTCAATGGAAACTAGGCCTTAAAGGGACAGTCTAGGCCAAAATAAACTTTCATGATTCAGATAGAGCATGTAATTTTAAACAATTTTCCAATTTTCTTTTATCACCAATTTTGCTTTGTTCTCTTGGTATTCTTAGTTTAAAGCTTAACCTAGGAGGTTCATATGCTAATTTCTTAGACCTTGAAGCCCACCTCTTTCAGATTGCATTTTAACAGTTTTTCACCACTAGAGTGTGTTAGTTCACATATTTCATATAGATAACACTGTGCTCCTGCATGGATCTGGGAGCAGGCACTGATTGGCAAGACTGTAGGTCTGTCAAAAGAACTGAAAAAAGGGGCAGTTTGCAGAGGCTTAGATACAAGATAATCAAAGAGGTTAAAAGTATATTGTTATAACTGTGTTGGTTATGCAAAACTGGAAAATGGGTAATAAAGGGATTATCTATCTTTTAAAACAATAAAAATTCTGGTGTAGACTGTCCCTTTAATGGCTTGTTTTACCAACTACTCTGCCGTCTGGAGTCCCTGACCTTGGCGTGTTCCCTGACAAAGGGCTAATTTCCATTAAGGTGGTAAAGCTTGGAAACTTGTGGTAAAAGCATTTATCTCCATTAAAGTTAATGGAGAATTTTTATGTTACCACCAGTTTCCAAACATTACCACCTCAATGGAAACTAGGCCGAAAAGTACCCCATACAGAATAGCCTGGGTTATCTACTTTTGCAAATGGTATGCCATCATGGGGGAAATTTTCTATCTTAGGCTGGCATACTGTCTCATAGGCATCATAGACCCAGAAAATCATTGTGTCAAATTTCTATGTATGAAGACTGAAATGGGCAGGCCCCAAATTTGGATTTGTAACTTGCAAAACCCCATTAAACCTCTACATGTTTTTTTTTTTTACTTGTGGAACATCTGTGAACAGAGATATACATGTTTTATTGTAGTAAAACATATGAGAATAATGATATAAACAGTGAAAGTGCTTTTATACACTGTAATGAAGTATTTTCTAATGTCAAAAAATGAATTCATACTAAAATAAAACTTTTATTATAATTAATAAAAAGAGACAGCTTATGTATGTGGTATATCCAAGGGAATGTTCCAATGCGGCACATGCAACACATGCTCTAAAGTTTGGAAAATTAAAGAAATCCAAGACAAATATGGTAAAAATCATAAACTTCAAGATCACTACTCCTGTACTACAATAGGGATAGTCTATGTCCTTCAATGTCCATGCAGAATGTTCTATGTAGGCATGTCTACAAGACAAGTGAGAACAAGAATTATGGAACATAGTAGGAACATTCGCAATGTCAAGAAAGATCTAGAAAAGGGAAGAACTATAACAAGTGTAGCAAAACATTTTCCCCTAAGACATAACAGTAATGACCAACTATTAAGATTTGCAGTGCTACAACAAGCAAAGCTCGGAATAAGAGGAGGCAACATTGAACAATGTCTCCTGAAAATGGAGTGTAAATGGATACATCTCCTACAGAGCGTAAAACCCTATGGATTGAATGATTTCAATAATTTTAACGTATATCTCTAAAAATAAATAATTACAACATGGTCTAATCAATCAATATACATAAACAGAAAGATGACACTAATAAAAAGTATTAATCCTTACAGTAAAAACATACAAAATAATTTCATCAGTTAATAATTAATTACAACAATAACTTAGACAAAATAGTCTTGATTATTCAAAGGCAATAATAACACAATTTATGTTACATACACTTCAAATATTTATAAAACTTTATTCCTCATCTAGAATTAATAAATAAATCAAATTTAATCTCCATTTTTATGTTTAGCAAAAATTAAGGCACACAGGAATTATAGTTCAAATGTCAATTCAGCAATTGCATAAATAGAAACACAGAAATAGAAAAATAAAAAGCAATTTTATTCAGTGTCACTGTCAGCCGCTCTGGAATCAATCCGGGATGTAACCCAACTGCTAGCGTGAATTGAAAGCACACGCTAGCACACTGAGAAATATCCAGGACGTGACCCACTCAGGAAGCAGATTAGAAGATAACAAAAATGAATATTGTTCCAGAATGCAGGAAAGCCACAAAGGATAAAACGTCCCTTTAAGTAGTACAAAGAACAAAAAGGAAATGCTCTTACTTTGAAGCTTCTGAAAAAGGTCCTCTTTAGCAGGCTTGTAAAACAAAGGAAAAGTTCTCTTTTGCAGCTTGTAAAAGTATAATGTCCCTTTAAGCAGGTTTATAACAAACAGAAAGGCAAAGTTCTCTTTTGCAGCTTGTAAAAGTAAATGTCCCTTTTAAGCAGGTGTATAACAAACAGAAAGGCAAAGTTCTCTTTTGCAGCTTGTAAAAGTATAATGTCCCTTTAAGCAGGTTTATAACAAACAGAAAGGCAAAGTTCTCTTTTGCAGCTTGTAAAAGTAAATGTCCCTTTTAAGCAGGTGTATAACAAACAGAAAGGCAAAGTTCTCTTTTGCAGCTTGTAAAAGTAAATATCCCTTTAAGCAGGTGTATAACAAACAGAAAGGCAAAGTTCTCTTTTGCAGCTTGTAAAAGTAAAATGTCCCTTTAAGCAGGTCTTGTTTAACAAAGAATAGGTTTAAAGGTAAAGGCCAAAGCAAGGTCAGGCAGGCAGAAGTCGGCATCCAAATATCAGCAAAAGGTATAGGCAAAAGACAGGGTCAGGCAAGCAGAAGTCGGCATCCAAGTGTCAGCAAAAGGGTAATAGCTACAGGCAAGGTCAGGCAGGCAGAAGTCAATGTCCAAATATCAGCAAGTAGAGATTAGGCAAGAGGCTTGGTCAGGCAGGCAGAAGTCGGTACACAGAAGAATAAAACTGATATGGTACTCACAATCCAGGGAAACAAACAAACGGGCCCAGATTCAGATCTCCCGCCGAGATTTAAAGGGCAGGAGCGTAACCGTCATCAGAGGGGTGTGAGAGAAAGCGTCATGTTGCTAAGCAACATGACGTCAGAGACACAGAGGAGTTCCGGGAGCCGCGGCGACACGGCGATGAACGGAAGCGCTCATGACAGCACCCCCTCCTCAAGGGCCCCTCCGGGGGACAGGACCAGGTCTATCAGGATGAGTCTTGTGGAAGGTCTTGACCAATATTGGAGCATTTACTTGATGAGCAGGTTCCCAAGAACGTTCCGTGACTGGATAACCCTTCCAATGAATGAGATAATACAATTTCTTGCCCCGCAATTTGGAATCTAGAATATGGCTGATCTCAAACTCAGGATGTCCATGCACCAATAACGGTGGAGGTTTAGAAAAAGGCTTAGAATACCTGTTAATCATCACAGGTTTTAAAAGAGAAACATGGAATACCGGATGGACTTTGAGAGACTTGGGTAAAGCTACCCGATAAGCAGTGGAACATACCTGACCCAGTATTCGGAAAGGACCCACATATCGTGGTCCCAATTTGTTAGAAGGTTGTTTCAGGCGAAGAAATCGAGAGGAAATCCAAACTTTATCACCAGGGCGATATTTGGGAGCCTTTTTCCGTCGAAGATCCGAAAAGAACTTGTAACGTCTAGAAGTTACAGAAAGAATACGATGTATCTTCTGCCAATGTCGAGTTAATCTTCGGGCTGTAAGATCAGAAGCAGGATTCACTGTGGAGGAAGTATGCAAAGGGAACGTCCTAGGCTGATATCCGTAAGCTGCATGAAAAGGAGAAGTCTGAAGGGAGGAATTGTACCGGGCATTATGGGCCAATTCAGCCAAAGGAAGGTAAGAAGTCCAGTTAGAATGATAATGATCCACATAATGTCTAAGATATGTTTCAAGACACTGGTTTACTCTTTCAGTCTGACCATTCGATTGTGGGTGGTGAGAAGTAGAGAGAGATATAGTAGTACCAAAATGTTTACAAAGTGACCTCCAAAATCGAGAAACGAATTGTACCCCTCTATCTGAAACAATATCAAGAGGAAATCCATGGATTCTTACAATATGTAGAATAAAAAGTTCAGAGAGTCTTTTGGCAGATGGTAATCCTGGCAAGGGTACAAAATGAGCCGTCTTAGTGAACCTGTCGACCACCACCCAGATAGTATTGTTCCCAGTGGACAAGGGAAGATCGGTAATAAAGTCCATGGATACATGAGTCCAAGGCTGGTGAGGTATAGGCAATGGTTGGAGTAATCCTGAAGGAAGTTGGCGTGGAGTTTTGTTCATGGCACATTGTGTGCATACTGAGACGTAATCCTTCACATCTTGAGAGAGTGTAGGCCACCAGACATGTTGTTTGAGGTTTCGAGTGGTAATACTGATGCCAGGATGTCCAGAAAGGGGACTATCATGAGCCCAAAATAAAATCTTGGAACGAAGGCGTTCAGGAACAAAGAGTAAACCATTGGGAGGTTTACAGGACAAAGGAAGACGCTCTTGAGCGGACTGTAATTCTTGTAACCAAGAAGTTGTTAACTGGGCAATGACTTCATGAGGTTGGAGAATGGTACCAGACTCAGGAACTGGGGTATCTTGAAATTGTCTGGAAAGTGCGTCTGCTTTAATATTTTTTGAACCAGGTATGTAAGACAAATTATAGTGAAACCGAGAGAAGAATAAGGACCAGCGTGCTTGCCTGGAATTTAGTCGTTTGGCTGTTTGGAGATACAGAAGGTTCTTATGATCAGTAAGTATAGTAAATGGCAAAGAAGTACCTTCCAGCCAATGTCTCCATTCATCCAATGCCATCTTGATGGCAAGCAACTCTTTATTCCCTACGTCATAGTTAAATTCAGAAGGAGTGAATTTTTTAGAGAAAAAAGCAACAGGATGAATCCTTCCAGTCTCTGGTATTCGTTGAGACAGAACCGCTCCAGCAGCAACAGAGGAAGCATCCACCTCCAGAATAAATTGAAACTCAGGATTTGGATGACGAAGGATAGGAGCTGAGGAAAAAGCTTCTTTGAGAGATTCAAAAGCTTCTATAGCCTCAGACGGCCATACTTTACAGTTTTGTCCTTTTCTTGTGAGAGAAGTAAGAGGAGAAGTAATAGTAGCAAAATTCTTGATGAACTTTCTGTAATAATTGGCGAAGCCTAGGAAACGTTGTAAAGCCTTCAAAGAATCAGGTCTAGGCCAATCCAAAATGGCAGAAAGTTTAGTAGGGTCCATTTCGAATCCAGATGCCGATATTACATAACCCAGAAAGGGTATGATTTTTTGATGGAAAGAACATTTCTCCAGTTTAGCAAACAGATGGAATTCTCTTAGACGTTGAAGTACTTTCTTGACGTGGTGCACATGATCTTGGTGGTTCTGAGAAAAAATTAAGATGTCGTCCAGGTATATGATAACAAAAATATTCAAAAAATCACGAAAGATCTCATTTACAAAATGCTGGAAAACCGCCGGAGCATTGCATAGCCCAAAGGGCATGACCAAATATTCATAATGCCCAAATCGAGTGTTAAAGGCAGTCTTCCACTCATCTCCTTTGCGTATACGGATCAAGTTGTATGCACCACGTAGGTCGAGTTTGGTGAAAATGGTGGCTCCCTGAAGATAAGTAAAAAGTTCAGGAATAAGGGGCAGAGGATAACTGTTCTTGATGGTAATCTGATTCAATCCACGATAATCAATACAGGGTCTTAATCCGCCATCCTTTTTTCCCACAAAAAAGAAACCAGCCCCTACAGGGGAAGAGGAGGGTCGAATAAATCCTCTAGCCAGATTGTCTTTTATATATTCTTCCAGAGCCATGTTTTCTGGTTTAGAAAGTGGATATGTTTTGCCTCGAGGATAGGCAGCCCCAGGAAGGAGGTCAATGGGACAATCAAAAGGGCGATGAGGAGGAAGACGTTCCGCTTCTTTTTTGGAGAAGACATCCACAAAGTCATGGTAATGCATAGGTAAGGATTCCGGAGTTTCAACTGTGAGAGCAATAGTGAGTGGTAACTTAGTAATCTCTTGAAGACATTTAGTCTGACATGTAGATCCCCAGGAAGTGAGTTCACCGAAAGTCTAAGAAAAAATGGGATTGTGAATCTGGAGCCAGGGTAATCCCAAGATAATGGGAAATTGCGGAGTGGGAATGACATCGAAACAAATTGTCTCAGAATGAAGTATTCCTACGGTGAGGATTAAGGGTTGAGTAGAAAACTGAATGTATCCAGAACCCAAAGGATCTCCACTGACCGTAGAGACTGAAATGGAATACTCCTTCTTTAGTAAGGGTATAGAATGAGTAGAAACAAATGTAGAGTCAATGAACACACCTCCAGCACCAGAATCAATTAGGGCTTGGGTATAGATCTTCTTTTGTCCAATTAGAAGAGTTACTGGAACAAAGAGTTTCTTGTATAGGGAATGACCACTATTTTGGCTTAACTCAGTTCCCTGGACTAGAGTTAAGCCCTGGCTTTTACTGGCCTAGTAGGACAATCCCTTAATAAATGTCCTTTAAGGCCACAGTACAGACATAAGCCAAGAGTCCGTCTTCTTAAGCGTTCAGTCTCAGTTAATTTTATACTTCCTACTTCCATGGGTTCAGCCTGATCAGTAGTAGGAGAGGCTGGAGTGACTGGACTAGAAAAACGAGGAGCTAAACGAAAAGGAGTTCGAGTGGCAGTCCTCTGTGTTCTATCCTTTTCTTGTTGGCGTTCACGAAACCTGGCGTCGAGACAGATACAGAGATTTATTAAGGCTTCTAAGGACTCTGGAAGTTCACGATACACCAATTCATCCTTGAGACGCTCAGAAAGTCCTTTACGGAAAGCGGCTCTGAGTGCTCCCTGATTCCAAGTGGTTTCAGAGGCAAGGGTGCGGAACTCAATTGCATATTGAGAGACTGGTTGATTTCCTTGACGTAAATCCAGGAGAGTTGCTTCAGCAGCGGATGACCTTCCAGGTTTATCGAATACGTTTGAGAATGTAGATAGAAATGTATCAACATCCAACAGTATAGGATCATTCTTTTCTAGCAAAGGTGACACCCAAGCCAAGGCTTTTCCTTTCATTAAGGAAATAAGAAACGTGATTCTAGAAGAGGCAGTAGCAAAGAGAGTAGGGCTATTTCGGAAATGAAGACGGCATTGATTCAAAAAGCCTCTACATTCTTCAGGATTCCCATCATATTTATCCGGAAGAGGAATCCTGGGACTTAGTTGTACCTGAGACTGATTGTTAGGAATCGGAGGAGGTAATGCCTCAATCGGATTTGGATTGGGATTAGGATTGGGAGGTGCGGTAGCAACCAAATTTTGTAATAGAGCAGTAATTTGATCAAGTTTAGTGTCCAGAGACTGCAAGTGAGTGGCATGAGAACCCAAGAGCTGTCCCTGGTGAGCCACGGCCATAGATAATTCAGTGGGGTCCATTTTTATGGCCCGTTTGTAATGTCAGCCGCTCTGGAATCAATCCGGGATGTAACCCAACTGCTAGCGTGAATTGAAAGCACACGCTAGCACACTGAGAAATATCCAGGACGTGACCCACTCAGGAAGCAGATTAGAAGATAACAAAAATGAATATTGTTCCAGAATGCAGGAAAGCCACAAAGGATAAAACGTCCCTTTAAGTAGTACAAAGAACAAAAAGGAAATGCTCTTACTTTGAAGCTTCTGAAAAAGGTCCTCTTTAGCAGGCTTGTAAAACAAAGGAAAAGTTCTCTTTTGCAGCTTGTAAAAGTATAATGTCCCTTTAAGCAGGTTTATAACAAACAGAAAGGCAAAGTTCTCTTTTGCAGCTTGTAAAAGTAAATGTCCCTTTTAAGCAGGTGTATAACAAACAGAAAGGCAAAGTTCTCTTTTGCAGCTTGTAAAAGTATAATGTCCCTTTAAGCAGGTTTATAACAAACAGAAAGGCAAAGTTCTCTTTTGCAGCTTGTAAAAGTAAATGTCCCTTTTAAGCAGGTGTATAACAAACAGAAAGGCAAAGTTCTCTTTTGCAGCTTGTAAAAGTAAATATCCCTTTTAAGCAGGTGTATAACAAACAGAAAGGCAAAGTTCTCTTTTGCAGCTTGTAAAAGTAAAATGTCCCTTTAAGCAGGTCTTGTTTAACAAAGAATAGGTTTAAAGGTAAAGGCCAAAGCAAGGTCAGGCAGGCAGAAGTCGGCATCCAAATATCAGCAAAAGGTATAGGCAAAAGACAGGGTCAGGCAAGCAGAAGTCGGCATCCAAGTGTCAGCAAAAGGGTAATAGCTACAGGCAAGGTCAGGCAGGCAGAAGTCAATGTCCAAATATCAGCAAGTAGAGATTAGGCAAGAGGCTTGGTCAGGCAGGCAGAAGTCGGTACACAGAAGAATAAAACTGATATGGTACTCACAATCCAGGGAAACAAACAAACGGGCCCAGATTCAGATCTCCCGCCGAGATTTAAAGGGCAGGAGCGTAACCGTCATCAGAGGGGTGTGAGAGAAAGCGTCATGTTGCTAAGCAACATGACGTCAGAGACACAGAGGAGTTCCGGGAGCCGCGGCGACACGGCGATGAACGGAAGCGCTCATGACAGTCACTCATAATCTATAGGCACAATGTGAACAGATAGTACCAGATTTTTTTAGGTATTTTGTTTTTCACAGTCTTTTAAGTTATTACTCACATTAATGTTCAAAAGTTTTATCACTAGACTTTTCACCTATAATTATTGTCCTGTTTCATACCCTCTAAACAGGCAAATTCAGAATTTTAATCACTTTTCGACACGTAAAGTAGCACTCACTCTCTGAAACCCATCATACAATACAGTGGCTGAAATAACCTTGCACTTACAAAAAAATATATAAAAATTAACACATATTAGTTCACACTGATATATAATTAATACACAACACAAGTAACGATTTTTACAAAAATGCACGTTATTTACAATTTAAAAGTTTTGTATTATCACTTCTTTCACAGTTAAATAGATTACTCTCACTAGCCAACAAAGTTTTTTCGTTAGATAATACACCCCAAAATATTTTGATCTTTGTAGATTCTTTTATATATCCTTTTTTCTTTTGCTTTATTTTTTAATCACTTTTCATCCTCACAGTAGTTATATCAAGTCTCCCAGGTTTCCCTTTTTCCTTTTTCAATAATAGTAACAGACCCTTTATTTATTTTGTTCAATAATGATGTATCTCAGGCAATAATTGTAATGCCGAAGTGTCAAACATCAATTGAAAAAGACAACAACCGCAAGTAAAGACAAGCAATTTATTATATGAATTGCAGGCTAGACTCAATATAAACATGAGATATAACGTTTATAACATCGCTAGAAATCTATACTTTAAGGAAAATAAACCTTTCATTTAAAACATAATGAAAATCGGTCTTGAGATTGACAGCTGATCCAACCAATGAAAATACTTACCGGTTTCCTATTTGAAAAAACTGGCGTGCACTGTGAACCAATAAAAATAAGCATATTTGCCGCCTCGCGTAACCCCCTCTGAGGAAGCGTATGTGAAACGCCGCATCAGGGGTTTCAGTTTTTTTAATCTGCTCTCCATAGTTGAAATATTAAGATTAATTTTTTAATTAGAAGTTGATAAAGTAAAGTTAAAAACTAATTTGTCTAAGGTACAAAAGGTATAAAGGTGGCTTAGTATTAGCTGCAGGCACAGTTGGTGCATATAGCTTAACAAACAATTAGTGTGGCTCAAAAAAAAAGCGGAATAAAAACACAAGCATTGATTTGATGCAAATCAAATATTAAATTAATTCCCTTGTAAAACCCCTATAGGCAGGGATATTAAAAGTGACTTAACTAAATTGCATCAGACAGGGATATGCAAACAGCAAGCCGGAATCCAGTTTTGAAGAAACACGCTTAAAGCATATCTAGCAATAAGTATAAACTGTTTGGCTATAATAATAACAATAAAAGCAGAGCTAAGAGGATTAACCTCCTACAACTACATAGCTTTTCAGCAAATACATAGCAGAACAATTTAAGACAGTTATTTAACGGATACAATATTATACTAAGTACAAGATTTTAAAAAAGAAACATTTTGGTTTCCTTTTCAAGTTGCAAATGCAGCAATATATGTAAACAATAAGAGGAATATATCAAGCTACTTAATAGTTACTAAAATTGTACAAACATTCCAGCATACAGGATGTAAATAAAAGGCTTGAATTTAATAAGCCTATTACTGTTCTAACACAACTAAAAAGAAGCGTAAGCTTTATTGCAATGCAATGAATACAAGTACAACAGTACTTAAAATATCCGTATAATTAAAGCTGTCATTTAATTTGACCAACTGACCAATACTACACTATTATTTGCTGTAGAAAATTTATGAACCCTCTTTTGATTAGCTCTTGACTTTTAAAGTACCAACTTATAAGAAGAAGCAAGTAACTACAGGTTACTTTAACATTTAAGTAACCAAGTGTGCACAAACATCACACTAAAAGTACAATTCAAGTCGAGCTCAACAAAATCTATCACTGATATAAGTAGCCACACAAGTTATATTTCCATTCTTTAGTCACCTCTTAACTTATACCAACACCAGAGATATAAGTATCAAATAGGAATTCCAAACTCCTTTATTAAGCCTATAATCAAAATATAACAATTTCTAAAACAAGCCATGAATAAGGCTACAACAATTTAGAAATATAATTGTAAGGTTATTGGGCTAAATATAGTACCCCTAACAATTCCTATTACTTTAATCAACTACAGATTTAAACCTAATATATATGTCAACTGAAAGGAGAAGTGTTTTTAATTCAAAGTGAGGACAGCAATATACCACATACATAAGCTGTCTCTTTTTATTAATTATAATAAAAGTTATATTTTAGTATCAATTCATTTTTTTGACATTAGAAAATACTTCATTACAGTGTATAAAAGCATAACCTTTTCAGACATAATTCACACACTAGTGAGTTATGTTATTTAAGTATTAATTTGTACTTTATGCTTAAGCACTGCTCCTATAGGTCACCCACTTATTTCTACAATAAAAAGACAAGGTACTTCAGGAGAAAATAAGTTCCTAAACAAAGAAATAACTATAATTGGTTTGTGGTTTGCTCCTAATCTTTTGAGTGAAAGTGCTTTGTTTGTGTAAACAAGGGGGGGGGGGGGCACATGATCACTAAATTTGGCCAGGTTTTGGATATACCCTTTTTAGAATACCATTGGTTTTCTACTTTAGCAAATGGTATGCCATCATGGGGTCATTTTCCTTCCTGGGCTGCCATACTGTCTCAAAGGCAACGTAGATGTAGCAAAGCAATCAGTCAAATTTACATGACTGAAAACTGAAATGGGCAGGCCCCAAATTTGACCCTGGAACTTCCCAAAACCCCATGAAACCTGTATATGGGTAATATTTTTTGTACTCGTGGGATATAACTAGAGATAAATATGTGTTTTATAGCAGTTTGGGGTTGTCAAGTTCCTTGTTCAGAGGAGAATTGCCTGTTTCTTTCATGTAATTAGCAAGAGTCCATGAGCTAATGACGTATGGGATATACATTCCTACCAGGAGGGGCAAAGTTTCCCAAACCTTAAAATGCCTATAAATACACCCCTCACCACACCCACAATTCAGTTTTACAAACTTTGCCTCCCATGGAGGTGGTGAAGTAAGTTTGTGCTAGATTCTACGTTGATATGCGCTTCGCAGCAGGCTGAAGCCCGGTTTTCCTCTCAGAGTGCAGTGAATGTCAGAGGGATGTGAAGAGAGTATTGCCTATTTGAATACAATGGTCTTCCTCTAGGGGATCTATTTCATAGGTTCTCTGTTATCGGTCGTAGAGATTTCTTCTCCTACCTCCCTTTTCAGATCGACGATATACTCTTATATACCATTACCTCTACTGATTCTCGTTTCAGTACTGGTTTGGCTATCTACAATATGTAGATGAGTGTCCTGGGGTAATTAAGTCTTATTTTTTGTGACACTCTAAGCTATGGTTGGGCACTTTATATGTAAAGTTCTAAATATATGTCTTTAAACTTATATTTGCCATGATTCAGGATAATCAGTATTCCTTCATTCAGACTATTAGTTTCATTATTTGGGACAATGCATATGAATAAATATTTTTTCTTACCTTGAAAATTTTCAATTGACTATTTTTCCCTGCGGGCTGTTAGGCTCGCGGGGGCAGAAAATGCTTCATTTTATTGCGTCATTTTTGGCGCAAACTTTTTTGGCGCAAAATTTTGTCATTTCCGGCGTCGTAGTTGACGCCGGAAGTTGTTTGTAGTTACGTAATTTTTTTGACGCATGTGTATTCAGACGTTTTTTTGCGCCAAAAAAATGTGGGCGTCGGTTTCGGCGTCAGAGGATGTGGCGTCATACTTGACGCCAAAAAATATGGGCGTTGTACTTAGCGCCAATAATGTGGGCGTCATACTTGGCACCAAAAATGTGGGCGTCATACTTGTTCCACTTTTTTTCTTACATTATTTAAGTCTCACTTTTTTGTTGCTTCTGGTTGCTAGAGGCTTGTTTATTTTGCATTTTTTCCCATTCCTGAAACTGTCATTTAAGGAATTTGATAATTTTGCTTTATATGTTGTTTTTTTTTCTATTACATATTGCAAGATATTCAAAACACTGTTCCTGTATCAAGAAATGCTGAGGGATTCCTGTTGACTGATATCAGTCCTACCAAAGCTAAGTTCATTTATTTTAATGTTATGAATGTTTATCTTTAGCTATGGTTTGTAATAAGTTATCATGATAAACTTTTACATGCAGAATTCATTAGTATTTATGCTTTATATATTGCTATTCTTTTTATATCTTATGTACAAGATATACTTAGAAATTTATAAGAATATTTTTCTGATTCTATTTTAAAGGCTTTGTCTGACTTCCCGCCTTTTAGGTCTTTTTCAAACTTCTTTTTTAAGTTGATGAAGTTTCAAATGGCCAACAACATAATGAATTATCCTTCTCTGATGGTGCTTTTTTTCTCATTCAGAATCTTTCTTCATCAGATATTGACACTAACAAATCTACTTTTTTATTTTTTAATAGAGTACATTTGTTCTTTGTTCAAAAGGTGTTGATTATTTTGGATATTGAAATATCTAGTTCTTTTGATTTTAAAGACTGGCTAACATTTAAATTCTGCTTATTTATCTTCTGTGGTTTCTTCAGAGGTTTTTTTTCCAGTTCCTGATACTAGGGAATGGAATAGGCTGAGAATTTTCTTTTAGTCCTTCTTTAAGGTTTTTAAATTGTATTCTTTGCCGGCAGTTAGTTTTCAGTTTTGAGGAAAGATTCCCCAAGTTAATGGGACTATCTCTACTCCTGCTAAATATACTATTATTCTTATAGCAAATAGTATTTATTTTTTTCCTTCAGATGGTCGTATCTTATTTAAGGAAAATTATTTTCAGGTACTTTTCTTAGACCTGTAATTTATTTGGCTGATGTGGCAATTGCTGCATCTTTCTGGTTGGATACTTTAAGATCAAGTATCAGATTATGATTGGTTTAGCATTGTTAAAAGGACAAAATCTACTACTTATTTGAAGTACAGACTAAGTGCTATTGCATTGTCTTGTTATCTTGCATTTGTTGATTGTGCAAGTCCAGTGTATTGTCTGATCCTTTAACTTGATTAACATGCTAATAATTTCATTTGTGTTGTCATTTTATTAAATATTTTCACAAATGAGGTTTAATCTATGTCTTTAGCTATGTTAGCTAGAAGAACTTTGTGATTTAAATCTTGGAATGCTAATTTGATTTCTAAAATCCATATTTCTTTTTTTCCAAGATAATCAATTATTTGGTTCATAATTGGATTTAATTTTTTAACTGTTACTCTGGGCTTCAAGATTGAGTTCTAAGACTAAAACTTTAAGCTTATGTTAGTTTTCTGTTCTTACTAAGGAACGGAATCCTGAATTCTTCCCCAAGTAACATGTTTATAATTGGAAGTTTTTTTCTTCATTCAATTAAGCCTTTTAAAGTTCAAAGTCAGCTCCCCAAATTTGCATGTAGGTGCGATTCTTATTCCTGCTTGGCTGGTAAGGGGCAGGTTAAGACTTTTTTTGAAATTTGTTTGGTTCTATTCGGTCCAAACTTCTTAGACTTTGGGTACAGAATAGGTTTCAGAGTAAAACCGTCGGTGAGAAGTCTTTTTTCTCTATCATATTCCAGCTATTCCAGTAAGACTAACACTTTCCTGAAGTGTGTCTCAGACCTGGAGTTTTCTGGGGTATTTATTCCAGTTTCATTTTAGGAACTGGGTTTTTTTTTTTCAAGACTATTCATTGTTCCAAAGATAGAAAATCTTTTTGAACTGTCATATAAGTGTACCATCTTTTAGAATGGTGTTTATATGGTCTATTCTGCCTTTTTGGTCAGTGATGGCATTATTTGTTTACAATAGATACAATAGATGCATATCTTCATTTTCTGTTTTCATTCAGATTATTTTTATTTTCTGAGATTCTCTTTTTTTGACAAGCATTACCAATTGTTGTTTTTCCTTCTGGTCTAGCGACAGCTCTAAGAATCTTTTCAAGGTTCTCAGTGTTCCTTATTTGGACGGTATCGTGGTACTGGCTCAGTCTTTTCGTTCTGCGGAATCTCATACGATTCAACTGTGTTGTTTCTTCAAGACATGGTAGAGGATCTTTTTATCAAAAGCTTCTTGATTCCTCACACAAGGATCACATTTTTTAGGTTTCCAGATAGATTGTGTCAATGTTTTTGTCTTAACAGACAAGTGACAAGTTTATTGGGTTCCGTTTGTCGGAACCTTCAGTCTCTATTATTTCCTTCAAGTTGCTATATATGCATGGAAATTTTAGGTTTCATGGCTGCAGCATTGGTTTCAATTCCCTTTGCTCATTTCATAGGAAACCTTTCCAGTTTTTTTATGATGAATAATGGTGCAGGGATTCTAGGATATCACTTTTTATATCTTTGAATCCTAAGGTTTAACTTTCTTTGATTCGGTGGTTAAGATCACCATCATTTAGTTCTACAGGTCTCTTCGGTTCTTTCAACCTGGAGACATGATCTCTACAGATACGAGTCTTTTAGGTTGGGAGGCTGTCTGAGGATCTCTGTCAGCACAAGGGGTTTGGAAATCTCAGGAGGAGAGATTACCATTTGATATTTTGGAACTCCGTGCATTCTCAGAGTTCTTCAGTTTGCTTTCTTTTTGAAGAAGAGACGTTTTTTCAGACAGACAATGTCACAACTGGGGCGTATGTCAATCATCAGGGTGGGACTATCAGTCTTTAGGCTGTGACAGAAGTTTCTTGGATCTTTGCTTGGGCTAAATCCAGCTCCTATTTAATTTCTGTGGTCTTTTTCTCAGGTATAGACAATTGGGAAGCGGATTATCTCTGTTAATCAAGCTTTACATCCGGGAAAATGGTCTCTTTACCCAGATATGTTTTTCAATTTTTTTCAGATGTGAGGGCTTCCAGAAATAGATCTGATGGCATCTCATCTAAACAAGGAATTTCCCAGGGGCCTATTCAGGTCCTGGGATCCTCAGGCGGAAGTAGTGTATGCATTAACACTTCCTTGGAATTATCAATCTGCCTATATTTTTTCATCTCTGGTTCTTCTTTTTAGAGTGATTTTCTAAATCATCAGAGAGCAATCTTTGGTGTGGCTGGTGGCTCCAGCATGGCCACACAGGTTTTGGTATATGGTTCTTGTTCGGATGTCCAGTTGCCAATCTTGGTTACTTCCATTAAGGCCAGACCTTATATCTTAACATTCGTTTTTTTCATCAGGAATTCAAATTATTAATTTGATGGTGTGAAAATTTAACGCTTAGTACTTAGTCATAGAAGTTTCTCTGACTCAGTGATTAATACTATGTTGCAGGCTCGTAAATCTGTGTCTAATAGGATTTATTATCGAGTTTGGAAGATTTACATCTCATGATGCTCTTCTTATGAATTCTCTTGGCATTCTTTTAGAATTCCTAGGATTTTATAGTTCTTCATAAGGTTTTGTATGCATGTTCCTTGAAAGGACAAATCTCTGCTTTTTCTGGGCTGTTTCACAGTAAGAATTGCTAAATCTTTCTGATATTTATTGTTTTGTTCAGGCTTTGGTTCGTATCAAGCCTGTCATTAAGCCAATTTCTCCTCCTTGGAGTCTTATTTTGGTTTTGAAGGCTTTCTTTGGACTTTAATTACTGTTATGGAAAGTATTGTTCTTTTTAGATATCTCTTCAGCTAGAAAATTTTTTGAATTATCTGTTCTTTCTTGTAAAATCTCCTTTTTCTGATTTTTCATCAGGATAAGGTGGTTTTTGCTGTCCTCATTTCAATTTTTACCTAAGTTGTAAATTCTAACAACATTAGTAGAGGAATTATTGTCCCTTCCTTGTGTCCTAATCCTAAGAATTCTTTGGTAAGATTCTTACATTCTTTGGATGTGGTAAGAGTTTTGAAATATTATATTGAAGCTACTCAGATTTCAGACAGGCTTCTAGTCTATTTGTTATCTTTTCTGGTTTAGGAAAGGTCAGAAGGCTTCTGCCATTTCTTTGGCATCTTGGTTAAAGCTTTTGATTCATCATGCTTATTTGGAGTCGGGTTAATCCCCGCCTCAGAGGATTACGGCTCATTCTACTAGGTCAGTTTCTACTTCCTGGACTTTTAAGAATGAAGCTTCTGTTGATCAGAATTGCAAAGCAATGACTTGGTCTTCTTTGCATACTTTTACTAAATTCTACCATTTTGATGTTTTCTCTTCTTCAGAAGCAGTTTTTGGTAGAATAGTACTTCAGGCAGCTGTTTCAGTTTGATTCTTCTGCTTATATTTCAGTTTTTTTCATTATAAAAATTAAAAATTTTGATTTGGGTAGTGGATTAATTAATTTCAGCGGAATTGGCTGTCTTTATTTTATCCCTCCCTCTCTAGTGACTCTTGCGTGGAAGTTCCACATCTTAGGTATCTGCTATCCCATATGTCACTAGCTCATGGACTCTTGCTAATTACATGAAAGAAAACATAATTTATGTAAGAACTTACCTGATAAATTAATTTCTTTCATATTAGCAAGAGTCCATGAGGCCCACCCTTTTTGTGGTGGTTATGATTTTTTTTATAAAGCACAATTATTCCAATTCCTTATTTTTGATGCTTTTGCTCCTTTCTTATTACCCCACTTCTTGGCTATTCGTTAAACTGAATTGTGGGTGTGGTGAGGGGTGTATTTATAGGCATTTTAAGGTTTGGGAAACTTTGCCCCTCCTGGTAGGAATGTATATCCCATACGTCACTAGCTCATGGACTCTTGCTAATATGAAAGAAAGGAATTTATCAGGTAAGTTCTTACATAAATTATGTTTTTTTGGGGGCTAGACTGACCTTACTTGGCAGGATCAGACTGATATACTTCAGGAAGGATATTCTCTGTGGAAAGCACAACTGGGCTAAAAGAGGCTGCTCCTAGGTGGTAACGCACCATAGAACAAGCTACTGAGCTGTTGTTCATTTCTGGTAGAGCGCTTCTCTCTTCGTATGCGTTTATAGCATTAAAATATATAACGGTGATGATATAACCAGTGAAAGTGCAGTGTTTTTGTGAAAAATATGTGTGTGTGTGTGTGTGTATATATATATATATATATATATATATATATATATATATATACTGTATATATATATATATCAAAACTGCAGATTATAAAGCAGAAGTAATGCGCCAATTAAATGATACTGCCACATATGAAGCTTTGAGAGGAGATCCTACATTAATGATTAAACAAGAATTACAACATCTTTTGGGTAATGCCCTATAATTAGTAAACACATGCATGATTTCTTACTCATACAGTGTCCAAAAATTCCTGCCTTTTATGTGGTCTAAAAAGGTCCACAAGGACCTTTTAAAACCACCTGGCCATCGCAGGTATAGGTTAAGTGTTAAGCCAAGCAGCTAAATTTCTAGACATTTGTAATAGAAGGTAGATCCTATATTAGACATAGAAACATAGAAACATAGAAACATAGAAACATAGAAACATAGATATTGACGGCAGATAAGAGCCATAGGCCCAGCAAGTCTGCCCCACCTTACCTAACAGTATAAACTTATCTAGTTCGTAGGATAGCCCTATGCTTGTCCCATGCATTTTTAAAGTCCCCCACAGTGTTTGTTGCTACTACCTCTTGAGGAAGTTTATTCCATAAATCAATCACTCTTTCTGTAAAGAAGTGCTTCCTCAAATTACTCCTGAATCTACTACCCTTTAGCTTGAGCTCATGACCCCTTGTTCTTGAATTTTCCATTTTATGTAAAATACCCACAGCCTCAGTTTTACTAAACCCTTTAATGTACTTGAAAGTTGCTATCATATCACCTCTTTCCCTTCTCTCCTCTAAGCTATACATATTTAGGTCATTGAGCCTATCCTGGTAAGTTTTATTTTTTAGACCATGTACCATTTTGGTAGCCCTCCTTTGCACAGATTCAAGTTTGTTAATATCCTTCTGAAGATATGGCCTCCAGAACTGCACACAATACTCAAGATGAGGCCTAACTAATGATCTATAAAGTGGCATAAGAACCTTACTATTTCTGCTGCAAATACCTCTACCAATACATCCAAGCATTCTGCTAGCCTTACTCGCTGCCTTACTACATTGTTTACTAAGTTTTAAATCATCTGAAATAATAATTCCCAAGTCCTGTTCCTCGTCTGTAACAGTCAGTAAAGTGTCATTGAGTCATTGGGGATTATATCTAAAAAAATTCACAGTTTAATGAATTAGAGGATGAAGTCATCCTAGCTACTTGGGATGTCAATAGCGTGTATACAGTCATCCCCCATCAGGTTGGTATCTCTAGTATTAGGTATAAACTTATTACAAATGAAAAATACAACATTAATCAAATACGGCTAGATTTAGAGTTTTGCGTTAGCCGTCAAAAGCAGCGTTAAGGGGTACTAACGCTGCTTTTGACCGCCCGCTGGTATTTAGAGTCAGGCAGGAAAGGGTCTACCTCTCACTTTCTTTCCGCGACTCGAGGCTACCGCAGATCCGGGCCCTTACGTCAATTGCGTATCCTATCTTTTCTATGGGATTTGCCTAACGCTGGTATTTGGAGTCTTGGAAGAAGTGAGCGGTAGAGCCTCTACCGACAAGACTCCTACCGCCAAAAAAAGTCTGTAGTTAAGAGCTTTATGGGCTAACACCGGAACATAAAGCTCCTAACTACTGTGCTACAAAGTACACTAACACCCATAAACTACCTATGAACCCCTAAACAGAACCACCCCCACATCGCCAACCCTCTAATAAAATGTTTTAACCCCATAATCTACCGACCGGACACCGCCGCCACCTACATTATAGCTATGAACCCCTAAACTGCTGCCCCTAACATCGGTGACACCTATATTATATTTATTACCCCCTAATCTGCCCTCCCCAACGTCGCCGCTACCTTACCTACACTTATTAACTCCTAATCCCCTAATAAATGTATTAACCCCTAAACCGCCGCACTCCCACCTCGCAAACACTATAATAAATTGTATTAACCCCTAATCTGCCCTCCCTAACATCGCCGCCACCTACCTACAATTATTAACAAACAAAAGTTCAGGAGCCGTAGCAAAAGTGAATTTCAGCTTTTATTCCATGAAACAGAAGTGATACAAAAAATAGACAGTTGTCATGCCCTTTAGTGTATAGTTCAGCTTACGCGTTTCAGCATATTTGCCGTACTCATAGCTTACTATTCCCTTGTAACCACTGGGCTTAATAAAGGGTTTAAAATCATTCAATTGGCTAAAGGGCACTTTGCAGGATTAACTCCTTCATTACTAATTAACCCATAGCGGGTCTGGCAAATCTCCTATACACTGTCTATTTCATACTATTTTAAATATTAGCACAGTTCACACCAATATAGTTCACTCTTAAAGTTCCATAACTGGGATAGAATAGCAAACTATTGCTACAACAAGCGAGCCTTCTAGGTGGAAAAACATTTATATTTAAATTTAAATGTGTAAAACCTTTATATCTAAATTCATTTAAATGAACAATTTATCCAAATGAGGCTCATTAAGGGTAACCTTTACACAAAGGAAGGAAGGGTAAATGTTTATAAAGAAAGCTGTGTATGCTATACACTTATATGCTGGTCGTATTAGAAACTTTGCTACATACATCTTTAGCTAGTGTCCTAGGAATGGGGTTTGTAATGGTTCATATCTAGGAACTACTTGATGCATTACTTTTTCTCTCATCCTTTAACATGCACCAATTTTAAAGTGGCTTTCATCGCTCCTCTCAATCACTGTGAGCTAGCTGAGGCAAAATGCCCAAAATTTGAAAACTTGTTTCTATCTTTCTTTACTATTTTAATATAGCCCCTGAATATGCTTGATTATATATTTGTTTAATTACCTTCTTTGGAACCCTCCCTCCTAAGGTGGTACTTGACTATTGCCCTAAAATACTTTTAATGCCAATGGTTTATAAGGTCATAGACTGAATTTAATCCAGTTGGTTGCCTAGTCCTTAATTGGAAAATCCAAAATACCTCTCTTCCAGCCAAGGTGGCTTCTCTGTCCCCACCTCTTCGTCCAGCATCCACATTTTCTATAATCGTCCATTTGAAGAATGCACATTCTTTATTGTGGACCAATTTAAAATGCTGCACGAGTGGGGTAGTCAGAGTGCCCGCCTTGATGTCAGAGAGGTGCTCTCTTATACGTACTCTTGTTTCCCTGGTCGTCATTCCAACGTACTGTAGGTCACAGGCTATACAGCCTGCTAGATATACTGTAAATTTGCTCCTGCAATTCATACATTTCTTGTGACTATATCTCTTTTTAGTGACACTGCTTTTAAACCCCTCTCCTATCAAAAGATGTTCACACGCCTTGCATGTTAAGTTACTGTCCTCTCCTAAAGGAGCATTTGCATCCTTTTTCCACTGTCTCTGCCAGAGCATCATCTGCGGCCAACAGTTTAAAAAGCTTTTTAACTATTTGACAAATTTTATTGTATTGTACACTAAAATTAGTCACAAAGAAAACACCTTCCTTCTTGTCCTCGTTCCTAGCTCTCTTACTAAGTAAGGTCTCTCTATTCCCAATTGCTATTTCATTTCTGGCTTTACAGATATCGTGAAATTTATATCCCCTCTTCTTGAGGCGGTCAGATAATTGGTCAGCATGTGATTCATAGTGTTCAGCCCTACTACAATTCCTCTTAAGCCTTGTAAACTGACCTTTTGCAACAGATCTAAATACCTGTTGAGGATGACTGCTCCTGGCGTGGAGAAGCGTATTGCCAGTTATTGGCTTTCTATATACCTCCGTCTCAATACCGACATTGGGAACGCCAGTTAAGGTGAGATCCAAAAAATTGATCTTTCTTTCATTGTGTTCAAATGTGAACTCTAAACCAATGTCGTTATTGTTCAACCAGTCGACAAACAGTTTAGCACTCTCCTTAGTGCCCCTCCACACCAGGAGCAGATCATCTATATACCGTCTGTAAAATTGGATGTTCTCCCTGAAGGGATTCTCATCTCCATAGATGCGGGACAGCTCCCACCACCCCATATAGAGGTTAGCGCCCATTGCTGTCCCGCATCTCTGGAGATAGAAAATCCCTTCGAAAGTAAAGTAATTGTGTGTCAATAAATATCGTGTTACCCTCAACACATATTCAATCAAGTCATCAGTGAAACTGTCCTCCCTTCGCAGAAAGAACTCCAAGGCTACAAGGCCCTTTTCGTGAGGGATAGAGGTGTACAAAGACTTGACGTCTATTGTGAGCCACATATCTCCTTCTTCCCAATTTAATCTCTCCATTAGTTTTAGAACATGAGTTGTGTCCTGTAAGAAACTCATCAGTTTCCCAACTAGAGGCTGCAAAATGGCATCCAGCCATTGCGATACCCTCTCCAAAAGTGATCCTATGCCACTTACGATGGGCCTACCTGTGACTCCCTCCAAAGTTTTATGAACTTTTGGTAGATGGTTAAAAACCGGAAGGATAGGATTGTCCACTAATAGGAAGTCACAGGTAGGTTCATCCAAGATCCCCATCTCGTGGCCATCATCTATGATCTGACTCAGTTCCCTTTTGAATCTATTTGTGGGATCGCTACTCAAAACCTGGTAGAATTTCTTATCTTGTAGCTGTCTATTCGCCTCTGCAACAAATTGTGTCCTAGACATTACTACCACTGAAACACCCTTATCTGCATTTCTAATTACCAACTCCTTGTTGGTTTGTAACTTCTTCAGAGCTTCTCTTTCTCTGTGATTTAGATTATGCAGATTGTTAGGGGTAGTCTGGTGTAGTAATGTTAGATCTCTTTCAATCCTTTGTTGAAAGATTTCTAGTGTGTTACCTCTGTAGTGTATGGGGTAAAACTTTGAAGGTTTCCTGAACTTTGGTGTGGGAGTAACCGGTGTTTGTCCTCCTGTTGCACCTTCCTGCAACAGTGTTTCTAAACTGAGGACATCACATCCTTCCTCAAAAGTTATTTTATTTGTACTCAAATTCGTTTGTCTGTTTTCACTCTGTGTAGGTACAGAATTGGAATTAGAATCCTCCATACTCTTATCATGAAAAAACTTTCTTACTGTTAAACTTCTAATCATTTTATTGACATCAATTAAGGTATTGAACAAATTGAATTTCTGAGCTGGTACAAAACCTAGCCCTAAACTCAGAACTCTAATTTCCATATTGCTTAATGTGTATTTTGACAGATTGATCACATTAGTGTCCCTATTTATTGGTATTTGCTCACGCGTCTCCCTCGCCTGGTGGATTGGCGGTTCTGATTTCCTGACTGGGCCCCTCTTGTCCCTCTCCCTCCCCCTTCTGGTTTCTTGGGAGGAATGGAAAAAACCTGTTCCAAATCCTGTTTGTCACTGTGGCTAATCTTCGCTGCTCCCTCTAATTTAGATGGTTCTGTCCCAGGCCTATCATCTGAATCACAGAGAAAGAGAAGCTCTGAAGAAGTTACAAACCAACAAGGAGTTGGTAATTAGAAATGCAGATAAGGGTGTTTCGGTGGTAGTAATGTCTAGGACACAATTTGTTGCAGAGGCGAATAGACAGCTACAAGATAAGAAATTCTACCAGGTTTTGAGTAGCGATCCCACAAATAGATTCAAAAGGGAACTGAGTCAGATCATAGATGATGGCCACGAGATGGGGATCTTGGATGAACCTACCTGTGACTTCCTATTAGTGGACAATCCTGTCCTTCCGGTTTTTAACCATCTACCAAAAGTTCATAAAACTTTGGAAGGGAGTCACAGGTAGGCCCATCGTAAGTGGCATAGGATCACTTTTGGAGAGGGTATCGCAATGGCTGGATGCCATTTTGCAGCCTTTAGTTGGGAAACTGATGAGTTTCTTACAGGACACAACTCATGTTCTAAAACTAATGGAGAGATTAAATTGGGAAGAAGGAGATATGTGGCTCACAATAGACGTCAAGTCTTTGTACACCTCTATCCCTCACGAAAAGGGCCTTGTAGCCTTGGAGTTCTTTCTGCGAAGGGAGGACAGTTTCACTGATGACTTGATTGAATATGTGTTGAGGGTAACACGATATTTATTGACACACAATTACTTTACTTTCGAAGGGATTTTCTATCTCCAGAGATGCGGGACAGCAATGGGCGCTAAATTTGCGCCATCTTTCGCCAACCTCTATATGGGGTGGTGGGAGCTGTCCCGCATCTATGGAGATGAGAATCCCTTCAGGGAGAACATCCAATTTTACAGACGGTATATAGATGATCTGCTCCTGGTGTGGAGGGGCACTAAGGAGAGTGCTAAACTGTTTGTCGACTGGTTGAACAATAACGACATTGGTTTAGAGTTCACATTTGAACACAATGAAAGAAAGATCAATTTTTTGGATCTCACCTTAACTGGCGTTCCCAATGTCGGTATTGAGACGGAGGTATATAGAAAGCCAATAACTGGCAATACGCTTCTCCACGCCAGGAGCAGTCATCCTCAACAGGTATTTAGATCTGTTGCAAAAGGTCAGTTTACAAGGCTTAAGAGGAATTGTAGTAGGGCTGAACACTATGAATCACATGCTGACCAATTATCTGACCGCCTCAAGAAGAGGGGATATAAATTTCACGATATCTGTAAAGCCAGAAATGAAATAGCAATTGGGAATAGAGAGACCTTACTTAGTAAGAGAGCTAGGAACGAGGACAAGAAGGAAGGTGTTTTCTTTGTGACTAATTTTAGTGTACAATACAATAAAATTTGTCAAATAGTTAAAAAGCATTTTAAACTGTTGGCCGCAGATGATGCTCTGGCAGAGACAGTGGAAAAAGGATGCAAATGCTCCTTTAGGAGAGGACTTTCAATAGGCAATATTCTTGCCCCCACACAACTAAAGAGTATACAACAAAGTGAATCTAGTTCTTGGCTTAGATTTAAGGGAGTGTACAAATGCAGTAACTTAACATGCAAGGCGTGTGAACATCTTTTGATAGGAGAGGGGTTTAAAAGCAGTGTCACTAAAAAGAGATATAGTCACAAGAAATGTATGAATTGCAGGAGCAAATTTACAGTATATCTAGCAGGCTGTATAGCCTGTGACCTACAGTACGTTGGAATGACGACCAGGGAAACAAGAGTACGTATAAGAGAGCACCTCTCTGACATCAAGGCGGGCACTCTGACTACCCCACTCGTGCAGCATTTTAAATTGGTCCACAATAAAGAATGTGCATTCTTCAAATGGACGATTATAGAAAATGTGGATGCTGGATGAAGAGGTGGGGACAGAGAAGCCACCTTGGCTGGAAGAGAGGTATTTTGGATTTTCCAATTAAGGACTAGGCAACCAACTGGATTAAATTCAGTCTATGACCTTATAAACCATTGGCATTAAAAGTATTTTAGGGCAATAGTCAAGTACCACCTTAGGAGGGAGGGTTCCAAAGAAGGTAATTAAACAAATATATAATCAAGCATATTCAGGGGCTATATTAAAATAGTAAAGAAAGATAGAAACAAGTTTTCAAATTTTGGGCAATTTGCCTCAGCTAGCTCACAGTGATTGAGAGGAGCGATGAAAGCCACTTTAAAATTGGTGCATGTTAAAGGATGAGAGAAAAAGTAATGCATCAAGTAGTTCCTAGATATGAACCATTACAAACCCCATTCCTAGGACACTAGCTAAAGATGTATGTAGCAAAGTTTCTAATACGACCAGCATATAAGTGTATAGCATACACAGCTTTCTTTATAAACATTTACCCTTCCTTCCTTTGTGTAAAGGTTACCCTTAATGAGCCTCATTTGGATAAATTGTTCATTTAAATGAATTTAGATATAAAGGTTTTACACATTTAAATTTAAATATAAATGTTTTTCCACCTAGAAGGCTCGCTTGTTGTAGCAATAGTTTGCTATTCTATCCCAGTTATGGAACTTTAAGAGTGAACTATATTGGTGTGAACTGTGCTAATATTTAAAATAGTATGAAATAGACAGTGTATAGGAGATTTGCCAGACCCGCTATGGGTTAATTAGTAATGAAGGAGTTAATTCTGCAAAGTGCCCTTTAGCCAATTGAATGATTTTAAACCCTTTATTAAGCCCAGTGGTTACAAGGGAATAGTAAGCTATGAGTACGGCAAATATGCTGAAACGCGTAAGCTGAACTATACACTAAAGGGCATGACAACTGTCTATTTTTTGTATCACTTCTGTTTTATGGAATAAAAGCTGAAATTCACTTTTGCTACGGCTCCTGAACTTTTGTTTGTTTTTGCATCATTTGGGCCGAATATCTAGGAGCCAGCAATCTGATCCCAGCAACAGGACATTTTCACCCGAATACAGAGTTACGAGGTGGCAGAGCCAGACCAGCGGGAATTACGTACTTACCCCCTTTCGAGTTGGCTACCGGCGGTGACGTCATACCTGTGAGCCAAGGTGAGAGTGTGGCGGGCGGCGTTCGACGCAACAGCTTGTGTGAGCGTGGAGGCTCCAAGCACTGTGCACGGCACAAGAATTTGCCCAGAGACAGGCCACCACACCGGGTCTTTACCTCAGG
Organism: Bombina bombina; assembly: GCF_027579735.1. Taxonomy (NCBI): domain Eukaryota; kingdom Metazoa; phylum Chordata; class Amphibia; order Anura; family Bombinatoridae; genus Bombina; species Bombina bombina. Next base: position 924,740,847 of record NC_069500.1, read on the forward strand.
TAATTCACGCCAGAAAGGGGAAGCCGTGAAGACGGGGGTAAGTGGCTAAGAATGAGAACCGCTAAGTATTCGCACTAACATTGATGTATCATTGAGAGGTTTTCTGTTCCCCTAGGAACTTTTTGTGGTTACAATTATTAACCCCTAATCTCCCGCCCGCAACGTCGCCACTACTATATAAAAATTATTAACCCCTAAACTGAAGTCTAACCCTAACCCTAACACCCCCCTAAGTTAAATATAATTTAAATTAAACGAAATAATATTCCTATAATTAAATAAAGTATTCCTATTTAAAACTAAATACTTACCTATAAAATAAACCCTAATATAGCTACAATATAACTAATAATTACATTGTAGCTATTTTAGGATTTATATTTATTTTACAGGCAACTTTGTATTTATTTTAACTAGGTACAATAGCTATTAAATAGTTAATAACTATTTAATAGCTACCTAGTTAAAATAAGTACAAAATTACCTGTAAAATAAATCCTAACCTAAGTTACAAATACACCTAACACTACACTATCATTAAATTAATTAAATAAATTAACTACAATTAGCTAAACTAAAATACAATTAAATAAACTAATCTATAATACAAAAACAAACAAACAAACAAATTACAAAAAATAAAAAAAAATTACAAGACGTTTAAACTAATTACACCTAATCTAAGCCCCCTAATAAAATAAAAAATCCCCCCCCCAAAAATGCCCTACCCTATTCTAAATTACAAAAGTAATCAGCTCTTTTACCAGCCCTTAAAAGGGCTTTTTTCGGGGCATTGCCCCAAAGTAATCAGCTCTTTTACCTGTAAAAAAAAATACAACCCCCCCCAACATTAAAACCCACCACCCACATACCTCTACTCTAACCCACCCAAACCCCCCTTAAAAAAACCTAAACCCAACCGGGCTGAAATCTTCATCCAAGGTGCGCAGAGGAGGTCCTTCATCCGGAAGAAGTCTTCATCCAGGCGGCATCTTCAATCTTCATCCATCCGGAGCGGAGCCATCTTCCAAGGAGCCGACGCGGAGCCATCCTCTTCATCCGGAGTCTTTGAACACAATGATGGTACCTTTAAGTGACGTCATCCAAGATGGCGTCCCTTCAATTCCGATTGGCTGATAGGATTCTATCAGCCAATCGGAATTAAGGTAGGAAAAATCTGATTGGCTGATGCAATCAGCCAATCAGATTGAAGTTCAATCCGATTGGCTGATCCAATCAGCCAATTGTATTGAGCTTGCATTCTATTGGCTTATTGGAACCAATCGGAATTGAAGGGACGCCATCTTGGATGACGTCACTTAAAGGTGCTGTCATTGTGTTCAAAGACTCCGGATGAAGAGGATGGCTCCGTGTCAGCTCCTTGGAAGATGGCTCCACTCCGGATGGATGAAGATTGAAGACGCCGCCTGGATGAAGACTTCTACCAGATGAAGGACCTCCTCTGCGGATGAAGAGGATGGCTCCACGTCGGCTCCTTGGAAGATGGCTTAGAGAGTGTTTCCCCACAAAAAATATATAAAAATTAACACATATTAGTTCACACTGATATATAATTAATACACAACACAAGTAACGATTTTTACAAAAATGCACGTTATTTACAATTTAAAAGTTTTGTATAATCACTTCTTTCACAGTTAAATAGATTACTCTCACTAGCCAACAAAGTTTTTTCGTTAGATAATACACCCCAAAATATTTTGATCTTTGTAGATTCTTTTATCTATCCTTTTTTCTTTTGCTTTATTTTTTAATCACTTTTCATCCTCACAGTAGTTATATCAAGTTTCCCTTTTTCCTTTTCAATAATAGTAACAGACCCTTTATTTATTTTGTTCAATAATGATGTATCTCAGGCAATAATTGTAATGCCGAAGTGTCAAACATCAATTGAAAAAGACAACAACCGCAAGTAAAGACAAGCAATTTATTATATGAATTGCAGGCTAGACTCAATATAAACATAAGATATAACGTTTATAACATCTATACTTCTATACTTTAAGGAAAATAAACCTTTCATTTAAAACATAATGAAAACCGGTCTTGAGATTGACAGCTGACCCAACCAATGAAAATACTTACCGGTATCCTATTTGAAAAAACTGGCGTGCACTGTGAACCAATAAAAATAAGCATATTTGCCGCCTCGCGTCACCCCCTCTGAGGAAGCGTATGTGAAACGCCGCGTCAGGGGTTTCAGTTTTTTAATCTGCTCTCCATAGTTGAATTATTAAGTTGAATTTTTTAATTAGAAGTTGATAAAGTAAAGTTAAAAACTAATTTGTCTAAGGTACAAAAGGTATAAATGTGGCTTAGTATTAGCTGCAGGCACAGTTGGTGCATATAGCTTAACAAACAATTAGTGTGGCTCAAAAAAAGCGGCATAAAAACACAAGCATTGATTTGATGCAAATCAAATATTAAATTAATTCCCTTGTAAAACTGCTATAGGCAGGGATATTAAAAGTGACTTAACTAAATTGCATCAGACAGGGATATGCAAACAGCAAGCCGGAATCCAGTTTTGAAGAAACACGCTTAAAGCATATCTAGTAATAAGTATAAACTGTTTGGCTATAATAATAACAATAAAAGCAGAGCTAAGAGGATTAACCTCCTACAACTACATAGCTTTTCAGCAAATACATAGCAGAACAATTTAAGACAGTTATTTAACGGATACAATATTATACTAAGTACAAGATTTTAAAAAAGAAACATTTTGGTTTCCTTTTCAAGTTGCAAATGCAGCAATATATGTAATCAATAAGAGGAATATATCAAGCTACTTAATAGTTACTAAAATTGTACAAACATTCCAGCATACAGGATGTAAATAAAAGGCTTGAATTTAATAAGCCTATTACTGTTCTAACACAACTAAAAAGAAGCGTAAGCTTTATTGCAATGCAATGAATACAAGTACAACAGTACTTAAAATATCAGTATAATTAAAGCTGTCATTTAATTTGACCAATACTACACAATTATTTGCTGTAGAAAATTTATGAACCCTCTTTTGATTAGCTCTTGACTTTTAAAGTACCAACTTATAAGAAGAAGCAAGTAACTACAGGTTACTTTAACATTTAAGTAACCAAGGCCTAGATTTAGAGTTCGGCGGTAGCCGTCAAAACCAGCGTTAGAGGCTCCTAACGCTGGTTTTGGGCGCCCGCTGGTATTTGGAGTCAGTGATTAAAGGGTCTAACGCTCACTTTTCAGCCGCAACTTTTCCATACCGCAGATCCCCCTACGCCATTTGCGTAGCCTATCTTTTCAATGGGATCTTTCTAACGCTGGTATTTAGAGTCGTTTCTGCAGTGAGCGTTAGAGCTCTAACGACAAGATTCCAGCCGCCTGAAAATAGCAGGAGTTAAGAGCTTTCTGGCTAACGCCGGTTTATAAAGCTCTTAACTACTGTACCCTAAAGTACACTAACACCCATAAACTACCTATGTACCCCTAAACCGAGGTCCCCCCACACCGCCGCCACTCGATTAAAATTTTTAACCCCTAATCTGCCGACCGCCACCTACGTTATATTTATGTACCCCTAATCTGCTGCCCCTAACCCCGCCGACCCCTGTATTATATTTATTCACCCCTAACCTGCCCCCCACAACGTCGCCGCCAGCTACTTACAATAATTAACCCCTAATCTTCCGACCGCAAATCGCCGCCACCTACGTTATCCCTATGTACCCCTAATCTGCTGCCCCTAACATCGCCGACCCCTATATTATATTTATTAACCCCTAATCTGCCCCCCTCAACGTCGCCGACACCTGCCTACACTTATTAACCCCTAATCTGCCGAGCGGACCTGAGCGCTACTATAATAAAGTTATTAACCCCTAATCCGCCTCACTAACCCTATCATAAATAGTATTAACCCCTAATCTGCCCTCCCTAACATCGCCGACACCTAACTTCAATTATTAACCCCTAAACTTCCGATCGGAGCTCACCGCTATTCTAATAAATGGATTAACCCCTAAAGCTAAGTCTAACCCTAACACTAACACCCCCCTAAGTTAAATATAATTTTTATCTAACGAAATAAATTAACTCTTATTAAATAACTTATTCCTATTTAAAGCTAAATACTTACCTGTAAAATAAATCCTAATATAGCTACAATATAAATTATAATTATATTATAGCTATTTTAGGATTAATATTTATTTTACAGGCAACTTTGTAATTATTTTAACCAGGTACAATAGCTATTAAATAGTTAAGAACTATTTAATAGTTACCTAGTTAAAATAATAACAAATTTACCTGTAAAATAAGTCCTAACCTAAGTTATAATTAAACCTAACACTACCCTATCAATAAAATAATTAAATAAACTACCTACAATTACCTACAATTAACCTAACACTACACTATCAATAAATTAATTAAACACAATTGCTACAAATAAATACAATTAAATAAACTAGCTAAAGTACAAAAAATAAAAAAGAACTAAGTTACAGAAAATAAAAAAATATTTACAAACATAATAAAAATATTACAACAATTTTAAACTAATTACACCTACTCTAAGCCCCCTAATAAAATAACAAAGCCCCCCAAAATAAAAAATTCCCTACCCTATTCTAAATTAAAAAAGTTACAAGCTCTTTTACCTTACCAGCCCTGAACAGGGCCCTTTGCGGGGCATGCCCCAAGAATTTCAGCTCTTTTGCCTGTAAAAAAAAACATACAATACCCCCCCCCAACATTACAACCCACCACCCACATACCCCTAATCTAACCCAAACCCCCCTTAAATAAACCTAACACTAAGCCCCTGAAGATCTTCCTACCTTGTCTTCACCATCCAGGTATCACCGATCCGTCCTGGCTCCAAGATCTTCATCCAACCCAAGCGGGGGTTGGCGATCCATAATCCGGTGCTCCAAAGTCTTCCTCCTATCCGGCAAGAAGAGGACATCCGGACCGGCAAACATATTCTCCAAGCGGCATCTTCGATCTTCTTCCATCCGGTGCGGAGCGGGTCCATCTTGAAGCAGGCGACGCGGATCCATCCTCTTCTTCCGATGTCTCCCGACTAATGACGGTTCCTTTAAGGGACGTCATCCAAGATGGCGTCCCTCGAATTCCGATTGGCTGATAGGATTCTATCAGCCAATCGGAATTAAGGTAGGAATTTTCTGATTGGCTGATGGAATCAGCCAATCAGAATCAAGTTCAATCCGATTGGCCGATCCCATCAGCCAATCAGATTGAGCTCGCATTCTATTGGCTGATCGGAACAGCCAATAGAATGCGAGCTCAATCTGATTGGCTGATTGGATCAGCCAATCGGATTGAACTTGATTCTGATTGGCTGATTCCATCAGCCAATCAGAAAATTCCTACCTTAATTCCGATTGGCTGATAGAATCCTATCAGCCAATCGGAATTCGAGGGACGCCATCTTGGATGACGTCCCTTAAAGGAACCGTCATTAGTCGGGAGACATCGGAAGAAGAGGATGGATCCGCGTCGCCTGCTTCAAGATGGACCCGCTCCGCACCGGATGGAAGAAGATCGAAGATGCCGCTTGGAGAAGATGTTTGCCGGTCCGGATGTCCTCTTCTTGCCGGATAGGAGGAAGACTTTGGAGCACCGGATTATGGATCGCCAACCCCCGCTTGGGTTGGATGAAGATCTTGGAGCCAGGACGGATCGGTGATACCTGGATGGTGAAGACAAGGTAGGAAGATCTTCAGGGGCTTAGTGTTAGGTTTATTTAAGGGGGGTTTGGGTTAGATTAGGGGTATGTGGGTGGTGGGTTGTAATGTTGGGGGGGGGTATTGTATGTTTTTTTTTACAGGCAAAAGAGCTGAAATTCTTGGGGCATGCCCCGCAAAGGGCCCTGTTCAGGGCTGGTAAGGTAAAAGAGCTTGTAACTTTTTTAATTTAGAATAGGGTAGGGAATTTTTATTTTGGGGGGCTTTGTTATTTTATTAGGGGGCTTAGAGTAGGTGTAATTAGTTTAAAATTGTTGTAATATTTTTATTATGTTTGTAAATATTTTTTTATTTTCTGTAACTTAGTTCTTTTTTATTTTTTGTACTTTAGCTAGTTTATTTAATTGTATTTATTTGTAGCAATTGTGTTTATTTAATTTATTGATAGTGTAGTGTTAGGTTAATTGTAGGTAATTGTAGGTAGTTTATTTAATTATTTTATTGATAGGGTAGTGTTAGGTTTAATTATAACTTAGGTTAGGATTTATTTTACAGGTAAATTTGTTATTATTTTAACTAGGTAACTATTAAATAGTTCTTAACTATTTAATAGCTATTGTACCTGGTTAAAATAATTACAAAGTTGCCTGTAAAATAAATATTAATCCTAAAATAGCTATAATATAATTATAATTTATATTGTAGCTATATTAGGATTTATTTTACAGGTAAGTATTTAGCTTTAAATAGGAATAAGTTATTTAATAAGAGTTAATTTATTTCGTTAGATAAAAATTATATTTAACTTAGGGGGGTGTTAGTGTTAGGGTTAGACTTAGCTTTAGGGGTTAATCCATTTATTAGAATAGCGGTGAGCTCCGATCGGAAGTTTAGGGGTTAATAATTGAAGGTAGGTGTCGGCGATGTTAGGGAGGGCAGATTAGGGGTTAATACTATTTATGATAGGGTTAGTGAGGGGGATTAGGGGTTAATAACTTTATTATAGTAGCGCTCAGGTCCGCTCGGCAGATTAGGGGTTAATAAGTGTAGGCAGGTGTCGGCGACGTTGTGGGGGGCAGATTAGGGGTTAATAAATATAGCATAGGGGTCGGCGATGTTAGGGCAGCAGATTAGGGGTACATAGGGATAACGTAGGTGGCGGCGTTTTACGGAGCGGCAGATTAGGGGTTAAAAGTGTAATGCAGGGGTCAGCGATAGCGTGGGCGGCAGATTAGGGGTTAATAAGTGTAAGGCTAGGGGTGTTTAGACTCGGGGTACATGTTAGAGTGTTAGGTGCAGACGTAGGAAGTGTTTCCCCATAGGAAACAATGGTGCTGCGTTAGGAGCTGAACGCTGCTTTTTTGCAGGTGTTAGGTTTTTTTTCAGCTCAAACAGCCCCATTGTTTCCTATGGGAGAATCGTGCACGAGCACGTTTTTGATGCCGGCCGCGTCCGTAAGCAGCTCTGGTATCGAGAGTTGCATTTGCGGTAAAAATGCTCTACGCTCCTTTTTTGGAGCCTAACGCAGCATTTGTTTGAACTCTCGATACCAGAGTTAAATTTATGGTGCGGCCAGAAAAAAGCCCGCGGAGCGTTAACAGCCCTTTTACCTCCGAACTCTAAATCTAGGCCCAAGTGTGCACAAACATCACACTAAAAGTACAATTCAAGTCGAGTTCAACAAAATCTATCACTGATATATGTAGCCACACGAGTTATATTTCCATTCTTTAGTCACCTCTTAACTTATACCAACACCAGAGATATAAGTATCACATAGGAATTCCAAACTCCTTTATTAAGCCTATAATCAAAATATAACAATTTCTAAAACAAGCCATGAATAAGGCTACAACAATTTAGAAATATAATTGTAAGGTTATTGGGCTAAATATAGTACCCCTAACAATTCCTATTTCTTTAATCAACTACAGATTTAAACCTTATATATATGTCAACTGAAAGGAGAAGTGTTTTTAATTCAAAGTGAGGACAGCAATATACCACATACATAAGCTGTCTCTTTTTATTAATTATAATAAAAGTTATATTTTAGTATCAATTCATTTTTTTGACATTAGAAAATACTTCATTACAGTGTATAAAAGCATAACCTTTTCAGACATAATTCACACACTAGTGAGTTATGTTATTTAAGTATTAATTTGTACTTTATGCTTAAGCACTGCTCCTATAGGTCACCCACTTATTTCTACAATAAAAAGACAAGGTACCTCAGGAGAAAATAAGTTCCTAAACAAAGAAATAACTATAATTGGTTTGTGGTTTGCTCCTAATCTTTTGAGTGAAAGTGCTTTGTTTGTGTAAACAAAGGGGGGGGGGGGCATGATCACTAAATTTGGCCAGGTTTTGGATATACCCTTTTTAGAATACCCTTGGTTTTCTACTTTAGCAAATGGTATGCCATCATGGGGTAATTTTCCTTCCTGGGCTGCCATACTGTCTCAAAGGCAACGTAGATGTAGCAGAGCAATCAGTCAAATTTACATGAATGAAAACTGAAATGGGCAGGCCCCAAATTTGACCCTGGAACTTCCCAAAACCCATGAAACCTGTATATGGGTAGTATTTTTTGTACTCGTGGGATATAACTAGAGATAAATATGTGTTTTATAGCAGTTTGGGGTTGTCAAGTTCCTTGTTCAGAGGAGAATTGCCGTTTTTTTTTGGGCTAGACCGACCTTTCTTGGCGGGATCAGACTGATATACTTCAGGAAGGATATTCTCTGTGGAAAGCACAACTGGGCTAAAAGAGGCTGCTCCTAGGTGGTAACGCACCATAGAACAAGCTACTGAGCTGTTGTTCATTTCTGGTAGAGCACTTCTCTCTTCGTATGTGTTTATAGCATTAAAATATATAACGGTGATGATATAACCAGTGAAAGTGCAGTGTTTTTGTGAAAAATATGTGTGTGTGTGTATATATATATATCTCAAAACTGCAGATTATAAAGCAGAAGTAATGCGCCAATTAAATGATACTGCCACATATGAAGCTTTGAGAGGAGATCCTACATTAATGATTAAACAAGAATTACAACATCTTTTGGGTAATGCCCTATAATTAGTAAACACATGCATGATTTCTTACTCATACAGTGTCCAAAAATTCCTGCCTTTTATGTGGTCTAAAAAGGTCCACAAGGACCCTTTAAAACCACCTGGCCATCGCAGGTATAGGTTAAGTGTTAAGCCAAGCAGCTAAATTTCTAGACATTTGTAATAGAAGGTAGATCCTATATTAGACATACTGGGGATTATATCTAAAAATTTTCACAGTTTAATGAATTAGAGGATGAAGTCATCCTAGCTACTTGGGATGTCAATAGCTTGTATACAGTCATCTCCCATCAGGTTGGTATCTCTAGTATTAGGTATAAACTTATTACAAATGGAAAATACAACATTAATCAAATACGGCTAGATTTAGAGTTTTGCGTTAGCCATCAAAAGCAGCGTTAAGGGGTCCTAACGCTGCTTTTGACCACCCGCTGGTATTTAGAGTCAGGCAGGAAAGGGTCTACCGCTCACTTTCTTTCCACGACTCGAGGCTACCGCAGATCCCCTTACGTCAATTGCGTATCCTATCTTTTCTATTGGATTTGCCTAATGCTGGTATTTGGATCCTTGGAAGAAGTGAGCGGTAGAGCCTCTACCGACAAGACTCCTACCGCCAAAAAAAGTCTGTAGTTAAGAGCTTTATGGGCTAACGCCGGAACATAAAGCTCCTAACTACTGTGCTACAAAGTACACTAACACCCATAAACTACCTATGAACCCCTAAACCGAACCACCCCCACATTGCCAACCCTCTAATAAAATGTTTTAACCCCTAATCTGCCGACCGCACACCGCCGCCACCTACATTATAGCTATGAACCCCTAAACTGCTGCTCCTAACATCGCTGACACCTATATTATATTTATTACCCCCTAATCTGCCCCCCCAACGTCGCCGCTACCTTACCTACACTTATTAACCCCTAATCTGCCAACCGGACCTCGCCGCCACTATAATAAATGTATTAACCCCTAAACCGCCACACTCCCGCCTCGCAAACACTATAATAAATTGTATTAACCCCTAATCTGCCCTCCCTAACATCGCCGCCACCTACCTACAATTATTAACCCCTAATCTCCCGCCCGCAACGTCGCCGCTACTATAATAAAGTTATTAACCCCTAAACCGAAGTCTAACCCTAACCCTAACACCCCCCTAAGTTATATATAATTTAAATTAAACGAAATAATATTCCTATAATTAAATAAATTATTCCTATTTAAAACTAAATACTTAACTATAAAATAAACCCTAATATATCTACAATATAACTAATAATTACATTGTAGCTATTTTAGGATTTATATTTATTTTACAGGCAACTTTGTATTTATTTTAACTAGGTACAATAGCTATTAAATAGTTAATAACTATTTAATAGCTACCTAGTTAAAATAAGTACAAAATTACCTGTAAAATAAATCCTAACCTAAGTTACAAATACACCTAACACTACACTATCAATAAATTAATTAAATAAATTAACTACAATTACTTAAACTAAAATACAATTAAATAAACTAATCTATAATACAAAAACAAGCAAACACTAAATTACAAAAAATAAAAAAAATTACAAGAAGTTTAAACTAATTACACCTAATCTAAGCCCCCTAATAAAATAAAAAATCCCCCCCCCAAAAATGCCCTACCCTATTCTAAATTACAAAAGTAATCAGCTCTTTTACCAGCCCTTAAAAGGGCTTTTTTTCAGGGCATTGCCCCAAAGTAATCAGCTCTTTTACCTGTAAAAAAAAATACAACCCCCCTCCCAACATTAAAACCCACCACCCACATACCCCTACTCTAACCCACCCAAACCCCCCTTAAAAAAAACCTAATGCTAACCCCCTGAAGATATCCCTACCTTGAGTCGTCTTCACCCAACCGGGCCGAAATCTTCATCCAAGGTGGGCAGAGGAGGTCCTTCATCCGTTAGAAGTCTTCATCCAGGAGGCATCTTCAATCTTCATCCATCCGGAGCGGAGCCATCTTCCAAGGAGCCGACGCGGAGCCATCCTCTTCATCCGGAGTCTTCGAACACAATGACGGTACCTTTAAGTGACGTCATCCAAGATGGCGTCCCTTCATTTCTGATTGGCTGATAGGATTCTATCAGCCAATCGGAATTAAGTTAGGAAAAATCTGATTGGCTGATGCAATCAGCCAATTGTATTGAGCTTACATTCTATTGGCTGATTGGAACCAATCGGAATTGAAGGGACGCCATATTGGATGACGTCACTTAAAGGTGCTGTCATTGTGTTCAAAGACTCCGGATGAAGAGGATGGCTCCGTGTCAGCTCCTTGGAAGATGGCTCCACTCCGGATGGATGAAGATTGAAGACGCCGCCTGGATGAAGACTTCTACCAGATGAAGGACCTCCTCTGCGCACCTTGGATGAAGATTTCGGCCCGGTTGGGTGAAGACGACTCAAGGTAGGGAGATCTTCAGGGGGTTAGTGTTAGGTTTTTTTAAGGGGGGTTTGGGTGGGTTAGAGTAGGGGTATGTGGGTGGTGGGTTTTAATGTGGGGGGTTGTATTTTTTTTTACAGGTAAAAGAGCTGATTACTTTGGGGCAATGCCCCGCAAAAAGCCCTTTTAAGGGCTGGTAAAAGATTACTTTTGTAATTTAGAATAGGGTAGGGCATTTTTTTTATTTTATTAGGGGACTTAGTTTAGGTGTAATTAGTTTAAACTTCTTGTATTTTTTTTTGTATTATAGATTAGTTTATTTAATTGTATTTTAGTTTAGCTAATTGTAGTTAATGTATTTAATTAATTTAATGATAGTGTAATGTTAGGTGTATTTGTAACTTAGGTTAGGATTTATTTTACGGGTAATTTTGTATTTATTTTAACTAGGTAGCTATTAAATAGTTATTAACTATTTAATAGCTATTGTACCTAGTTAAAATAAATACAAAGTTGCCTTTAAAATAAATATAAATCCTAAAATAGCTACAATGTAATTATTAGTTATATTGTAGCTATATTAGGGTTTATTTTATAGGTAAGTATTTAGTTTTAAAGAGGAATAATTTATTTAATTTTAAGGTTTTTTTCCAGCCAGCTCAGCCCCATTGTATCCTATGGGGATATCGTGCACGAGCATGTTTTTCCAGCTTACCGCTACCGTAGGCAACTCTGGTATTGAGGGTTGAAGGGAAGGTAAATTATGCTCAACGCTCCCTTTTCTGAGCCTAACGCAGCCACTCAGACAACTCTAAATACCAGCGTTGTCTTAAGGGTGCTCTGGAAAAAAAAGCAGCGTTAGCTACGCGGGTCTTTACCGACAAAACTCTTAATCTAGGTGATAGACTTTTATGATCTATTAGAGTTAATTCTACAGTGCAATTATTTTGTATTTGATGGGGCCTTCTACTAACAAAAAACAGGGACAGCGATGGGGTCAAATGTGGCCCCATCATATGCATGCCTTGTTATGGATAGCATGGAGGAAAATGATCATCCTTTGTTTAAAAACCACTGCTTGGCCTGCTACCGCTACATAGATGATTTGTTCATCTTGTGGCGTGGACCAGGGGACTTATTACAACAGTTAAAAAAGGACATTGAAAGAGAAGTCCCTTTTCTGAAATTCTCATCAAAATCTGACATAACAAAAATAGAATTTCTGGATACCCTGGTATGTAAGGAGGTTGGTAAACTGCTTACAGATTTATTTTCAAAACCTACAAATAAAAATACTTTACTGTAAAGAAGCAGTTTCCACCCACCAAGTGTATTCAAAAGTGTTCCAAAATCTCAACTCTTGCAAGTAGACAGGATAGTTACTAAACCCAATCAGAAGAAAGCTAGATCCCAAGAAATTATACAAAAATGTATTGATAGAGGATTCTCAGAAAAAGAACTGATGACATTTTATATTAATACACAAAGGCCTATGGGTAGAGGCAACAAGGGTAGAAAGGATGACAAAATTTATTTTGTCAGTACCTATAACACTGATAGTAATATCAAATATGCAAGATCATTAAGATAACTTGGCACATACTACTTGATGTTTGACCTGATATCAAATAATTTAGTCTATGTCTTTGAGCAGCTTATAGGAGGGGCTTTACAAATGGCAAACGGTAAACCGGGGCAGAAATCAAGAGTGAAAATAGAGTTACTCCATTTTTTGGAAACCCCAAGGAGGGCACATATCCCTGTTTGGGATGTGCCCAATGTAATTAAGGGCAGTAAAATAAGTCACCCTTATACTGGAGAAAAATAAAAGGAATACTATACATGTAACTCCACATATGTAGTATATGTGCTAAAATGCCCATTATTATTATATGTAAGGGAAACTACACAGAGGATAAAGGATATGATTAGTCAACACAAGTCGAATATTAAAAACCCAAAAATGACACATTTACCTGTCCCGGCCCATTTTCAGGAGAAGGGCCATCAAGTGAATCAGTTGTGTTTTATGGTGCTTGATAAGGCACATAAAAAACTAGGGGAGGTAATAGGAATAGGGATCTATTATACAAGGAAGCTAGATGGATCTGGAAATTAGAATCATTATATCCCAAAGGGCCAAATAGAGAATTCGACTTAAACCCCTTAATTTAATTAATTGAATAGCTAAATGGTCTAAATATTAGAGAACTGTTACCATGATGTTGAGCTATTTTTCTTTTAAATTTTTATTGTTTTTAATTCCATTCTCCTCCCAATTTTAGTTAAGGGTCATGCTAACATTACAGATACAAAGGGGTTAAAACCCTCTCATGTGCTTCATGAGGTGGCCCCTCCCCCATGAGCCTGGGAGATTGGTTGTTTTTAATTGATGTGTATATAAAGAAGTGTGTATTTATTGCACTTATTGCAGGAGCCCCGAAACGTTGCTGTAATGGCTAAATAATGGCTTTTTTTCACATTTGAAATTATTAAGGAGTGCAGCACTTTTCTTTTATTCTGCTATATAGCAAAAAGGGTCATGTGGATGGAAACAAATTGCTGATGAATAGAGCTGTTGTATGTAGGTAAGTATCAAAAAATATAAAATACATTCCTTAGCTTGAATAAAGCCATTGGTGCAGACCCTTAAAGTGCCATAAAACATTTTGAGTTATGTGCATATTATAAAAGGGTCAACTGAGGTAAAACAGTGTGTGAAAAACCTTACAAGTATTTTAATAAAATTTCCAAAAATCTGCAAAATTACTTACACTTTAGTGTTGCCAAGTGTAGCTTGCTCCACCCCCCTTATCAGTGTCCTAGTCCAAACCTTTTGCTATCATATAACCAAGTGTGCATGTGAGAATAATTACTAATGAAAGCAAGGGGGGGTTGAGGAGGGGCAGCAGGTACTGCTATAGTTTGTTGCCAAGAGGCTTGCTAGTTTCCATGGGGATAATATCACATGCTTTGTGAAAGCTTCAGCATTATACTGTTCACTGCTTTAGTCAGGTACCATGTGACTCTGCCCCCTACCGTGCACGTGCACAAGTGCATTCTGAATAGGCTATGGCCTGGATAGCACATTCCATATATGGAAATGCCCTGGGGTAGCTTGCTGCAAACAAAAATATGCCTGAATTAAAGGGGTTAATGGGTGTTAAAACAGAAACTGTTTTGCAGGTAAGCTTTGGTTGCATTATACATTTAGAAACTTATGTTAGTTCATACTTTTTTTATGTCCCTTTAATAAAGAAATACTGCAAAATCAAAAAAGAGAAAGAAAAATAGAATAATATAATAAAATTATTCTAAGTAAAGACAGGGAAATCTGCATTTTTAAATAAAGTTGACCAACCAGCTCATGATAAAGATGCAAACATTTATTAAATAAAAATAAGGATTCACATCTTGAAGAAAAGTTCCTAAAAATCACAACATCACATACATCCAACATTCAACAGACATACAAACTACATATTAAGAACATTGACCAGTCATTAAAGCAGCGACACCATGGAATATCAAATGGAAATAGAAATTGTGCAAAGCAAAGGATAAAAGCATAAACGGACCAACTACACCCACTCAGCACACAGAACGCAGATGTAGCAGGGAGGAAAACACCTGGGCTGAGAAACTCAAAAGGATCTAAGTTACCTGAATATGATTACCCAATACATTTAGCTATTAACAGCTATTAACAGGAGAAAAGCAAATCATATAAAAAAAATGACTACATGAGTGGGCGTGGCCATGCTGAATAGGTAAATACCTACAAAGTTCTTAAGCAGGTAATGCCATGTAAGCAATTAGTCACACTCATAGGCATTCCACATGAGTAATGGCCTTTAAAGCATATAAACATGAAGAGGCCTATTTATCATATGTCTGTGGGACCTGATCCGACAGACATAGCTGAATGCGGAGAGCAATACGCTTGTGAGCTGCTGGTGCAACGCCACCCCCTGCAGACTCGCGGCCAATTGGCCGTCAGCAGGGAGGTGTCAATCAACCCGATCGTACTCGATCGGGTTGAATTGTGGCGATTCCTGTCCGCCTGCTCAGAGCAGGCGGACAGGGCTATAGAGCAGCGGTCTTTAGACCGCTGCTTCATAACTGCTGTTTCTGGCGAGTCTGAATCGCCATTTGGAGCTTGATAGATAGGCCCCAAAAGATTTTCCTCATAGATTTATAGCTCCGAATGGCAATATAAAGTGCATCAGCTGCGTAATGTCAGAAAGTTGGATAAACTGTCAAGCAGAGATTATATTTCCAAGGCAGACAAAAAGTTCAAATAGAAAGGAGCAGAGTTGTTAGAGAAAAGCAGCATCTGCATGCACATTGATCAATCCAAGCATACAAAAAGTGCTGCATATAGTCATCATCAGTAGATCAAAAACTCACAAATCTCCTTCTGTTCATCCTTCATGTGCATTCTTATAGATATGCGCCTCAAAGGAA
Source organism: Bombina bombina (assembly GCF_027579735.1). Classification (NCBI taxonomy): domain Eukaryota; kingdom Metazoa; phylum Chordata; class Amphibia; order Anura; family Bombinatoridae; genus Bombina; species Bombina bombina. Next base: position 924,756,525 of record NC_069500.1, read on the forward strand.
CACTGAGTAGTCAACATCAGTAAACACAGGCATAGACAACAGTCATAGCACTCACACGCTCACTCGTTAACAATGTGTTGACATCACATGAGCTGGTTAGCCAATATATATATATGTCAATGATACCAAACTGCTTATACGTTGTCACTAAAAGAGCTGACCCCTGGCCGATTGGCCCTTTGCAGAAGAGACGGGCTTATGGAACTGCTAGCCGGCAGGGCTCACAGGGAACACCGCTGAACTTCAACCTAGGTCATTCCAGAGAATCTTTACCCCAGAGCTCCGCTCTTTTGGGGATTCATACTTCCTCTGGGGGGCAAGGAGTAGGGTGATTGTCGGGAGGGTGCTCCCTTGATAATTTGTGGTTTCGGTTCCCCCTCCAACCACTACTATCCATAACTTACTATGTGTACCTTTGATCAGCTGCCGCTCCGGCCCCCAGCGACGGATCATGTCGCTTTTTGCACTGGGACACCTTGAAGCCCGGAGCTCTCCAGTGGTACCCAGGAATAGTCGCCGCTCCCTCAGGATCATAGGATCAATATGACTATTGTTCCTATGGAGGTGCCAGCCTGTCTGGAGGGGCGGGAAGAGCGGGAGATCTTGGGATCAGATAAGGCTCTTATCAAGATTGCCAATATGTATAAAGTCTATTTGTGTTTCACATTAATACTGGTCTTGGGTGGTCTCTTGTTAAAATCACTTTATCCGCTCTATAGCTACAAGTTCCAGGTACAGGAAGGACCCTTTCGGCGGAGCTACCCAGTAGGGTCCGTCACTACGTGGCTGCTAAAAAAGCTGGACATACCCCATCATGGGGTAATTTCCTTTTGTAAATGTCAATTTTACATGTAAATTGGTAGGTGCCATATTTGGGCCTGCAACAACCCTAAATTCCAGAAAACCTGTCGTTGTACTCATGGGACATTGCAGAATACAAATATGGGTATTTTATTGCAGTAAACCCGATCAGGATTATGATATTTACAATAAAAACTGTGTGTGCATGTTGGAAAAATATGAAATTTCTTAATTTCTCACACTGATGTAGATTTTATTCATATATAATTATTGTTCATCTATAAATATTCAATGTTAAAAGAAAGCCCTATTTGTCCTCTAAAAAACAATATACAGTATCTCACAAAAGTGAGTACACCCCTCAAACCTTTTTGTAAATATTTTATTATATCTTTTTATGTGACAACACTGAAACAATGACACTTTGCTACAATGTAAAGTAGTGAGGTGTACAGCCTGTATAACAGTGTAAATTTGCTGCACCCTCAAAATAACTCAACACTCAGCCATTAATGTCTAAACCGTTGGCAACAAAAGTGAGTACACCCCTAAGTGAAAATGTCCAAATTAGGCCCAAAGTGTCAATATTTTGTGTGGTCACCATTATTTTCCAGCACTGCCTTAACCCTCTTGGGCATGGAGTTCACCAGAGCTTTACAGGTTGCCACTGGAGTCCTCTTCCACTCCTCCATGATGACATCACGGAGCTGGTGGATGTTTGAGACCTTGATCTCCCCCACCTTCCATTTGAGGATGCCCCACAGATGCTCAATAGGGTTTAGATCTGGAGACATACTTGGCCAGTCCATCACCTTTACCCTCAGTTTCTTTAGCAAGGCAGTGGTCATCTTGGAGGTGTGTTTGGGGTCGTTATGTTGGAATACTGCCCTGCAGCCCAGTCTCTAAAGGGAGGGGATAATGCTCTGCTTCAGTATGTCACAGTACATGTTGGCATTCATGGTTCCCTTAATGAACTGTAGCACCCAAGTGCCGGCAGCACTCATGCAAGCCCAGACCATGACACTCCCACCATCATGCTTGACTGTAGGCAAGACACACTTGTCTTTGTACTCCTCACCTGAAGCAATGCTGGCAGCACTCATACGTATATTTCCCAACGACAACCTCTGGATATGACGCTGAGCACGTGCACTCAACTTCTCTGGTCGACAATGACGAGGCTTGTTCTGATTGGAACCTGTCCTGTGAAACCGCTGTATGGTCTTGCCCACCGTGCTGCAGCTCAGTTTCAGGGTCTTGGCAATCTTCTTATAGCCTAGGCCATCTTTATGTAGAGCAACAATTCTTTTTTCCAGATCCTCTGAGAGTTCTTTGCCATGAGGTGCCATGTTGAACTTCTAGTGACCAGTATGAGAGAGTGTGAGAGCCCCAACACCAAATTTAACACACCTGCTCCTCATTAACACCTGAGACCTTGTAACACTAGCGAGTCACATGACACCGGGGAGGGAAAATGGCTAATTGGGCCCTATTTGGACATTTCCACTTAGGGGTGTACTCACTTTTGTTGCCATTGATTTAGATATTATTGGCTGTGTGTTGAGTTATTTTGAGGGGACAGCAAATTTACACTTTTATACAGGCTGTACACTCACTACTTTACATTGTAGCAAAGTGTCATTTCTTCATTATTGTCACATGAAAAGGGGTGTACTCACTTTTGTGAGATACTGTATACTGTAAGTGTGGGTGCACTTACTGTGAAAAATGTAATTTATGGTTGAACAAACATATAGCTCAAAGTCTAGATTTTGTTTACATTCAGAACTTTGACAATTGCCTCTGTCCGTTAAAGGGACAATAAAGTTAAATATTGTTAAATGTTCATGATTCCGATAGAGCATGACATTTTAAACAACTTTCCAATTTAGTTTTATTATCAAATTTGCTTAGTTCTATTTGTATCCTTTGTTTAAAAGCATACACCAAGGTTACAAGTTGTGCACTAAACCGGGTGCATAAATAACGCAAAATAATTAGCGTTATTGCACTTTCCATAGTGCTGCCATTACAAGTTACTGAAAAACCTTCTCTTGTTATGCGGTATGGTGTGATAAGCTCCATACCGCACAAAACCCAAGGCCTGACTTTACGTGCTCGTGCACGCTTTCCCCTATAGACATCAATGGGGAGAAAGTGTCATAAAAAAACTAACAACTGCAATCGCAGAATGGAGATCGTCGTAACGCAACTCCATTGATGTCTATGGGGAAAAGAAAGTGATGTTAAAACCTACTAGATGTGTTCAGCTTGTAGTGCATTGCTGTTCCTTCAACCTAGGATACCAAGAAAATAAAGCAAATTTGAAAATAGAAGTAATTGGAAGTTGTTTAAAATTGTATGTCCTGCCTGAATCATAAAAGAGAAATTTTGGGTTTCATGTCTCTAACTCCCAGTAACTAATACCAGACTCCTAAAATGTAAGTACTCAAAAGACAAATAGGAGCTGAAAACCAGGATCATAAGTAACAGAAATCATGTAAGGAGGACACCATGAGTAGCATGATCACATGACCAGATAAACATTCTCTGATATGTATATTGCTATAATAAATAAATTACTAATTAAAGTATAACTCTTAGGGAACATGCAGATGTTTGTTAAATTGGCTACCGATAATGTAATCCATGGTCAGCATGTTAGCCCTGTGTTCTTTATTATTAACACGTCCTTTAAATGTCTAGTCCTAAAGACCTGTAAGGCAGTGATTTGTATTAGGTTAGCATGCCCTTTATGCTTATGAAAGTAACAAAGGAGTAACAAAAAATTAAAAATAACATAAAAGATTGGCTGCACAATAAATATTAATGTAGTCAATAACTGAAAGGACATGGTCAAATCAAACTTTCAAGATTCAGTAAATAAAATGTAAAATTAGTAAAAAGCTCCAATTTACTTTATGTTCAAATTTGCCTCTTTCTATTTGTCTCCTTTGTTCAAACTTAGCTCCTTTCCATGAGAGAATACTGAGGTAGCACTATGTGACAAAACTATGTATAGCAAATGATACAAGCAACCTGTAAATGGCAGCTGCAGCAGGCTGTGTTGAGTGAAAGCAAGGTACACCTCACTTTGCCTTTGCAGGGGTTAAACACATTCTTTTTTTATATGTAAGCAATAGTGCAATAATAAAATGCTCTCACAATATAGAACATTTTCTTTTTACACTTCAATGTCCCTTTAAAGATCATATACTAGTTGCTCATTTTAAGCATTTTCTCTGTGTATTTGTTAAATGAAGGGGAAATGTGACCTCTTACTTTTCAGTTGCTACAGTCTCATTCCTTGAGCTGCAAATAATCATAGTGAGACTCATTGCAGGTTTCTGTCAGACAATTATTTGCATGTTTAGTTTCTCTCAGAATTTTCATTGTGACTATGCACATTTAGATTGTCTAATTCTGTTCATGTGTATCACTTACACAGAGGTTAGCAACACTTACATCTATTATAATTTTAATATTTATGTTTACAGAAAGTGCATACGCAGAATATCATCCCGACAGAAGTAAACTTCTTTAAACTGTAAGAGGCCTGTTCACTTAGTTACACAATATCCTCATAAAGGGACAATAGGGAACACAAATACAACAGATATTTTACAGATATAGGGCTAGATTTCAAGTGGGGTGCTATTTAGCGCTTTCAACCTACTCACACTAACTTCAGGACTTCAGACATTGTGACCACGCTAACTTCTTCTCCCCAAAGACTTCAATGGAGATCGCTAACAGGAAAAAAACGTTATCGCTTGTGTGCTAACCCAACAAGAGTTAAACCAACTGCGCTAACCAGAAGGTATTTATGAATATTTTACATTCCAATGTTCTTCACATAGAAAATGTTCTATTTATTTTTAAATAGATAATTCTATATAATTATATCTGATGTATTTTTTGTAAAAAATAAATAAAAATAATAGATATATATATTTTAAAATAAATAGAACATTCCCCCCTATGTGAAGAAGATTGGAATGTAAAATATTTAATAGAGTATATATAAAGTAAAACACATTATTAAATATTAAAATTTAATTAAAATGATTGTTCATATTTTCAGGTATTTGAGTGGAAAGGGCTCCAAAGTAAATATACATATGTATATATGTGTATATATACAGACATATATACACACATATAAATACACAAGTATACACATATACATACACATATAAATATATACATATATATATATACACGCATATATATATATATATATATATATACACGCATATATATATATATATATATATATACTAGTCCTAAAGCCCGCTCTCTCTGCCCCCCCTCTCTTTTGCACTCTCTCTCCCCCCTCTTTTGCGCTCTCTCTCTCCCTCTCTATCTCCCCTCTCTATCTCCCCTCTCTCTTTCTCTCTCTCCCCTCTCCCTCTCTCTCTCTCCATCTCCCCTCTCTCTCTCTCTCCCCCCTTTCTCCCCCCCCCCCTCTCTCTCTCTCTCTCTCTCTCTATCTCCCCTTCTTTATCTCCCCCCTCTCTCTCTCTCTCTCTCTCTCTCTCCCCTCTCTCTCTCCCCTCTCTCTCTCCCTTCTCTCTCTCCCTTCTCTCTCTCCCTTCTCTCTCTCTCCCCTCTCTCTCTCCCCCCTCTCTCTCTCTCTCTCTCTCTCTCTCCCTTCTCTCTCGCTCCCCTCTCTCTCTCTCCCCTCTCTCTCTCTCCCCTCTCTCTTTCTCTCTCCCCTCTCTCTTTCTCTCTCCCCTCTCTCTTTCTCTCTCCCCTCTCTCTTTCTCTCTCTATCTCCCCTTCTTTATCTCCCCCCTCTCTCTCTCTCCCCTCTCTCTCTCCCTTCTCTCTCTCTCCCCTCTCTCTCTCTCCCCTCTCTCCCCTCTCTCCCCTCTCTCTCGCTCCCCTCTCTCTCTCTCCACTCTCTCTTTCTCTCTCCCCTCTCTCTTTCTCTCTCCCCTCTCTCTTTCTCTCTCCCCTCTCTCAACCTCTCTCTCCCCTCTCTCAACCTCTCTCTCCCCCCTCTCTCTCTCCTCTCTCTCTCTCCCCCTCTCTCTATCTCCCCCATCTGTCTCTCTCTCCACTCTCTCTCTCTCTCCCCTCTCTCTCCCCCTCTCTCTCCTCTCTCTATCTCCCCCCTCTGTCTCTCTCTTTCTCTCTCCCCCTCTCTCTCTCTCTACCCTCTCTCTCTCCCCTCTCTCTCTATCTCCCCCTCTCTTTCTCTCTCTTCTCTCTCTCTCTCTCTCTCTCTCTCTTCCCTCTCTCTCTCTCTCTCTCTCTCTCTCCCCTTTCTCTCTCCCCTCTCTCTCTCCCCCCCCCTCTCTCTCTCTCTCTCTCTCTCCCCTCTCTCTCCCCTCTCTCCTCTCTATCTCTCACCTCTCTATCCCTCCTCTCTCCCCTCTCTCTCCCCTCTCTCTCCACTCTCTCTCTCTCTCCTCTCTCTCCCCTCTCTCTACCTCCTCTCTCTCCCCTCTCTCTATCTCGCCCCTCTGTCTCTCTCTCCCCTCTCTCTCTCCTCTCTCTCTCTCTCTCTCTCTCTCTCTCTCTCTCTCTCTCTCCCCTCTCTCTCTCTCTCCCCCCTCTGTCTCTCTCTCTCTCTCTCCCCCCTCTCTCTCTCCCCCCTCTGTCTCTCTCTCTCTCTCCCCTCTCTCTCTCCCCTCTCTCTCTCCCCCCTCTCCCCCCCCCTCTCTCTCTCTCTCTCTCTCTCTCTCCCCTCTCTCTCTCCCCACATCTCCCCTCTCTCTCTCTCCCCTCTCTCTCTCCCCCCTCTCTATCTCCCCCCCTCTCTTTTTCTCTCTCCCCTCTCTCTCTCCCCTCTTTCTCTCCCCCCTCTCTCTCTCTCTCTCTCTCTCTCTCTCTCCACATCTCCCCTCTTTCTCTCTCCCCTGTCTCTTTCTCCCCTCTTGATCTCTCTCTCCCCCTCTCCCCTCTTTTGAGCTGTTTGAGTTCTCTCCACGGCCTTTCACGGCCCTGCCCCCAGCCCCGCCCCTTCACGGGCCTACACGCTAGACCACGCCCCTTCACGGGGCTTCACGCTAGACCATGCCCCCGCACACGCTCGGCCACGCCCCCCACTCATGCTCGGCCACGCCCACTTCTCGCGGCAGTCGGCAGATCAGGTAGGGAATCCAAGGCCAGGTGTGTTTGTCCTCGTGCTGTCTCTACTGCGCATGACTGCTTCGGACAAACACACTTGGCCTTTTATAGTAAAGGATATATATATATACATACATACACACACACACACACACACATATATATATATATATATATATACATACACACACACATATATATATATATATATACTTATACATACAAACATACACATATTTAGACATATAAATGTATGTATATACATTATATTTTACATTACAATGTCCTTCACGTAAAAGCTTTTTCCCTGTAAGAGCAATCAAATTGTGGAACTCATTTGTCTAAGGAGGTGGTGAATGCCAATACCTTAGAATCATAAAAAAATGGATTACATACATTTCTGGCTAGAAACAGAATTCAGGGATATGAATGCTTGTGTTAAATGGTTTAACTTTTTAATGGGATTAATCTCAATTTGTGCTTTTATTGTAAATCAGATATGATCTATATAGCTTGATCTTGATTGACTTCTGTCTTCTTTCAGCCTCATCTACTATGTTACTATATTTGTATAGCCCTTGTCATATACCATATACCTTTTAACCCTTATAACTTTTTAATTTTAATATTTATGTGATTAACTTTTATCAGATAGTGTATATATGAGTGCAACACATTATTCTGATGTATTTATGTTGTGCTTGGTGCAAATTTTTATCTAGCCCTAACTCTTTACATGAGGACGTCAGTCACGCTAACCTGACAAGCTGTCGTGTTTACTTTCAACTTGTAATATGAGTCCATGGGCACAATATTGCATGCTAATTCTAGTGCACCACTTGTAATCTAGCCGATAATGGCCCGGATTACATGTTGCGCGGTATGTCTTTTCTGCGCGAGATATGGTCTTTGTGTGCGGAATGCTCATTGATTTGATATTACAAGTCGCGCGTTATGTCTTTCCTGTGGCCTTTACCCCAACGATCCATTCTGCCCTCAATGACCTGTAATTATGTGTTTTGTGAAACAAAAAAGTTTCACAAAACACATAAAAAATATCTTACAAAGAACACCTACACCCATAAACTACACTATTAACCCCTAAACCGCCATCCCCCTGCATTGCAACCACTAAAGACAACTATTACCCTCTAAACAGCAATTCCCCCACCCGGCAAACACTAAAGAAAACTATTAACCCCTAAACCACCATCCCCCCACATCGCAACCACTAAAGAAAACTATTAACCCCTAAACAGCCATCTCCTTACATCGCAACCACTAAAGAAAATTATTAACCACTGAACTGCCACCCCCTGCATCGCAACCACTAAATAAACCTATTAACCCTTAAACCGCCACCCCCCATCGCAAAGTATTAAACTAATCTCTAAACCCCCTAACCTAACACCCCCTAACAACCACAATTAAAATACACCTAAATTAAAGTAAAAATAAACTAACTACCTTAATAAAAATAAAAACTTACCTGCAAAACAAAATTAAAACCTAAGCTTAATATAAAAATAAAATAACTAATATTACAAAAAAAATATTAACATTACAAAAACGTATAAAAAGCTACCCTTATAAAAAATAAAAAACCTACTTTTACAAAAATAAAAAAATGCTATTACAAAAAATAAAAAACCCACCATTACAAAAAAAAATGAATGAAATTATCCAAAATAAAGAAATATTCATTTTCTAATATACCAAATACCCCCAAAATAACAAAACTGCCTAATCTACAAATAAACTACCAATAGCCCTTAAAAGGGTCTTTTGTAGGGCATTGCCCTAAAGCTAACAGCTCTTTTACATAAAAAAACAACAATTAACCCCTAACATTACAAACTACGAAATAAAAAAATCCTAACTAAAAAATCCCTAATCTAAAAATTGCCCGGAAAAGGGCATTTGGATGGACATTGCCCTTAAAAGGGCTTTCAGTTCTTTTTGTGCCCATTAAAAAAAACACCCCTAACTTAAAAAAACCCACCCAAAAAATAAAATAAAAACCTAACACTAACCTCAAAATTGGTACTCAACATTGATGAAGGGCAGCACTCCATCTTCATCCCTGCAGGAATCCATCTTCATCCATCGTGGGACCATCTTATTCAATCTTCATCCATGCCGAGGTCCATCTTCTATCTTCATCCTCCTCAGCCAGATGACATGGAGGTCCTCTTCATGCAATCTCCAGCCGCACACTGAAGATTGAATGCAAGGTTCCCCTTTTATATAGGCATACCCTATAATTTCAAATCAGCCAATAGGATAAAAGCTGCTTTCATCTTTTTTGTCTGATTTGAATTTGAGGAATCAAATCAGCCAATAGGAATGTAAGGGTACCCCTATATAAAAGGGGGACCTTGCATTCAATCTTCAGTGTACGGCTGGAGATCGCATGAAGAGGGCCTCCATGTAGGATATGAATTTAAAAGGGTCTTAAAAGGACATGCTCTATCTGAATCATGCAAGTTTAATTTTTACTTCCTTATCCCTTTAATTTGATCTATAATTGAATAATGTTGAGAGCAAATGTTTACTGTTGATTTAGAATGTACTCCATGTTAATTGACTTGATCTTAATTGTTTATATTTTGATAAAAGGACATTTAAAAAAAAAAAGAAAGAATAGGGCCTAGTACTAATCCTTGGGGTACTCCACAAATTACTTTTGTACAATTATTTGCCCATTGTGAAGGACAACAATGTGTCTTCCACTCTCACAGGAATGCTTTGCTCATTCTCTCGAGGAGATAAAACAGGGCCCATTTCCCAGGGCCATATGACATCATTACACTAAATATCAGGGTAGTATTTGATGAAGATGGAACTTTCAGATGGCCTATCACCTCAACATGAAAGATGAGACCCAATTTTAGAATTAGGTCATTCATTTCTTTCCAATGAGGGATCCAGTAGAAGATGAATGTCATTTAAATGGGGGTTATCTACATAATATGTTTTTTTTGTACAACTGGAAAATGAATACTCTCTTTCATATGTCTCAAGGCCCATCTAGTTAGCTGAAGATTTCCATAGAAAATACAAATACCTATCAACCTGGTTTCTTTTAGAGGATTCTTGGTCTAGCACTTCCATATATGCTGTAAAAGGATGACCTTAGAAATAAGGGTTCCATGCCAAGGGGGCTATTAGGTGAACTCTCTGGTACCAGTGGTCACCTCATAGAGCCATAAGCAATGGAGTATCCCCTCTATATTATTGTTCATTAAAATACATTTTCATTTGTGTGTCCAGCAGCCAGGCAGTTGACATGAGATTGACAAATACTTCACAACATTGGCTTAAAGTGTTTTCTTTCCCAGGAACTTTAAAAATTAGTTTAGCTTAAAGGTACATAAAACCCAATTGGTTTTTTTTCAAGATTCAGGTAGAGCATGTACTTTAAAACTTTCCAATTTTCTTCTATAATATAATTTGCTTTGTTCTCTTGGTCGGCTTTGTTTAAAAGTTATTACCTAGGTAAGCCCAGGAGCAGCAATACACTACCGGGAGCTAGCTACTGTTAGGTGACTGCACATATAAGCCTTTTCTGATTCTTCAACAAAGGATACCAGGAAAATAAAGCAAATTTGATAACAGAAGTTCTTTAAAATTGTATGCTCTATCTGAATAATGAAAGAAACATTTTGGGTTTTAAGTCCCTTTAATTTCTCTTTAATGTGTGCATGTTTTCCCCTAAAGCAGGATATATAATAGAAAGAAACTATCTTCTGAGGTAAGAAGCACAAACAGTGAGATATTTCTCATATGTTTAGAATGTATCCATACCAATCAGGCAGATTAAAAAAATAAATACATATATTAACATAATATTGTATTGCAATTAAAGAGGATACTAAGGGGTAGATTTAACAAATGGCGAGCGGACATGATTTGCTATAGCGAATCATGTCCGCTCGACATCGCTAAATGCCAACAGCATACGCTGTCAGCATTTATTATTGCACAAGCATTTCTAGTGAAATGTTTGTGCAATGCCGCCCCTGCTCACCGGCGGCCAATTGGCCGCTAGCAGAGGGAGTCAATCATCCTGATCGTATTGGATCGGATTCATTTCAGTCCTAAAAGGTGGCGGAGAAGTTAAGGAGCAGCGTTCTTACAACCGCTGCTTTTTAACTTCAGTTTCAGGCGAGCATCCGCTGCTTAATAAATCTACCCCTAAAACTGATTATAGGATGCAAAATGCTTATGAAAACACACAATGGGGCCGAATTATCAAGTTCCGAATAGAGCTTGATGCCCCTGTTTCCACGCGAGCTCGCCGGAAACTGTAGTTATGAAGCAGCGGTCTAAAGACCGATGCTCCATAACCTGTCCACCTGCTCTGAGGCCGCGGTCTTCAATCCGCCCGATCCTATACAATCGGGCTGATTGACACCCCCTGCTAGCAGCCGATTGGCCGCGAATCTGCAGGGGTGGCATTGCACAAGCAGTTCCCAAGAACTGCTGGTGCAGTGATAAATGCCGACAGTGTATGCTGTCGGCATTTATCAATGTGCGGCGGACATGATACGCTACATCGTATCATGTCCGCTCGCACTTTAGTAAATCAGCCCCTATGCCTTTGTAATGTAATCTATAACTGTGTAGCCATATGTGTGTAGCCACCAAACACCAGATAGCTCCCAAAATTGTATTGCCGCTCGTGAGCATATCTAGGTATGCTTTTCAACAAAGGTTACTCAGACAATGCAGTAAATTTGATAATATAAGTAAATTGAAAAGGCTTTTAGCATTATATGCTCTAATGAAAATTTAATTTGGACTTTTACGTTCCTTTAACATAAAATGGTCTAGTACAGAACAGTTGCACATAAGTCAAAATGTAGCTCTCCAGGACCTATTTACTTTCCCTTTAACTAGTTGTCCAGTAACACACAGAGCACAATCTCCCTCGCATTTTTATGTAGGTAGCGATACTACACATTCTATCGTCTTCATGCTTACTGCAGGATATTTCCTTAAAAAATATAGCAAGATGACCAAGATGACACCTCCAAATAGAGGTGACAGCCACCTGTGCTCAGCATTTACAGGGATGTGGGTGATGTCACCAAGCACTGGAAACCCAGAAGTACGGGCTTACTCAAGGTTATAGAAGTGAGCTGGATAAAGGTATTAAAACTCCTTGATCTCAACTCCCTTAAAGGGACAGTACAATCAAACAAAAATAAACTTGAATTATTCAGATAAAGCATGCAATTTTAAACAAATTTCCAGTTTATGCCTATTATCAAATCTGCTTTGTTCTCTTGAAGTGTAAAGCTTGGTAGGCTAAGGAGTGTGCACAGATCTTTAAAGGGACAGCAAAGTCAAAATTACAATTTCATGATTTAAACAAAACTGCACATTTTAAACAACTTTCTAGTTTATTTGAATGATCAAATTGACTTTGTTCTCTTGTAAATCAATGTAGTCTTATAGGAGCCTAAGAGTGTGTGTGTGTCTTTAACACTCTATGATAGCAGTGTTTGCAACACTGTATAACACTGCTACAAACAATGTTGCAAAATACTGCTGCCATAGAGAACTAACGACACAGGCACGCTCTTGAGCTCATCTAGGTTTACTCTTTAACAAAGGATAGCAAGAGAACTAAGCAAGTTGTTTACATCATCTATGACACCATTCTACCCCTTTACTGATTCTTAAACCTTTGTGCCAAGAACTAAAAGATAAAAGATTCCCAGACAGACGAATATAAGTTCCACACAATCAGAATTGATACACAGACCAGTTTTGTACACTTACAAACATAGAACCCACATCTTACTGTCCACACGCCCAGACCAAAATACTCAAAACAGAGAGATATAGCAGCAATCTATATGCTTAGAAAACTACCCCTCCCCCACCAAACCTCACATTACTGACAATTACAGCAATATACATCACCAAGAACCACATAGTGAAAAAAAACAGATTGACTGAAACTCACACACTAGCTGTAAACAAAATATACTTTCAGGCACACCCAGACATAGGGGTATATTTATTAAACAGCGGATACTGCATTCTACGCCCATCATTTCAGGCTCGTAAGACTGGTGCTCCTTACCTTCTCTGCCATCTTTTAGCTGGCGGACTTAAATCATCCTTATCCAATCTTATCGGAATGATTAATGGCCCCTGCTAGCAGCCGAGTGGCATTCGGTGAGCAGGGAGAGGCATTGCACAGGCATTTCACTAGAAATACTTGTGCAATGTTAATTTTGGCGAGGTCGAGCGGTCATGATTCGCTACAGCGAATCATGTCCGCTCGACCAATGTTAAATATACTACATAGACTCAGTATACAACAGTGCCCCAGACACACACAGCAGTTCCATACATTTAGGTGGGATAGGAAACCCCTTTAAAGGGACATAAAAATGCAAAACAAAAATGCTCTAATGTGTAAAAACATTTTAAGTTTGCACTGCTGCTTGCCTATAACCATGTGTTTAACCCCTGGAAATGTTTTACTGCACTACTGAGAGTGTGCTAAACACATCTGTGCAGCCACCAATCAACAGCTAGCACCCAGTAGTGCATTGCTGCTTCTGATTCTACCTAGGTATGCATTCTAAAAAAGGATACCAAGAAAACAAAGTACATTTATAACATTTATAAGTCAATTAAGTGATCTATCTAGATTAGGAAAGTTTAATTTTGGGCTTCATATCCCTGTAAGTGATATTACATTATGTACTATCTACTCAATGTATGATCACAAGGTATCAGGCAATTTAGACAGTGACTTAAAGGGACATTAAACTGATATATATTAGATTTTAGCAATAAAGCACTGTGTTGCAAAATACCTGTATACAAAATAAGGCCTAGATGACAACTAGCGCTGCGGAATCTGTTGGGGCTCTACAAATAACTGATAATAATAATAATAATAACTGGAGTATTATTTACAGTGCAGGGTGTGTTAGGTTACGCTCGGTCCTGAGATGAGAACAACACACAATGTGGTATTACAAGTGGATAAATGTTAGCCAGAGAATCTTAACATAGCTGACATTTTTAACACAGCCTCTACTTTTAGTGGAGTGCAGGGAGCGCTATTAGCACTCATATTATGAGTGATGAGGTTAAATGTTGAGCGAAATACAAAATGATGACCGGAAGTAAACCAAACCATTATCACTTGTTAGTTTGTATAACAAAACACATGAAAATTATATGGAAATTAAGGATTTAAGTTATAATTCTCCTCAACGCATTTAAAACAAAGGTTTATTGATGAAAAAAAGTTATTAAAACAGATTTAATGGGATATGGTATACAACAAGCCAAGCTGTGGAAATGGGAAGAGCTCAAAGGTATGTGTGCATATATATATATATATATATATATATATATATTTATATTTAGGGATTTTTTGTGGGGGTACTTACCGGTACTGAGTACCCCCACCTCTGCCAACGCATAACACGTAAAATTTGTAATCATCATGTAAATACTCTAGTTTTCACAAGAGGGGCTGCAAAATACATCAGACATTGTAAATAATGTTGCCCTTTTGCTTTTCTCAAAGTTACTGAGCAGAATATATTAATCAATAATCAATGAGTACCGGCACCTTTTCTTTTACAAAAAAGCACTCTATATATTTATAGAACAAAAGCTAGAATAACTTCCATGCCTGTTCATTTTCATTGCAACTCAGGGTGCACACTCTTTTAGCACACTATGGGGCGTATTTATCAAAGGTCTTGCGGACCTGATCCGACAGTGTGGATCAGGTCTGCAAGACCTCGCTGAATGCGGAGAGCAATACGCTCTCCGTATTCAGCATTGCCCAATTGGCCGCCAGCAGGAGGGTGTCAATCACGATCGGGTTGAATTCCAGCGATTCCTGTCCGTCTGCTCAGAAACACGGGCCCACAAGCTCCATTCAGAGCTTGATAAATGGGCACCTATGCCTTTTCACAGAGAAAAAATATCCTGTAGCATATCAGTCTGACCCTGCTCAATGACAGTTCAGCGCCAAAATACCAGGCAATTCTTCTCTTAACAAGAGAAACAACAACCCCAGACAATCGTTTCAGTCTTCTGTGGGCCTCGTTAGTGAGGTGCAGTTGTATCTCTCTAAGGGCATGTGTGCAAGGAGTCCACGTCTGGTTTCCCCCATTGCTCTTAGGGAAACCCAAGAGTAATTTGCATAGATATAAGAAGAGAGAGAGCCGCACTCCTGAGATAGAACAAAAGCTACATTAACTTCCATGCCTGTTCATTTTCAGAGCAACTCAGGGTGTACACTCTTTTAGCACACTATGCCTTTTCACAGAGAAAAAATATCCTGTAGCACATCAGTCTGACCCTGCCCAATGACAGTCCAGCACCAAAATACCAGGCAATTCCTCTCTGAACAAGAGAAATAACAGCCCCAGATGATCGTTTGCCCTTTAAATGTCAATGCCCATACAAATGCCTATGGTGGGTGGGGGGTTTTACTGTTAGGGGGTAATTGGTCATTTGTTTAGGTAAAAGAGCTGTTTAACTTAGGGCAATGCCCAACAAAAGCCATTTTAAGGGCTATTGGTAGTTTAGTATTAGATTAGGGGGTGTTTTTTTATTTTGGAGGGATTTTTTATTAGTTTAGGTTTACATTTTTTATTTTGGATAGCTTTGTTTATTTTTTTCTGTAATTTTATATTTCTTATTTTGTGTGATTTTAACTTTGGGATTTGTAGTTTTTATTTTAAAATAGACTGCCCTCTGGGCAGGCTTATCGCCTAGTGTCTGAATAAAACAAAAGGATTATTTTGTCCAGCGAGTGCAGTCCCTCATTGCATTTAGATATGTATATACATATCTATATATATATGTATATATATATATATATATATATATATATATAAATAAATCAATGTAAATATTTGCATAGGAAATTAGCACTTCTAGGCAAGATTCCTCGCTTGCTTTTTCCTAGAAATACTTCATATACAATGTTACCAATGCACAAGAGAATTCTGGGTAAGATATGCAAATTAGATATGAAAATTTGCAATCCTTTTAACAGGATTATTGCAGCAAACCAGAAATCACTCACTAGACAGCCTGTTTTGTTCTTTTTGGAACTCATCAGTAGGAGATAGCTACTTTCAAGGTTAAACCAAAATTCATTAAAATTATGGGTTGAAGATAAAAAACTGAAATTAAAATCCTTCATGTCTCAAAATTAAATCAAAGTAAATATTTGCATAGGAAATTAGCACATCTAGGCAAGATTCCCCGCTTGCTTTTTCCCAGAAATACTTCATATACAATGTTACCATGCACAAGAGAATTCTGGGTAAGATATGCAAATTCTCATTGTTTTGCTTCAAATAGTGTTTTGACACAGCAATCCTTTTAACAGAGTTATTGCAGCAAACCAGAATTCACTCACTAGACAGCCTGTTTCGTTCTTTTTGGAACTCATCAGTAGGAGATAGCTTTCTGGTTGCTGCATTGGTAAAGCTACTTTAAAGGTTAAACCAAAATTCATTAAAATTATGGGGGGGGGGGATAAAAAAAACTGAAATTAAAATCCTCCATGTCTCAAAATTAAATCAAAGTAAATATTTGCATAGGAAATTAGCACATCTAGGCAAGATTCCCCACTTGCTTTTTGCCAGAAATACTTCATATACAATGTTACCAATGCACAAGAGAATTCTGGGTAAGATATGCAAATTAGATATGCAAATTCTCAGGTTTTTGCTTCAAATACTGTTTTGACACAGCGATCCTTTTAACAGGATTATTGCAGCAAACCAGAAATAACTCACTAGACAGCCTGTTTCGTTCTTCTTGGAACTCATCAGTAGGAAATAGATTTCTGGTTGCTGCATTGGTAAAGCTACTTTTAAGGTTAAACCAAAATACATTAAAATTATTATCAATATCAATATCAATTAGATATGCAATCAATATATATATATATATATATATATATATATATATATATATATATATTGTGTATATTTGCATATATAATTTGCATATCTTAAGAATTCTCTTGTGCATTGGTAACATTGTATATGAAGTATTTCTGGGAAAAAGCAAGCGGGGAATCTTGCCTAGATGTGCTAATTTCCTATGCAAATATTTACATTGATTTAATTTTGAGACATGGAGGATTTTAATTTCAGTTTTTTATCTCCCCCATAATTTTAATGAATTTTGGTTTAACCTTGAAAGTAGCTTTATCAATGCAGCAACCAGAAATCTATCTCCTACTGATGAGTTCCAAAAAGAACGAAACAGGCTGTCTAGTGAGTGATTTCTGGTTTTCTGTCATAAGCCTGTTAAAAGGATCGCTGTGTCAAAACACTATTTGAAGCAAAAAAACTGAGAATTTGCATATCTTACCCAGAACACAAAGAGAGAGACTGCAGGTTACTGGACTAGTATAATACTTGAGCCCACTTGAAATTAAGGTCAGACAAAGAAAGATAGAACAATATGTTGATCAAATCACACAAACATACCCATTTATACTAGATAACTTTATTGGAGAAAAAATAAAAGTCCAACTGAACTCATACTCATGCACACACACACACACACAATTAAAACTAGCTGAAACTCAGTTACAAATAAATTTCTATCAAAAAGCACTTGAATAGATAATAATTTGTTGCTGCCAAGGAGTATCAAATATATTGTAATAATTCAACCCTGGGAATGCACAAATGATTATAGACAGTGTGAAAATATATCTGATCAGTTTATAAGTCTTTTCCAAGAGCACCACCTCAGAGTGAGGAATAAGCACAATATTATGTGATTTTGTGTGCTGGGAGATCAATGTGTAAAATAGCTGTCCATACACAAAAATAGGTATTTTAGCTTATTCACAAACTAGGTGATGGTTGTACTATAATTATTTTTGCAGCTATTGCAACTGGCGATTATAGGATCTTAAATGTATAGGATCCACAAATGTTTTTATATCAACCTTTGGTTAGTCATAGGGTGTGGTATATACCTTTAAGGCAAATATTCAGCGTTGCAATTGCTGTGTGTAACACACCGCTTTGGATTGTTGTATCTGATGGATAGCTAAATATGGTTTGTTTTCTAATCAAATACATACATCACTATTTGCAGTAAAAATATCACAGCAGTAAATGCAATGAATCACTGTCAATGGCTGTTACCATCAGATATTAAGTCTGGCAAAAAGTGTACCGGTGAATAGCTGTCTTAGATAAAGACTAGTTACAATATAATGAAGCTTCTTGTTACAAGTGTATTAATTACATAACATTGTTACCTGAAGTTGTAGTGCTTACAATATGCGGAATCAACAGGTGTCCTTTAAATCAGACCATTACTGGTCATATAGCATAGTTTCAAGCGAATATTAAGGTGGTTGTAAATTATACGTTTTGCACAAAATCTAACTATCACTGAAGCCTGAGATTATATATCATTAGCTTCCTATATTATACAAACATAAGATCCCAGATATAACTGCTGTTATATAGAGCGCCAACCAGTTGGCAGATTAGGAAATAAGAAAAGACTAAGCTTCAGAAAGGTCTCTTCTATAGCGGAGATCTGATTAACTTTTAACTGTCTATTTTTTGTAAAGACCGTAACAAGAGTGCTTTAGCTGAGTCAGCAATTAAAAAGATAGAGGTTCCATAACCCTGTGCTAGTGCCCCTAACAGTGCTAGTGCACTAGCACTGTTGTTTATGCTTTATATATATAATTTGTTTTTTTAAGAACTACACAGTCCTCACTTCACCTCTGTTATAAAATATAAAGAAGCAGTGAGGGTGAACTTCAGCGGATGACATCTGGTTTCAGTATTAGAATATTGTAAAACCATGCTGCTATTTTAGGCAAAGGGCTGTTTAGTTAGAATTCCCCTCCCCCCGTTTAATAGCAACCCAGTTTTGTCTTACCTGTATAACTTCGTAAGAAGCCGGAGAAGAAGGATGCAGAGTGACAGTATCATGCTGGCAGCCTTGCTGCTGATGTTTGGCACGTCTATATATGTCACAGGTAGGGTGACTGAAATATCTTAAGTAGTTTATTTTAATCATTATATTGTATTTTAATCTTGGGCAGTTGTAATTGTATATTGCAAACATGCTTCTAGTAAAACGTATGACTGTTTCAGTGACAGCATTTAGTGTGCATGGTTAACTTTGTGCACCCTCATTCAGAAACTATTGCTGCTCAGGGAGCATTATCCCTGACTAATGTAATAGTACTGCTGTCTCTCTGAGCAGGCACAGTGTTTGAATGAGGGTGCACAAGGCATATGTACATGTGTCGTGCACAACAAATACTGAAATTGTAATACCTTTTGCTAGAAGCGTTTTGGCTTTAACGTGTTTATTGCACAGTTGTCTCTAGTCAACATTTAAATGCATTCTTGTACATTTCAGTGTTCAGTTTAAAGGGACATGAAACCCACATTTTTTCTTTCATGAATTAGGTAGAACATACATTTTCAAACAACTTCCCAGTTTACTTCTATTATCAGCTTTGCTTCATTCCCTTGTCATCATTTGTTGAAGAAGCAGCAATGCACTACTGGTTTCTAACTGGATGAGCTAGGCTGACCATATTGCCGCTTTAAGAAGGAACACATATGAAAAATACATATGTGAGGGTTCTTATACAAAACCATTTCTTTAAACAGCCCTGAAAACAGCCCTGACATGTATTTTTCATATGTGTCCCTTTTTAAAGCGGCAATATGGTCAGCCTAGGATGAGCTAATATCAATTGGTATATATATACACGCAGCCACCAATCAGCAGCTAGAAAATAGGTTCTTTGCTGCTCTTGGGCTTACCTAGATAAACCTTTCAGCAAAGGATAACAAGAGAAGGAAGCAAATTAAATAATAGAAGTAAATCGGAATGTTGTTTAAAATTGTAAGCTCTGTCTAAATCATGAATGTTTACTTATGACTTTACTGTCCCTTTAAAGGGACATAAACCAAGTTGGGATAGAGACAAAATATAATAATATGTACTTTAATTACTTTACCTGTAAATTTATACTGTAGTGCCTTTAAAACTTTCTTTTAAGTGTCCGAATTGTACAGCTCTAACTCCCCCCCTCCCTCCACACATAATTCCTTCTATGGCTGAATCTATCTCCACCTTTGATATGGTAGAATGCAAGACTTTAACACTCATTATCTACTGGAGCATGCCTAGCAGCAAATAAGCTGCTGTGAACTCAGTTAAAATACAATATCTGTGTTTCTGATGTTAAACACTGATAAGGGGGTGGGGGGTGGATCAGACTACTCCAGATAGCCCAGCTATGTAAGTAATTTTGCTTATTTTTAAAAATTATTTTAAAATATTTGCCAGCAATTTCTAAACAATTTTTTTATGCAAACTATTTTTACTTAATTAGCCATTTTAGAATATGCACAGATCTCAACATGTTTATGACACTTTAAGTCGTTTCATATTACCTCCCCACACACACCATTTTCTTTGTTCAAGCATAGAACACAGGGCACATTAAAATGGACTTCCTTAAAAATGTATGGTTCTTAACACCTTAGAGAATTAGGGGGTGCACCCTACTTAAACTGTAATTGGTCTGGAGGGGTTTTTTAGCTTAATTTTTTTACTATGAAGGAACAATTGCACAATCCTAGTGAGGGATTATATGTTATTTGGGATTTATTTGAGTTCTCTGGAAATTGGTTATGTTCTTCTGATTCTACCAATACTTTTAGCTCTTAAAGGGATACAAATCTGTAGCTATGAAAGCTATTTAAAAACGTAAAATTAATGACCTGCGTTAATCATAGGTAGATACAATGAATTCAAATCAGGGGTGGAACTACAGGCGGTGCAGAGGTCACAACTGCGACTGGGCCTCCGAGGGTGGGGGCCCAGCTTAAAAAAAATGTTTATATTTTTTTTCAAAAAAGAAAAAAACCTTGACCAGCCACTGTCTGCACTGATATCATGTGAGTGTGATGTGATGCTTCACTAGTGTCTCTGACTACAGGGGTTAGTGTTTTTGTTTTACCCATTGGTGTTTATGTGTGTGTATATGTGTATGTGACTGTATGTGTATTTATGCATGTATGTGTGTATATATATATATATATATGTATGTGTATATGCATGTATGTGTGTGTGTGTGTGTATGTGACTGTGTGTGTATGCATGATGTATGTGTGTGTGTATGTATGTGACTGTATGT
Organism: Bombina bombina; assembly: GCF_027579735.1. Lineage (NCBI taxonomy): Eukaryota > Metazoa > Chordata > Amphibia > Anura > Bombinatoridae > Bombina > Bombina bombina. The sequence goes on from NC_069500.1 coordinate 924,777,622, forward strand.
GTATTTATGCATGTATGTGTGTATATATATGTATGTATGTGTGTGTATGTGACTGTGTGTATGCATGTATGTGTGTGTGTGTATGTGACTGTGTGTGTGTATGCATGTATGTGTGTGTGTATGTATGTGACTGTGTGTGTATTTATGCATATATATGTGTGTGTATGTATGTATGTGACTGTGTGTGTATTTATGCATGTATTTGTGTGTGTATTTATGTATGTATGTATGTATGTATGTGACTGTGTGTGTGTATTTATGCATGCATGTGTGTGTGTGTGTGTATGTTTGTGGAACCAGCAAATTACAGACCTTGTTACTACAGCATTGGGGGGCAGGGGGTAAACAGTTTCACTATACAGTACCACTATATACAGTACGGGGGGGGGTTGACCATGTCACAGACTACTGTGGTCACTTTATAAAGTATTGGGGTGGGTAGGGTCAGGCCAGCCATCTCACTGTCAGATTACAGACTGTGTCACTAACTCACTATATACAATACTAGTGGGTTAAACAGTGTCACTATATACAGTAATAGGGGGTTAGACCATCTCACAGACTGTGGGCACAGGGTACCTCCTTTTGCAGACATGAAATCTGATTTACTATTTTTTTTCTGTGCTAAATGTTTTTTTAAAAAAAGGATATGTATCAAATTCACCTTTTTTTTGGGGGGGGGGGGGGCTTCTTAGATTCTTGCACCTGGGCCCTGTGGTTTCTAGTTACGCCTCTGAAATGAAAATCAAGTCCCTTATGTTTTTTTTCTTTTAAGAAGAAAAACAGTACAGCCAATTAGAGGCTGTGCCACTGTCTCCTATTTAGAATGAAGGCAGGTGCTTATATTGCCAAGTCTCTGAATTGTCAGCAGTGATGAGTCTTGCATGCTGCATGTGAAACTCTGAGTGCCTCTACTGCCCCCTGATGCTTAAAAAAAGATAAAATAGGGCTGTGAGTAAGATAAGTAGAGGGCAAAGAGAGTCTGATTTTCAAACAACATACACTGCATTGGCTTATGTTGAATACCTGTCTGTAATAACATATACAAACAGAAATTTTGTAATGAGTTTTTATTGCAACTTTTTTGTGTCCCTTTAAAGAGCTCACTTACTAAATATGATATATACAATGAGAGAGTCTACCATAAAATAGACACAATGATTTCTTTCTTGATTTGATGATTTCTTTTCTTTTTTGAAACATATCACAATCTAAATAGTATTTCATAAAGGTGGAATGAAGACAGAAATTATATTTCTATCTATAAATACTATAATTGTGTTTAAAAATGGAAAATTATTAAATGTAGATTAAACATTAAGAAACACTAGATATAATATTGTAGTCTAAGCAAATATTAGCCTGGTAATAATATTCAGATGTATTTTTTATTATATTAGTTTAAAAAAGTGTAACGATTTTCGAATCCATAAAGCTCTGTTTGCTGCCATGTTGTAACCTAGGTTTTCTTATTTCATGAGGCCACATAGGGACAGTTATATATGGGTCACTAGAATGTGCAACCAATGACTTTGTGTAATATACCACTCTAAAGTCAGCAATTTCACTTTTAACAGGAATTGGAAAGCTCATTAAATTACAGAAAAGGGGAACATAATAAATAATGATAGTATATCACAAAAGTTGTTTGCTAAATATAATTTAATATTTTATATTTCATTTAAAAAAATAATAATATCCTTTTAGCAAACAGACATATTTTAAATATATGTACACATTAGGTAAAAAAGATATTGGTGTGTGATATTGGTAAATATTTGTAATCAAACCCTGATCTAGACATATAGGGCTAGATTATGTGTGGAGCGCAATTTTGCACTTTTGCGAGCGCTCCACTCAGTAATAGAGTCGCACGCAAATGTGCGCTGGTATTATATGTTGAGCACAATGCAAATGTGACCTCACGTTCACATTGCATGGAAACTTTGTGCTAACAAAAGTGCACTTCCATAAGCTCCAAGCTCTAAATGTAGCCACCAATCAGCAGGTGCTACCCAGATTCTGAACCAAAAATGGGCTGGCTCCTATGCTTACATTCCTGCTTTTTCAAATAAAGATAGCAAAAGAACAAAGAAAAATGTATAATAGGAGTAAATTAGAAAGTTGCTTAAAATTGCATGTGCTCTTTGAATCATGAAAGAAAAAAACATAATTTATGTAAGAACTTACCTGATAAATTAATTTCTTTTATATTGGCAAGAATCCATGAGCTAGTGACGTATGGGATATACAATCCTACTAGGGGCAAAGTTTCCCAAACCTCAAAATGCCTATAAATACACCCCTCACCACACCCACAATTCAGTTTAACGAATAGCCAAGTAGTGGGGTGATAAAATAAGGAGTAAAAAAGCATCAAAAAGAGGAACTGGAAATAAAATTGTGCTTTTATAAAAAAATCATAACCACCAAAAAAAGGGTGGGCCTCATGGACTCTTGCCAATATTAAAGAAATTAATTTATCAGGTAAGTTCTTACATAAATTATGTTTTCTTTCATGTAATTGGAAAGAGTCCATGAGCTAGTGACGTATGGGATAGAAATACCCAAGATGTGGAAGACCACAGAAGAGTCACTAGAAAGGGAGGGATAAAATCAAAACAGCTATTTCCACAGAAAAAAATAAAATCCACAAAAAAATAAGTCTTTCTCATAAATTTCACATAAATTTCAAGAATAAAACTTAAATCATAAGCAGAAGAATCAAACTGAGACTTTCTCATGATCTATCCATCACGCATCAGGGCGGCAGATATGATTTTATCCTTGGCAGTCAGCACCGCTCTCAGCGCCCCACTGTTGGTGCGCACTAGGCAGCTGCCTGTACTGCCTTATACCAAACGCCGGCTCTGCATGTAAGTATTTTCTAGTGAGCAGCAGTGGTGCGGGCTCAGCACTAATACAGGTTACAATTGACAAGTATGCATTGTGCGCTATGCCCACGTGTGTGTGTGTGCATCTGGTGCTGGTACATCATTAAACAATGGCTAGAACATTTTTTAATGAACCATGTATTTACTTTTGACTTTTAATCTAAACACACATGTCTCATCTCACAGTAAGTGTTGTTATAGCTAAGGCCTAGAACAATTCTTTGCTACCTCCAAGAAATATATTAAGAAAAACATGTGAGAGAGGAAGCCCAGATGTAGAGGAAATAACTGCTTCCATACTTTACCACACTTTACAAGTGAGAGAAGATGCAAATTATGATTATACTGTATATAAGTAAAGAGTCAAGCTATTATAGTCCACTAGTAAATGAAGGTTACAAATACATTTTCTTGTAATATGACACAATTGTTTAGAGTTATGCAAGCAACTTTTGAAAATCACGCAAGATGTTGCATTTGCAGGGCAATATTTTCTTGAGGATGAGAACGTCTTAGTGGACAATAAATGCAAGTGCATCAAGGTGACCTCTAAGTTTGTCCCATCAAAGGAAAATCCCAAGGAGGAGATTTTAGAAAGAAACATTGAAATAAGGTAAGTTCCTAATTTGAATGTTCTCTATAATGAGCAATGGTGATCTACTTTAATACACATATATAGGATTTGAGTAGGATTTGTTATTTTGCACATGTACAGTTAAAGAAAGAGATTAGAGTAGCTGTGCCCACTTCTCTTCCCTTAAGATTGTTTAGTACTGGGATTATGCAAAAGGGACAGTAAACACCAAAATTGTTATTGTTTAAAAGATAGATAATCCCTTTATTTACAATTCCACAGTTTTGTATAACCAACACTGTTATATTAATACACTTTTTTTGACCTATGTGATTACCCTCTATCTAAGCCTCTGCAGACAGCTTCCTTATCTCAGTTCTTTTGACAGTCTTGCATTTCAGACAATTAGTGCAGACTCTTAAATATCTCCCTGGGGCCCCGATATTAAAATCATTGACAGACGGTCTGTCGAGATATTCAAAGAAAAGGTGCGTGTCTGTGTATTAGCGGTGATGTCTCTCCCATAGAAGTCAGTGGGAGTGTGACATCACCTCCCACATCGCTGACATCGCTGCTTATGGGCATTTTGCTTCAGAGGGGGGTTCTATTCGAAGTGTGCCTACACAGCACAGACAGTGAGCTCACTGAAACTAATAGTTTTAATGTAGACTCACTTCAATTATTTCTGTGGGGATTACACCTACCTACACCATGGATTTAATTTCACCTACACTAACTAACTCAGGCGATGTAGTCCCGGCAGCTGATAGCTGCTGAGGCAAACATAACCGCTACTCTCCTCACAACCTGCAAATTCGATGCTTTGAACATATTGATCTTGTGTCGATGTGTTTGAAGTAAAGTGCAGGCTACTCCCACTATCAACCTCGCTAACTCCCCCTGAATGCCTATAACTACATCACATCTAACCTACACTTCTCCTGCACCGCCTTGCTACCTCCCACCAGTGCTGAAAGGAGTCTGGATAGGCCAGTGAGGTTTTGCCGGCCCTCCAACGTTTAAATCATCTTCTTAACAAATTATGCATTGTCATGTAAAATTTAGATTATTTAAAGTATTGTAGATATCTTAATTATCTTATAATAGTTGCTTGCTATTATTTCAAACATGAATATATATTTGAAAATATATGTTTTTGTTTCAATTAATATTAAGCAACCATTAAATCCCTTTTAAGATATCTACAATACTTTTAATAATCTACATTGTACATGACTATGCATATCATCTAAACATTGAACTCTTATCTGCCATAACCGAAAACTAACTGTAGAAGCTAAGGTCCTACACATAAATGTTCAATATTTAAAATGATGCATTGTTATGTAGAATGCATAATGTTTAAATATTTGCACATAAATTAAAATGTAATTAATGTTGCTTCTTCTGTTTAGACTTTCTTATTAACCCCTTAACGACCGAGGACGTGCAGGGTACGTCCTCAAAAAAAAAGGCAGTTAACGCCTGAGGACGTACCCTGCACGTCCTCGGTGTGGAAAGCAGCTGGAAGCGATCCTGTTTGCTTCCAGCTGCTTTCCGGTTATTGCAGTGATGCCTCGATATGGAGGCATCCTGCAATAACCTTTTGAAGCCATCCGATGCAGAGAGAGCCACTCTGTGGCCCTCTCTGCACCGGAGATCGGTGGCTCCCTTCGTTGGTGGGTGGGAGCAGGACCGGGAGGCGGGTGGCGGCCATCGATGGCCCTGGAGATGTGGAGGGGGGGGATCGTGGGCGAGGAGACCCGGGGCGCGCACGAATGTGCGCGCGTGCACGGGAGGGCAGGGGCGGGCGCGTGCACGGGGAGGGAGCGGGTGGGAACCGCTACACTACAGAAAAAGATGTAAAAAAAAAAGGTTAAAAAGGGGAATCTGTTAAAAAAAAAACGATCAGTGAGGTGGTGGGGGTTTGTCTGTGGGGGGTTGTCTGTGGGGGGGGGGAAGCTACACTACAGAAAAAAAAAAAACTAAGAAAAAAAAGCCCTTTTTTGTGCAAACTGGGTACTGGCAGACAGCTGTCAGTACCTAAGATGGCCCCCAATAAGGCAGATGGGGAGGGTTACAGAGCTGTTTTGGGGGGGATCAGGGAGGTTGGGGGCTAAGGGGGGATTCTACACTGCAGCATATGTAAATATGCTAAAAAATATATATATTTAAAAAAAAATGTTTTATTTTAGTACTGGCAGACTTTCTGCCAGTACTTAAGATGGCGGGGACAATTGTGGGGTGGGGAGGGAAGGGAGCTGTTTGGGAGGGATCAGGGGGTCTGATGTGTCAGGTGGGAGGCTGATCTCTACACTAAAGCTAAAATTAACCCTGCAAGCTCCCTACAAACTTCCTAATTAACCCCTTCACTGCTAGCCATAATACACGTGTGATGCGCAGCAACATTTTGCGGCCTTCTAATTACCAGAAAGCAACGCCAAAGTCATATATGTCTGCTATTTCTGAACAAAGGGGATCCCAGAGAAGCATTTACAACTATTTGTGCCATAATTGCACAAGCTGTTTGTAAATAATTTCAGTGAGAAACCTAAAATTGTGAAAAATTTAACGTTTTTTTTAATTTGATCGCATTTGGCGGTGAAATGGTGGCATGAAATATACCAAAATGGGCCTAGATCAATACTTGGGGTTGTCTACTACCCTACACTAAAGCTAAAATTACCCCAAAAAGCTCCCTACATGCTCCCTAATTAACCCCTTCACTGCTGGCCATAATACACGTGTGGTGCACAGTGGCATTTAGCGGCCTTCTAATTACTAAAAAGCAATGCCAAAGCCATATATGTCTGCTATTTCTGAACAAAGGGGATCCCAGAGAAGTATTTACAATCATTTATGCCATATTGCACAAGCTGTTTGTAAATAATTTCAGTGAGAAACCGAAAGTTTGTGAAAAAATTTGTGAAAAAGTGAACGATTTTTTGTATTTGATCGCATTTGGCGGTGAAATGGTGGCATGAAATATACCAAAATTGGCCTAGATCAATACATTGGGATGTCTTTTAAAAAAATATATACATGTCAATTGATATTCAGGGATTCCTGAAAGATATTAGTGTTCCAATGTAACTAGCGCTAATTTTGAACAAAAGTAGTTTGGAAATAGCAAAGTGCTACTTGTATTTATGGCCCTATAGCTTTCAAAAAAAGCAAAGAACATGTAAATATTGGGTATTTCTAAACTCAGGACAAAATTTAGAAACTATTTAGCATGTTTTTTTTTTGGTGGTTGTAGATGTGTAACAGATTTTGGGGGTCAAAGTTAAAAAAAGTGTGTTTTTTTACATTTTTTCCTCATATTTTATAATTTTTTTATAGTAAATTATAAGATATGATGAAAATAATGGTATTTTTAGAAATTTAATTTAATGGCGAGAAAAACGGTATATAATATGTGTGGGTACAGTAAACGAGTAAGAGGGAAATTACAGCTAAACACAAACACCGCAAAAATGTAAAAATAGCCTTGGTCCCAAATGGACAGAAAATGGAAAAGTGCTATGGTCATTAAGGGGTTAAACACAGTATAATTGTAGTTCTACATAACTGCATGCCTGTTATGTTAAAATGTAATTTAATGATACGGACTACTAAATCATAAATATATATTAACATATATATCTATGTTATACTAATAAACACAAGCTAACATAAATACATTTTAATGTATATGCAATACTTAAACCGTTATGCAATATGCAAGCATAACTGCTTGATATTTAATATCATTGCAAGGCCTGACTACATTATATCTATAATCTTGAAATAATATGCCTGGTCTTGTATAATTCATATTAGTTTAATAATTGGATATATAAATTAAAATGTAGACATATGCATTAATTATTGTAAATATAAATATATTTTTAAAATAGATATTTATGTTATTTATGTTATAAAAGACCGTTGCATTATAATTATAGTATAAGATAACTGCATGCCTGTTATGTAAAAAACTATTTTAACACCAATGTCATTTGTAACATAAATATACATTTTAAAATATATATTTATGTTTAAAATAAAAAACCCAACAAGAAAAGATGAATGGATATTAATTTATATACAATAGTTAAAAGAATATGCATCATACATAAGAATTGCAGCTAAATACACTATTAAGTCCTATGATACCCTAACCTAATCACCTAATCAACCCCCATAAAGTTATGAAGGATGGCTAGGAGATTGAGGCCTAATAAATGGTAACCATCAATAATCACCTAATCAAAACCCATACAGGTATGGGGGGGTGGTCAGGAGATTAAGGCCTACAAAATACTAACTAACAATCACCTAATTAAGACATAAACCGCCACCTCCCAACACAAACTAGAAATACACTAACAGCTAACCCCCCACTCTAAACAGCCCCCCTCTAAACTAACCCCACTAAGTTACAAAAAAAATAATCTTAGTTACAAAAAATAAAAAAGCTTTGTTAAAAAATAAATAAACTACAGTATCCAAAATAAAAAAATCGCCATTATACCTAACACTAAACTGCATGAAACCCCCCCCAAAAAAAAACAACCCTAAACTCTAACACTCTAAATAAATTACAATAGCCCTTAAAAAGGCCTTTTGTAGGGCATTGCCCTAAAGTGATCAGCTCTTTTGCAAAAAAAAGAAATTACAAAACCCCCATCTACATTACCCCCACCCCCCAAAATAAAAAAATAAACTAACTCAAAAAACCTAGGCTAGAAAAGAAAAAGAAACAAAAAACACTATTCTTAAATATTAAAAAAAACACCCCAAAAAAGCCAATAATGAACAACACAAACCGGTCTTCAAAGTCTTCTCACATAACTCTTCCCATATAACTTTGTATATAATGTGTATATACACATATAAACAAATAAATATACATGTATATAATCATATACATATATATTTATATTTGCTGCCATCGATGTGCTACTTACCTCCTTTGCTGCGCATAGATTCTGATGCTATCCCATTGGAGCCTATGGAAGCATGCTCTCGTGAGCGCCATGCTTCCTAGCAATGCGAACGCGAGACCACGTTTGCATTGCGCTTAACTTGTAATACCAGTGGAGCGCTAATATCTCTTGCACACAAGTGACATTTAGTGATCCACTTGTAATCTGGGCCTAAATATTTTATCAGATATTTTGTATATCCAGATCCCACTCCCACATTTCAATCAAAAAATGTCCAGAGACTTTGTATCAAGTACTTCCGTTCTATGATCCCCCCCACGGCCTGCAAAAAGTCACCACAGAAAAATAACAGAGTCTGCTACAAAAGGAGCTATGAAGGACTCTAGTTACTATTGCCCTTCCTGTCCATCTCTACTTGGCCTATGTATCACAGACTATTTCAGAATCTACTATACAAAGTTAAACTATTGAGTAAAATGACTCTGTATGTGTTCTTGATTTATTTTATTTTATTATTTTGTATTCCTGACCTCAGCTTGTCCTGATAACTCTTTATCCTAAATTTGTCCTGACTACTCTGACTTCATGGATCCCCTGACCTTGGTTTGACCCTTTTTACATTAAGTCCAGTCATTCTAAGGTCATGATAAATTAGCTACACTAAACAACTCATTTAGAAAACTCTGGGTTATCTACTTTTGCAAATGGTATGCCATGATAGGTGACATAAGCCCAGAAAATAAATGTGTCAAAATTCCATGTATGAAGACTGAAATGGGCAGTTTTGGCCCTGTAACTTCCCAAAACCCCATAAAACCTGTACATGGGAGCTAAAAATAAATACAACCATTAAATTTGGCCAGGTGATGTGACGAAGTGGCTACAAAAAAACTTGAGATACCTATTTTAGAATACCCTGGGTTGTCTACTTTTGCCAATGGTATGACATGATGGGGTTCATTCCTGGGCTGTCTTACTGTCTCAAAGGCAACATAAGCTCAGAAAATCAATGTGTCAAATTTCCATGTAATTGGGTAGGCTCCATATTTTGGCTTGTAACAACCGGAAATCCCATATAGCCGGTACATGGGGGTATTGTTGTACTCGTGGGACATCGCTGAAAACAAATATGGGTTTCATTGTAGTAAAGCCTATCAGGATTATGATATTCACAATAAACAGTGTGCATGCTTGGAAAACATAACATTTCTTAACTTCTCACACTTAGATTTTATTCATATTAAATTATAGCTAATAAATCATGTCAAAAGAAAGCCCTATTTTTCTTCTAAAAAAACAATATATAATAAGTGTGGGAGCGCTTAATTTTAAAGAGCTAAATTATGGTTGAACAAACATATAGCTCAAATGCTAGGTTTTGTTTACGTTCAGAACTTGGACGAGTGCCTTCATCATTAAGGGGTTAAAGTAAATTTTGCAGTAAAGGTCAGACAAATAAATAATGAATGTATAATGCAATAATGTTATACTTTCAATAATGAAACATGTTATGTGTTTTTTAATTTTTAGTCTAATGTCCCTTTAAGGACATCTATAGTAACCACAGCAAAAAAAATCAGTAGGCCACAAATTGCCTGATCATCAGATTATGAATAGCAGAAGTTTCACTTCCACACAGGGAGCATCACAATAAATGAGGAACAGAAATGTCACCTCTTCTGAGATTGAAAAAATACTTTTATGTCATCTTCTTGCTTTTGATGTGTTTTACCGCAGCATGTCATGTGTCTGTAACACTACTCATTATCGTAATTTTTAAGTGTATCTGTGATCTCAAGTGTTTGTTCATAATATATTGTCCTACTCTTGCTTACATTAGTTATTTTATTCTACAGGTGATTTGACAGGCAGATACACTATTATATTTCAGGGTAGCTCCATAACAAAATTGGTCTCTAATAAATTGCTATTAAAATATTTATGATAAAATTATTAATATATAATCAATGTTGAACTTTAGTTATGCTACACATCATTAATTTCAATCGACTTGAGGGACACAATTATAGAGTGACAGAAGATATTTTGTAATTTAAAATGTTTAATTATTTTTGTTAATTATGTGTTTGCAATATGTGTTCATTTTTTATTTTGTCCTATTTGTTCTGAAAACTGGAAGTGTGCACTGCAAATTTCACATCTTACCACAAATTTGTTCTTAACTGGACTCAGCAGAGATGATAAGATAAGAAACTGCAAAACAACGGATATTTTGCTAACAAAATAACAAGGGAAAGTCTTGTTTGCTCCAGTAACAAGCCTGGATAGTCTCCCCCACATAATGCAAGTGGTGAATAGGCTGTTGAAAAACAGTTGCAGCAAACAAGATAATTAGATATTTCAAACATACTAACCTAATATGTTTATTGCAAGAATGCAGAACATATTGAAATTATTTTTTGTACAAATTTGACCTTGAAATTCTATGGTATTTTTTGAAGAAAATTCATTTGGAAAGCTTTACTAAAGGATTAAATCTACAATGCAATCAAAACCAGCCATTTTCCCTGTTTATTGGAAGAACTTTTTACATATCTGTTCTAAGAATAATGTCCCTATATTTAATACGTGTCAGCCCTGTTTGGCTAATCACAATCCAAATTCTCTATACTTAATGACACATTGGGCTAGATTACAAGTGGGCCGCTATTTAGCACTCCCACTTGCATGTTAACTTTGCTAGACAGAGGCTTTTTGCATGGGTCGGGTTTTGCTCGTATTACAAATTGAAAGTAAAAAGCTTTTGCACAAGCATAAACTCGATGCGCAAAAAAATGATTGGAACGGCGTTAACATCTTCTCCCATGGAAGTCAAAGGAGTGCAAAAACTGCAAAAAACCTAACACCCATACTTGCGCGCTAACCCGATCACATATATTCAAGAGTGCTAAACACAACGTGAAATAATATTTCACATTCCAATGTTCTTCACATAGCATGTTCACATGTTCTTTTTATTCTATATATATGGATATATACCTATACCTGCATATCTATTCTCATAGATAAATAGATATAGATATGTATTTTACATGAGCAGTATCAGATATATATATATATATATATATATATATATATATATATATATATATACTGTGTATATATATATATATATATAATTATATATATATATATATATATATATATATATGGTATATATACATAAAAATATATTTAATAATAAAAAGTATATTATTTTCTATGTGAAGAACATAGGAATGTAAAATATGCATTTTGCGCATTGAAACTAAGTAATCTTAAGGTGCGTTACTGAAATATTACATATAATATATTAATTTTTTTTTTATTAAACATGCAGTTAGTACTGTATTTTTTATATTTTTTTAATAATTTATATGTAATATTTCAATAACGCACATTAAGATTACTACATTTTCATGTGCACTAACCCAACCTCTTTAACATCTACATTGTGAAACGCATATTTTACATTCCTATGTTCTTCACATAGAAAATAATGTACTTTTATTAATAAATATTTATTTCTTGCATATTTATTAATGCATTTTTTAAAAATATTTTTTAGAAGACAGTGTTATTATGAGTGTAATTGTACTTTTATTTTTGATGGGTTTTGTGCAACTTAGTTGTCTCGCGTAACAGTTAACAAGAGCTCTGAAGTCTTGCTAACCAGACACGCATTGAATAAGACTTCACTCAAGCAAATGCGTTTACTTTCAACTCGTAATACGTGCACTACTTCCGACATGCGCAAAGAGCCGTGATGTACCCCTTATTGCTTGTGCGCTGCACTTTGCGCTCCACTCATAACCTAGCCCAATATTGGTCCATTTTTCACTTAGAGAATGCCACAACTAAAAGGAATTGATAGACCCCAGACAACACTTTTCAAATTATTAACAGCAACCCCAAAATGTTTTACAATGTAAAATTGGTATGGCGAAACACATTGACATTACCCCAGCCATATCGGGTGACACTAGAAAGCAACATCACCAAACTGATATAAATGCTACCTGCTCACTCAATTACAGTTAAAAAGTAATATTAAGCAATTTTACATTTAAACACTTATCCCACTATACTGCTAAAGTCCTGGCCTACATAAAACTCCTTAAAAAGACACATATCTCTATGGTTTTTTTTAGCACAACGGGTGCACCTCTGTCACCAATTAATTAGCGCTGAGAAATCTGTTGGCGCTCTACAAATAACCAATAATAATAATTACAAACTATTAAGAGGGATCACTACACATGCAGACCCTATAACCTGTGATGTAATCGCTAAACGTCTGAAACAGCTATTTGGTTTGTCCTTAGTCCTGCACATTTGGCTTTTGGATTTCAATGAGGCAGACAAGGATTTTGTATTGTTTTTGGGAGGTAATAATTTTGAGGGTTATTATAGTCAGAAGCATTTGGGTTTCATGATCACTTGAAAAAACACTGACAATACCAGCTGACATTCAGTAATTATTATATGCCGAAAGCAAGTGCAAGATTGTGGTCAATTTTGTTGCTAAAGCTGATGAAGATTTTTCAGTGTATTATTCTCTACATCAGAAAATTTGTTTAAAACATTAAATGGCTTTTTGTCATAGCTGCTTTTTCTATGGGCTCTTTGTTACGATAATATTATCCCACGCTATAGCTTCTGTGTAACAAATATAAAGCCTATTAGTTAAGCAATACGTATTACATATTATTTAAATTACACTGTACTTGAACTGAACAAACACTCTTATTGGTTTTTTTTTATTGAAATTTAAAAGGCAATATGGCTCTACATACATATGACCTCAGTAATACAAGCTCATACATGTATAGACATATAGGATTGACAAATGTGTGTCTCGTCTGTGATTGAGTCATAGCAGGAATCTTTACAAACCCACCTCCAGCCCCTAATCCCTCTCACATACTAGATAGAAAATACTGTGAAATCAGTCAAATAGAAAGTGTACATATTTGTGTCACTGGAGAGTTCTGTAAATTCTTGCTGAGTCCACTGTAAGGCGCATTGGTTATTGTCAAAGCTTATTAAACAGTTAAAAATAGTTTATTCTAAGTTACACTAAATTCAGTGCTGCGGCAGTATCCGGCTAAGTCTAATATTTTAATATATTAAAAATGATTTAAAATTAAAACATCATAATGTGCACAAAATACAAAATGCATATACATTCTTCTAAAGACAATATATAAACAATCATATAAAAACAATGTTTAGAAATTAATGAAAGTCTTTTATAGACAATGAGCTCAATGCAATTTATGGCTGAAGATGTGAACCAGGAGGTTTATTTAGAGCAGCTGGTATCGTTAAAGCTGCACAGAGATTCTGGGATTCCTGCAATGAGACAGGAAATCCTGGTCACCAAGTAAAAAGTTGTAATTGAAAGGTATTAATGCTTACTTACACCGGGATGGTGTCTTGTATGCTCATGCAGGTTGCTCAGCTTAAGACAGATCCCCTGGAGATGTAACGTTACCATGTAACGTGTCAACCTCAAATTCAGTCGATGGGGATCGTTTTGTAAAATCTTTGTGACTCCAGGCCAAACTGGTATCCAGGTAGGAGACGTAGAGAGACGTTATCATGCAAACAGTCTTTCAAAAGTATATCGCTACTTTGTAGCGGCTTGGACTGTTCAGTTTCAGAACTCGGGTGTGTGGTCTTAGACACAGTCTTTGTGGCTATGGAAGCCGATTAGGGACAAACTAAAGAGCAACACATTTTCGGCAGGGTGCCTTTCTCAAAGCTTGCAGTTTCATGACCAACAATAGATGGCAGTATATACAAGTCATTTATAGTTTTTATATACAGTATATGCATAGTATACATCAGAATAAGGGTATAAGTTTCCCTTATACCCTTTATACATTTCAATCTCTCACAGGAACTGGATATAACAAAGTTAAAGTACAGGAAAAGTAGCAAAAAAAATAATGAAAATAAACACCAAAGTATTTTTCTACACATAATAAAACATTTTAGCCTAGATTAGTGAAGTGCAAAAATATTAGTTATCACAATCAATATGACGAAGAAATATTCTTCACTGAACTTCATCTAAAATAGTATATTAAAGGGACATGAAGGTCAAAACGAATGGCTCATTATTTAGATAGAGCAGGCACTTTTAATAAACAGTTGGTATTGAAAAGAATCCAGTTTTTGTTTATCGAGTTGTAATTACTCAGTGAAACTTATAGCATCCAAGTGAATGATATAACACCACCATGTCAGGCAAAAATAAAGACAATTCAAAAACAGAATTACTGAGTTGAAAAAGGATCACCCCTCCTACAATTACTTGTAAACTCAATCAGGTGTAGCTAATCACCTTCTCAACAGCACACACAAAGTCATTTGACCTTTAACTGTGATCAGCTGTGGGCATATTGATTAGCTCAGCACAAAAAGAGCTTTCCTGGAGCATCTCAGTTCCTGGTAGTGCCACTGAAGCATACAATCAACTATGGGTGGCAAGGCACTGTCAAAAAATCTCTGGGATAATGTTGTGGATAGGCACAAGTCAGGAGATGGATACAAGAAAATATCAAAGGCTTTATCAATGCCTAGAAGCACAGTGAAGTATATTATTAAGAAGTGGAAGGCATTTGGTACAACACAGACCATCTCTGGATCAGGACGTCCCACCAAACTGGATGAAAGAGCCAGGAGGAAACTGGTCAGAGAGGCTACCAAGAGGTCCACAGCAACTCTGAAGCAGTTACAGGAATTTATGACAAAGAGTGGTCATTGTCTGCATGTGACAACAATATCACAAATGTTTCACAAATGTGGCTTGTATGGAAGGGTTGCAAGAAAAAAGCCATTCCTCAAGAAAGGCCACATGCAGTCAAGACTGCGCTTTGCCATAACACACCTAGGAGATTCTGAGGCCACATGGGAAAATGTGTTATGGTCAGCTGAGACTAAAATGTAATTATTTGGCCTCAACACCAAACAATATGTGTGGAGGAAATCCAATACAGCTCACCATCCAAATAATACCATACCTACAGTAAAGCATTAAGGTGGTAATATCCTGTTATGTGGGTGTTTCTCTGCAGCAGGTACTGGAGCACTTGTCAGAATAGAAGGAATAATGGATGGGGCAAAATACTGTCAAATTCTTGAGGAAAATCTGCTGCCCTCTGCTAGGAAGTTGTCAATAGGAAGAAGTTTTACCTTCCAAAATGACAATAACCCATAGCACACAGCAAAAATTACCACACAGTGGTTGAAGGAGAAAAATGTGAATGTCCTTGCATGGCCTAGTCAGAGCCCAGACTTAAAGGGACAGTCTACACCAGAATTGTTATTGTTTTAAAAGATAGATAATCCCTTGTTTACCCATTCCCTAGTTTTGCATAACCAACACAGTGATATTTATATATTTTTTACCTCTGTGATTATCTTGTATCTAAGCCACTGCAGACTGCCCCTTTATTTGTTCTTTTGACAGACTTGCAGTTTAGCCAATCAGTGATGGCTCCCAGGTAACTTCACGTGCACGAGCACAGTGTTATCTATATGAAAAACATAAACTAACACCCTCTAGTGGTGAAAAACCTGTTAAAATGCATTCTTAAGAGGCGGCCTTCAAGGTCTAAGAAATTAGCATATGAACCTCCTAAGTTAAGCTTTCAACTAAGAATACCAAGAGAACAAAGAAAAATTGGTGATAAAAGTAAATTGGAAAATTGTTTAAAATTACATGCCCTATCTGAATCATGAAAGTTTTTTTCGACTAGACTGTCCCTTTAAACCCCATTAAATATCTGTGGCATGACTTGAAGACTGCAGTCCACAAACGGTCACCATAAAATGTAACAGAACTGGAGCAGTTCTGCAAAGAAGAGTGGGCAAAGATTGCCAACAGACTAAGACTGTAATTAAAGCAAAATGTGGTTCAACAAAATACTGAAACAAGGGGGTGATCCTTTTTCCAACTCAGTGATTCTGTTTTTGAATTGTCTTTATTTTTGCCACTTGGACGTTATAAGTTGCACTGAGTAATTACTCTGGATAAACAAAAACTGTGTCTGTTTTTATTTCAGGCTGCAAAGCAACAGAATGTGATTATTTTAAAGGGGGTGTTTCTTTTCAATACCCACTGTACTTTTCAATTACTTCTGTTATCAAATGTATTTTTTATCTCTTATTATCTTTTGTTGAAACACATACCTAGATAGGTTCATATGCCTCTTGTCATTGGCTCTCCTAATGTGTACATCTAGTTCCCAGTAGTGCAGGGGTTAAACACATAGATATATGCAAGCAACAATGCAATAACACAATGTTCTAACATCTTAGAGTGATTTGTTTTTTTGTACTTTTATGTCCCTTTAATTAACTTTTTAACTTCTTTTTTTAAAAAAGGATGTTTACATATTACACTTTTTCACTAAAAAATTTGGCTCAGAAAATAGCCTAATGTATTCATGATTTACTTCTATAAACAATGCCAAGTTCTGAAAAAGTGCACATTCCTAATAAATATTATAAAGCTAAAAGAAATAGAGGTACGTAGTTGTGGCCTGAATGTGACAAATTTGTATCAGGCATAATTTTGTTTTCAAAGATTTTTTTAAAATCCAGTTTTACTTGATACAAATGTAGAAAATCTCTGGAAATATCAGAGCATCAAATAATAAAGAAGAATAGAAAAAAGACACACACAACACACATATATGGCTAGATTACAAGTGTTGTGCTAAGAATAGCGCCAGTTGTGATATCAATATTGCGACCGCTCTAACTTGAAAGTAAATGTGACAGCACGAGCGCAAACCAAATGTAAACACACACACTTTGGAGTGTCTACAGACATATATACACATATAAACACACAAATACTTATGTATACATATATAGACACATATATATATATATACAGGTAGCCCTCAGTTTACGCCGAGGTTAGGTTCCAGAAGGAATGGTTGTAAATCGAAACCGTTGTAAATTGAAACCCAGTGTATAATGTAAGTCAATGGGAAGTGAGGGATATAGGTTCCAGGCCCCTCTCAAAATTGTCATAATAACACCTAATACATTAGTTTTAAAGCTTTGAAATGAAGACTTTAAATGCTAAACAGCATTATAAACCTAATAAAATAATCACACAACACAGAATATATAATTGAACAAAGTTAAATGAACAAAAACATTTGCTAATCAGCATTATAAACCTAATAAAATAATCACACAACACAGACTTCACTTGCATTTTTCTGCAAACAGTTCTTTCTATGCATTCCAATCTGGACTGATTTATAGACAGGAAGATCTGGTTCCTTTGAAATCTGCTTGATAGCTCAGGTCTGGTTAAACTGATTAATTTCAGCTTGCTTGGCTTTGCTGCAACACAAGCGGACAGCTCCACCTACTGGCTATTTTAATAAATGCACTGCTTCTCAATGCTTTTCAATAGCAGTCACATGACTGGAAAAAATGGTTGTTATTCTGAAACGGTGTAAATTGAACCGTTGTAAAACGAGGGCCACCTGTATATATATATATATATATATATATATAATATATATATATATATATATATATATATATGTACATTGGAGCTCTTTGCAGTTAAGTAGAAGAAAACATGTAAAAACTTATTTATGAAATATTCATATTTAATAAAGTGTTATACTGTGTATTTACTGTACATATTTCCCATTCCAATGTTCTGCACATCCTAGCCGCTTGTTGCTGCGAATATAGGGCCCCCGGCGGTCTGTCTCGGTGTCCCATGTTTAAGAGACACCAAGACCAGTCTACCAGCAGCTGCGGCTGCAGCTTTCTAGGTGCATGCGGCTGCACACTGCCTAGATTTAAAGGGCCAGTTGCTAAGTGCATGAACTCCCACCTGGAAGGCGCGGTGTGTGAATCCCAATTAAAGGCTACTCAGTACATCACTCTGTACTGAGTTATTGCCTAAGAAGGTCCTTGTTACCTGGTTCCTGCTCCTTATCTCAATGTCCCTACTTGTGTATGCTTATCCAACTGCTGAGACCAAAGACCTCTGCTGTGATACTTGGGTATGCTTATCCTACTGCTGAGACCAAAGCCTCTGCTGTGATACTTGTGTATGCTTATCCTACTTTTGAGACAAAATACCTCTGCTGTGATTCTTGTTTATGCTTATCCTACTGCTGAGATCAAAGACCTTTGCTGTGATACTTGGGTATGCTTATCCTACTGCTGAGACCAAAGACCTCTGCTGTGATACTTGTGTATGCTTATCCTACTTTTGAGACAAAATACCTCTGCTGTGATTCTTGTTTATGCTTATCCTACTGCTGAGACCAAAGACCTCTGCTGTGACACTTGTGTATGCTTATCCTACTGCTGAGATCAAAGACCTCTGCTGTGATACTTGGGTATGCATATCCTACTGCTGAGACCAAAGACCTCTGCTGTGATACTTGTGTATGCTTATCCTACTTTTGAGACAAAATACCTCTGCTGTGATTCTTGTTTATGCTTATCCTACTGCTGAGATCAAATACCTCTGCTGTGATCCTTGGGTATGCGTATCTTTACTGCTAAGATCAATATTCCTAATGCTCTCTTGTTCCTGGACATTTCCCAAAATACCTCACCCACAGTACCCGCTGGGTTCTGTGCTTGCTGAGAGACTTGTGCTTAAAGTTTTCATTGTAAATACTTTATCTGGTTCAATATTTACCTCAATTTGATTTGACCTGTTTCTGCATTATGTTTCTTCAGTAAAGTTTGTTCAAGAAAATACTTTCTTTGTTTTGGTTTTCCATTCCTGCAAACTGAGTTCCAGACATGTCACTCACCCTCACAGTTGGAAACATTCCTCAGAGATTTTGGTCCATATTGACATGATAGCATCAAGCAGTTGCTGCAGATTTGTCGGCTGCACATCCATGATGCAAATCTCCTGTTTCACCACATCTCAAAGGCGCTCTATTGGATTGAGATCTGGTGACTGTGGAGGCCATTGGAGTACAGTGAACTCATTGTCATGTTCAAGAAACCAGTTTGAGATGATTTGAACTTTGTGACATTGTGCATTATCCTGCTAGAAGTAGCCATCAGAAGATAGGTACACTGTAGTCATAAAGGGGTGGACACGGTCAGCAACAATACTCAGGTAGGCCCTGCCATTTAAACAAAGCTCAATTGGTACTAAGGGGCCCAAAGTGTGCAAAGAAAATATCCCCCACACCATTACACCACCAACACCAGACTAAATAGTTGATACAAGGCAGGATGGATCCATGCTTTCATGTTGTTTATGCCAAATTCTGACCCTACCATCTGTATGTCGCAGCTGAAATTGAGACTCATCAGACAAGACAATGTTTTTATAATCTTCTATTGTCCAATTTTGGTGAGCCTGCGCAAATTGTAGCCTCAGTTTCCTTTTCTTAGCTGACAGGAGTGGCACCCGATGTGGTCTTCTGCTGCTGTAGCCCATCTACTTTTAAGGTTCAACGTGTTGTGGTATTCTGCATACCATGTTTGTAAAGAGTGGTTATTTGAGTTACTGTTGCCTTTCTATAATCTCGACCAGTCTGCTTATTCTCCTCTAACCTCTAACATCAACAAGGCATTGTCGTCCGCACAACTGCCGCACAATGGATATTTTCGCTTTTTCGGACCATTCTTTGGAAACCATAGAGATGGTTGTGTGTGAAAATCCCAGTAGATCAGCAGTTTGTGAAATACTCAGACCAGCCCGTCTGGCACCAACAACCATGCCCCGTTCAAAGTCACTTAAATCCCCTTTCTTCCCCATTCTGATGCTAGGTTTGAATTACAGCAAGTCGTTGTTACAAACTGCTGTTTGTAACTGGCCCTTTAAATGGAAAATTGCCCTGCTTCCCTGGATTTTGGAGAAGCCTATTTGCCAGCCTCCTTCCACATGACTATGGCCCCTGGAAGATTGTGCCCCTGAAAACATATTAACTTTTATTGGGTGTGTATGGCCCTTTAAGAACCGTCTGGGGACATATTGTGACTTTGGTGAACAATGCCCCTTTAAGACTATGTTCCCAGACCTGTGAAATGACTTGTCCCTGGCTTTCTCCCACTTGGTTTAGTTTCATTGTGTGCCATTAAGTGCTATGTGACAGACCCTTCGGTCAGAACTACAGAGATAACTTTGTTCAGCTTCAAGAAGCATTCTAAATACAAGTCTGCTGGGATTAGCTTTAATTAGGTTTAGTGATCAACTTTCCCATTGTCTAATCAGACTTCTAGTAGTGATAAGGTGGACTGCATTGTTTTATTGTGTGTAAAATGTTATCTGCTGAAGTAATGTTGTGGCCTGGCAAAGGGAGTGTCTCTCTATCTAATATCAAATGTGTGATGGGGGATTTTATGCCTCCCCCTGAGAGTGTCCTGTTTGCATGTAACCTCAATAAAAAGAAGGCTGTGTGCTCCAGCACATCAGACCTATGTTGACCCTCTAACTTGAAGCTTTGACTCATGTTTGTAGGATACAGCTTATAATCACTTCAGGGATTGCTATGCTCTTCATACTCCCTTAGCTACAGGGATTGCTACAGAAGGAAGAGGTTCACCTACTGGAACCTGGTCATAGGTCCAGGGCGCAGAGCAGATGGCGAGATACCAGCCCAGCAGCGGTGGTTCATAGAGTCTGCATTACTTATGGTGGCTACGCAGCAGTTAGAGTGACTACGTTGCTGCTGCTCCTTTGGTGAGCGCTAAGAGCATCCTTTTCTACGGTCCAACTTCCAGCCAGCCTGGAGGCAACCGTAACATTTGGCGGCAGCGGTGGGATCGCGTCCTAGCGCAAGGAGCAGCACCACAACAGCACTGGTATCGTAGGAGAGTAATTGAGGGCAACGCTAGCCACTGCGCAGCGTCCCTACCTACAGCAGCATGGAGCTGACAAGACACTGGTCAGAACCCTGTGAAGATCACCTCAACCTGATCCGTCGCTATGAGGGCGCTGATTTCGTTCCAGAGGTAAAGAGGCGGCTAGTCCGATATGGTCCAGACCCTGCACAGGAGGTAGTCAGTCGCCTCATCCGGGAATTGGCTACTGAGAACGAAGCGGCACGAGCCTTTGAGCGCCAACTGTGGAGTTTGAGGGTATGGACACCTGGTCTCTCTCCCCAGCCGCAGCATGTTCCACAGGGAGAGGAGAGCAGCGACCTCCCTCCCCAGTGGCAGTATACTGTGCAGAGGGAAGAGACAACCGGTCTTCTTCCCCAACCCCAACCAGAGATACCAGAGTTAGCAGGCCTCATAGACTGGTCCTGGGAGGACCCCCAGCAGGCAGGTGGAGATGGGACCGCAGTCTCTCTACCGGCCCTACAGGGATGCTGGGCAGGCGGCCCAGATCCCCAGCGACAGACCCAGCTACAGGGAGGGGAGAGCATCGACCTCCCTCCCCAGCCGGAGTGTGCCTTCCAGGGAGAGGAGACAACCGGTCTCTCTCCCCAGCCGCAGCATGTTCCACAGGAAGCGGAGAGCATCGACCTCCCTTCCCAACGGCCGCCGGAGTATCAGGAGGAGGAGGTAAGCCAATCTCCCCCTCCCCAGCTAACTCCTAACTTGGGCCCAGGGTTAACAGTGGAGATGTTAACCCCCACTGACCCCCACGTTCCCTTTGCCACCGGGCAGGACTATGCCCCAATTCCCCCAGCAGAAGAGCTGGCATCAGGACAGAGCGCTGCTGGCCTCTGCCCTACAGACCTTGTCCTTGTTACAGGACTGGCCTGCAAACCCCTTACCCCAGCAGAAGCGCTGGCACCAGGGCAGAGTGCCGCTGGCCTCTGCCCCCCAAGTACCATCAGCTATTTGCCCAGCTGCGCCAGGAAGGCAGAGGATGCTACACTTTCATCCTACAACCTGGAACTTACAGGCCAGTACTACGTATTGTGGGGGGGCTACTTTGCTGCTAACGATTATTTGTGGGTGGGTTGCGAGACTAACTTAGGCACTGACCGGCAGAAGGTCAGGTGCCTGGTTAGTCTCCCTCCAAAAGGGGAGATATGTTACAAACTGCTGTTTGTAACTGGCCCTTTAAATGGAAAATTGCCCTGCTTCCCTGGATTTTGGAGAAGCCTATTTGCCAGCCTCCTTCCACATGACTATGGCCCCTGGAAGATTGTGCCCCTGAAAACATATTAACTTTTATTGGGTGTGTATGGCCCTTTAAGAACCGTCTGGGGACATATTGTGACTTTGGTGAACAATGCCCCTTTAAGACTATGTTCCCAGACCTGTGAAATGACTTGTCCCTGGCTTTCTCCCACTTGGTTTAGTTTCATTGTGTGCCATTAAGTGCTATGTGACAGACCCTTCGGTCAGAACTACAGAGATAACTTTGTTCAGCTTCAAGAAGCATTCTAAATACAAGTCTGCTGGGATTAGCTTTAATTAGGTTTAGTGATCAACTTTCCCATTGTCTAATCAGACTTCTAGTAGTGATAAGGTGGACTGCATTGTTTTATTGTGTGTAAAATGTTATCTGCTGAAGTAATGTTGTGGCCTGGCAAAGGGAGTGTCTCTCTATCTAATATCAAATGTGTGATGGGGGATTTTATGCCTCCCCCTGAGAGTGTCCTGTTTGCATGTAACCTCAATAAAAAGGAGGCTGTGTGCTCCAGCACATCAGACCTATGTTGACCCTCTAACTTGAAGCTTTGACTCATGTTTGTAGGATACAGCTTATAATCACTTCAGGGATTGCTATGCTCTTCATACTCCCTTAGCTACAGGGATTGCTACAGAAGGAAGAGGTTCACCTACTGGAACCTGGTCATAGGTCCAGGGCGCAGAGCAGATGGCGAGATACCAGCCCAGCAGCGGTGGTTCATAGAGTCTGCATTACTTATGGTGGCTACGCAGCAGTTAGAGTGACTACGTTGCTGCTGCTCCTTTGGTGAGCGCTAAGAGCATCCTTTTCTACGGTCCAACTTCCAGCCAGCCTGGAGGCAACCGTAACAGTCGTCTTCAACATGTCTAGATCCCTAAATGCATTGAGTTGCTGCCATGTGATTGGCTGATTAGCAATTTGTGTTACCAAGCAATTGAACAGGTGTACCTAATAAAGTGGCCGGTGAGTGTGTAAATATATACTATATATATATATATATTTAAAAATAAAAAGAACATTTTCTTCTATGTGAAGAACTTTGGAATGTAAAATATGCATAACTAGCTTGAGGGTATGGCACACTTGGTTAAACGCGGTTGGGTTATTGTGCGGACGATAAGTATTAGTTTTTATTTTTTTATTCAGCGTGCACCATTGAAGTCTATGGGGAGAAAAAGTTAATGCGGTTGCACTATATGAAGTACTGAAATTTGAGCTCAAGCCATTTACTTTCAATTTGTAATACGCGCTCTAACCCGTGCACACAAAAAGCTTACTTCTTGCAGTCTTTATGCATGAGCACTAAATACCACTCCTCTTGTAATCTAGCCCATAGATCTCTAATATTACAAACTGCATTTGTTAATGCTAGACCACTAATGTCCCTAGCAGGTCATATTCTACATATGTACACACATATATACATACACATACACACAAATAAACATACACACATATATACAGACACATCCACACATATATGCATACACATACACACATATATACATACACATACACACATATATGCATACACATCCACACATCTATACATACACATACACACATATATGCATACACATCCACACATATATACATCCACATCCACACATATATACTTACACACACACATATATGGATACACATACACACATATATGCATACTCACATATATGCATACACATACACACACATATATATATATATATATATATATATATATACACATACACACATATATGCATACACACACACATATATACATACACAAACACACATATATGGTTACACACACACATATATACATACACGCATACTGTATATGCATAAACATACACACATATATATACATACACATACACACAAATAAACATACACATACACACATATATACAGACACATCCACACATATATGCATACACATACACACATATATACATACATATAGACACATATATACACACACATATAGGGATACACATACACACATATATACATACACATACACACATATATGCATACTCACATATACACATACACACACACATATATATATATATATATACATATACACACATACAAACATATATGCATACACACACATATATACATACACAAACACACATATATGGTTACACACACACATATATACATACACACATATATGCATACACATACACACATATATACATACACATAGACACATATATATATATACACATACACACATATATGCATACACATACACACATATACAGTATACATACACATACACACTTATATGCATACATATGCGCAAATATATACATACACATACATATATGCATACAGATCCACACATATATACATACACATACATATATGCATACAGATCCACACATATATACATACACATACATATATGCATACAGATCCACACATATATACATCCACAGATATATGGATATACATACACACATATATGAATTAGGGTTGCACCGATACCGATACTAGTATCGATATTGGTACCGATACCAAGTATTTGCATGAGTACTTGTACTCGTGCAAATGCACCGATACTTAAACCGATACCTCCCCTTCCTACCCATATGCTATCTTGTGGCGTTTTTTCAAACTGCATGTTCCCATTTAATTTTAAACTGGAGTGGAGACTAAACTAAAAATTGTTTACTACTGTTCTGCCAATACAAATTGCTCTTATTTGTATTATTGTAGGAGAGATCACTGTACCTCGTTCAGACAAACCCCTGAAGTACTGGGCAGTTAATAAACAGATTTCCAGCTCTGGCTAAAATGGCCCAAAAATATCTTTCTGCCCCATGCAGTAGTGTGGAAAGTGAAAGACTGTTCAACTTAGAGTCGAACCTCCATACAAATGTCAGATTGATGTTATATAACAGCCCTACAACCCAATTGCATCACCCCTTTAAATTTAATATTTTATTGTAATATTTTTTATTTTTAAACATGTTCAGTGAACTTTGTGACAAATAAAACTTTTAATATTTCATGATATCTTTTGAATTACAGTCCTTTAAAATTATAAAGAAAGAATCTTAAATAGTTAGTCTGTATTGTGCTTGGTAAACTGTCACATAACATAAAAAAAAAAGTATCGGTAATTGGTATCGGCGAGTATTTGAAAACAAGTATCGGTACTTGTACTCAGTCATAAAAAATGGTATCGGTGCAACCCTAATATGAATACACATGCACACATATATGCATACACATACACACACACACACACACACATATATATATATATATATATATACACATACACACATAAATGTATACGCATACACACATAAATGTATACACATACACACATATATGCAAACACATACACACTTATATGCATACACATACACATTAGGGTGACCATATTACCGCTTTAAAAAGGGACGCATTTGAAAAATACATATGTCAGGGATGTTTTCAGGGCTGTTTAAAGATATGTTTTGTATAAGAACCCTGACATATGTATTTGTCATATGTGTCCTTTCTTAAAGGGACAGTAAACCTTAAAAATAATGTTATATAATTCTGCACATAGTGCAGAATTATATAACATTATTTAAGTGCTATAGTTCTAAAACCCTTTTTTCTCTTTTAATATGTAAAAATTATGGCGCTTTTACAGACCCGCTCTCTGCTCTCTGCTGAGCGGATCTGTAATATTTAGTCAGCGCATCGGGCCAGCTGTATAGTCACGGCCCGACTGCGCCATAGCACTAAGTGCAGCTTGCTCCTGTGACAGGAGCAGGCTGCACTTAGTGCTATGGCGCGGTCGGGCCGGGCTGTGACTATAGAGCTGGCCCGATGCGCTGACTAAATATTACAGACCCGCTCAGCAGAGAGCAGAGAGCGGGTCTGTAAAAGCGCCATAATTTTTACATATTAAAAGAGAAAAAAGGGTTTTAGAACTATAGCACTTAAATAATGTCATATAATTCTGCACTATGTGCAGAATTATATAACATTATTTTTAAGGTTTACTGTCCCTTTAAGGCTGCAATATGGTCAGTATATATATATATATACAGTATATATATATATGTGTTTATGTGTATGCATATATGTGTGTATGTGTATGTATATATATGTATGTGTATGCATATATTTGTGTATGTGTATTTATATACTGTATGTGTGTATGTGTATGTATATGTATATATGTGTGTATTTGTATGTGTATATATATATATATATATATATGTATGTGTATGTATATATGTGTGTATGCGTATGCATATTTGTGTGTATGTGTATTAGGCTGACCATATTGCCGCTTTAAGAAGGGATACATATGAAAAATACATATGTCAGGGTTCTTATACAAAACATTTCTTTAAACAGTTCTGCAAATAGCCCTGACATATGTATTTTTCATATGTGTCCCTTTTTAAAGCGGCAATATGATCACCCTTTATATATATATATATATATATACATACACATACACACATATACATACACACTTATATACATACTCATACACACATATATGCATACACATACACACATATATGTACATACACATACACACATATGCATACACACTCAACCTCTGATGGCA
The DNA here is from genome assembly GCF_027579735.1 of Bombina bombina. NCBI lineage: Eukaryota > Metazoa > Chordata > Amphibia > Anura > Bombinatoridae > Bombina > Bombina bombina. The sequence continues at coordinate 924,804,722 of NC_069500.1, forward strand.
AACCGGGGCGCGGGCCAACCGCCTAACCAGGGTGTAAATCAAAACTCTGAACCAGTAGGACCAGGTGTGACTAGGCGTATGTGCATGCCACTACCTGGGGAGTCGAAAAACTACCGTCCTTGGACTTAAGGAAATGAGCCGCGTAGCCCTCATCCACCCTCAGACCCTGCTGATATACCATATTGATGTCCAACCTAAAAGATTGCCGCCTTACCAAATTCAAGGGAGGGAGGGAGGGAAGCTGTGAAGAGGAGCTGGAAAGAGGGTCTGGGGCCTATAACCTGACTTCTTATAGGTAAGCTTATAGGTAAGCATATTTGTGTGTATGTGTATTAGGCTGACCATATTGCCGCTTTAAGAAGGGATACATATGAAAAATACATATGTCAGGGTTCTTATACAAAACATTTCTTTAAACAGTTCTGCAAATAGCCCTGACATATGTATTTTTCATATGTGTCCCTTTTTAAAGCGGCAATATGATCACCCTTTATATATATATATATATATACATACACATACACACATATACATACACACTTATATACATACTCATACACACATATATGCATACACATACACACATATATGTACATACACATACACACATATGCATACACACTCAACCTCTGATGGCAAACCGGGGCGCGGGCCAACCGCCTAACCAGGGTGTAAATCAAAACTCTGAACCAGTAGGACCAGGTGTGACTAGGCGTATGTGCATGCCACTACCTGGGGAGTCGAAAAACTACCGTCCTTGGACTTAAGGAAATGAGCCGCGTAGCCCTCATCCACCCTCAGACCCTGCTGATATACCATATTGATGTCCAACCTAAAAGATTGCCGCCTTACCAAATTCAAGGGAGGGAGGGAGGGAAGCTGTGAAGAGGAGCTGGAAAGAGGGTCTGGGGCCTATAACCTGACTTCTTATAGGTAAGCCAAATCCCCCAACCACACAAATGCAACATTGTTGACACTTCACAGCAGAACACTCCTAAGGGTCTTAATTCTTATGTTTGTTACGGGCTATTCTGCCCTCCACTGTCTTACACACATATATACATACACATATATACATTCACAAACACACATATATGGAATCATATCCACACATATACATACACATACACACATATTCTCATATATACATTCACATACACACATATATACATACTGTACATACAAACAAACACATACACACATATAAACAACACACATACACACATATATACATACATACATACACACAAATAAAAATACATACAAACATCTATCTGTGTTTAGGATAGCAATAGAGCAGAACCCTTACCACTTATAATACACGCAGAATGAGCCAGCTAACATTATTAAAAGTATAGGACACGCTATAAAAGTTTTGGCTGCATTAAGATGCTTTGATTAAGATGTTTAACCATCCACTTGTAATACCATATTGTGTGTTATTCTATGTGCAAGATAACCCACTTTGCTCTATCAGTAGTGTTCCACATGTAATCTAGCCCTCAATATTTACTGTAGCTGCATCAGTGAATAAAATACGTAAAGGGAAAGACAGTGCTCCTTACCAATTCTCTGAGTAACCTCAGGGCAATGTTCAATCGTATGCCAGATTTGTGAGTGGCCCAGCAGTGAAACAGTTAAAGGACCAGTAAACACAGTAGATTTGCATAATCAACAAATGCAAGATAAGAAGACAATACAATAGCATTTACTCTAAATTTCAAATTAATAGTAGTAGATTATTTTCTAACACATTTCAAAGTTATGTATATTTCCACTCCCCCTGTACCATGTGATGGCAATCAGCCAATCATAAATGCATATACGTATAGTCTGTGAATTCTTGCACATGCTCAGTAGGAGCTGGTGACTGAACAAGTGTAAATATAAAAGACTGTGCACATATTTTTAATGGAAATAAATTGGAATTTTGTTTAAAATGACATGCGGTATCTGAATCATGAAAATGTAATTTGACCTGAGTGTCCCTTTAATAAGGTAACCTTACCTTGCAATCTGCATTGTGTAGAGTTTGCTAACTGCAGGGTGTGTTTCACTAAAAGGGGTACAAATACAGCATACTTTTTTATGTAGCCATTGCTTTAGTTTTCATAAAAAAACATGCAATTGGTGTTCTTTTATATGATAGATTTTCTTTTCCTTTCATTGTCCAATTAACAATTATTTGGAGAAAGATTGTTTTAATTTATATTTCACAAACAAAGTATAAAAACAAACTTCATACTTTTTTTTAATACTTAAAATATAAAGTATATTTTAGAATGTAAAATATCAGGGTATTCCCTTTCTTTTAGTTCTCAGATACTATAATCCTCACTTTTTCTTATAATTCAGTTACCTCCCATGGAAACTACCTGGTGAGTGAAAATAATATTTATAATTAGACAGATCAGACTAGCGTATACAATTCTAAACAACTTTCCAATTTACTTTTATCATGAAATTTGATTTGTTCCTTCTGTATTCTTTTTTAAAAACTAAACCTAGGTAGGCTTATATGCTAATTTCTAAGCATTTGACGTTAAACTGACATTTATGTCAGTGCATTTGACAGTTTTTCAGAGAGCTAGACAGCACTAGTTCATGTGTGCCATAAAGATATCATTGTGCTCACTCCCATGGAATTATTTATGAGTCAGCACTGATTGACTAAAATGCAAGTCTGTCAAAAGAACTGAAATATGGGGGCAGTGAGCTGAGGCTTAGATACAAGGTAAGGTAAGGTGTGTACAGTATTTTTATATGCACACTTTATGAGGCACTAGCTACTACTGAGCATGTACAAAAGTTTAGTGTATATGTATATGAGTCTGAGATTGGCTGCCACATAATACAGGGGGTGGCACATAGAAAAGTTTGAAAGTTGTCAGAAAAAAAAATCTACTGCTCATATACAATTCATTTAATTTATTATGCGATGTTTAAACTATGTAAAAAATTTTAAAGCTTTTGCTCCATGTTGTGCATCTAAAGTGTAAGGTACACAAAGCCAGCAATGTTACTGATCTGAGAATGACCACTGCTTTGTCACAGGGTACAAGAATACACATACTCCAAGATGGCGGTGCCCATTATGAAAAATTAATGAAAATGATTTACTGCCAACTTTAATTGGTTAAAATTAGAGAATGGCTTAAAGAAAGAAACAGAAAGAAAAATAATATCATGATGAGTAGTAACCCTGCTACTGTAGCTGTACCCAGCTGTTTATGACCCTTTAACCAACATTTCTCTGGATAATTTGTCTGAAGATTATTTTATATCGCTGGTTAACTTTTTTTAATGGCAAACTCTAGTTTAAGTCTAGCATTTTTAACAATATGGTCGGTATTTTTAAGAGAATATAAACAGAAACAAAGTCCTCTGATGGCAAAATTTTATCTAATTTGGAATTTAATTTTGAAAAAAAAATAATAATAAAAAAAAATATATATATATACTGTATATATATACAGGTGGCCCTCGGTTTACGCCAGTTCAATTTGCACCGTTTCAGAATAACAACTTTTTTTTTCCAGTCATGTGACTGCTATTGAAAAGCATTGAAAAGCAGTGCACTAATTAAAATATCCAGTAGGTGGAGCTGTCCGCTTGTGTTGCAGCATAGTTATGCAACTTAGCAGACTGAAATTAATCTGTGTACACAGAACAGACCTTAGCTACCAAGCAGTTTTCAAGCAACAAGATCTAGCAGCCACTTCCCTATTATCTTCCTGTCCAGCTGCTTGAGGTGAGGGTGCCTAACTGCCTATTAAAGTATTAACCACTCCAGATTGAAATGCATAGAATAGGTGCAGACCCAATATTATCTAACATGCTAACAATGCAGAGAACTGTTTGCAGAAAAATGCAAGTAAAAAAAATGTTTTTGTTCATTAAACTTAGTTTGATTATACAGTCTGTTGTGTGATTATTTAATTAGGTTTATAATGCTGTTTAGCATTTTAAAGTCTTCATTTCAAAGCTTTAAAAATAATTTATTAGGTGTTACTTATGACAATTTTGAGAGGGGCCTGGAATCTAACTCCAACACTTCCCATTAACTTACATTATAAACTGTGTTTCAATTTACAACGGTTTCGATTTACAACCATTGCTTCTGAAACCTAACCCCGGCATAATCTGAGGGCTACCTGTATATAGTACACCCCTCACATTTTTGTAAATATTTTTTTATATCTTTTCATGTGACAACACTGAAGAAATGACACTTTGCTACAATGTAAAGTAGTGAGTGTACAGCCTGTATAACAGTGTAAATTTTCTGTCCCCTCAAAATAACTCAACACACAGCCATTAATGTCTAAACCGTTGGCAACAAAAGTGAGAACACCCCTAAGTGGAAATGTACAAATTGTAGCAAAGTGTTATTTCTTCAGTGTTGTTACATGGCAAGATATAATAAAATATTTACAAAATGTAAGGGGTGTACTCACTTTTGTGGGATACTGTGTGTATGTGTATATATATATATATATATATAGCACACTCACAAGAAAACAAGCAGCTCAATAACTAGTTAGCTTGTTCTATGGTCTGATCCCGCCTATTACGGTCAGTCCAGCCCTGAAATACCAGGCAATTCTTCTCTGAACAAGGAACATAGAAACTCCAGACGATCGTTTCGGCCTGCAAGCTGCATCCAGGTGATAAATCACTATAGAAAATCTAACAAGTTATTGAGCTGGTTGTTCGTTCCTGAGAGTGCGCTTCTATCTGTGTGTATTATGTTTCCCTAAGGGAACAAGGGGGAACCAGATGTGGACTCTTTGCTCAGTGTGCTTAGAGGAATATTAAAGAACAAAAAAAGAGAGAGAAATTGCCACAAACTAGTATGCATATATAGCACTCTAAGCCCAGACTGTTGGGCAGGATTAACTATATGTGATTAAAACATAACTTTTATTAAAGTACTTGATATTAAAATAGGGTTACACACAATTAAAATCTAAGGATATTAGCATTAAGATCGTGGTATGAATCAATCATCAGTGTGGCCAGTGCATAAATAGATTCTAGAAAAACCACTGAGTGATGGCAGATGGAAAATAATCTTCCACTTACTAACTAATGCTGCAGTATTGTAACTAAATGGCTGTGCATAAATGGTCAACGTATGTCTGCACTTATAGCTACATCCGTGGTGTCAAAGGGTAGGGCTGAATAATCAAACACAAAAATAAAATAAAAAATATAATAATGATTCGCATTAAAATCTGTATGAGGCTTTCTCAAAGGAGGGGCGAAACGCGTCAGGAGATGTTTAAAGAGCCTTAGGGAGCTCTTCCTTTTTTTAAACCACAGGACATTAGCATCTAATGATTTACTGCAACATATTTGATTAGTGCACCTTTATTGCTACATAGTATCCAGGATTAAGATCAGACTTTAACTTGGTGGTGTCTGGGTTGTACCAGACTTAGTACAATCTATTTTCTCCACCTCAGCCCCATACTGTCCAGTATTGCATTATGTACCTTTGCGGGCATAACATATGTTAGAGCATGAACTGACACAGGCTGTAGGGACAGTCCAAGAGCTGGAATTAGACAGATAACTTAGGTAGTAAACATAGACAGTTTGCACGCTCATATGTGAGCATTACCTATCACAGCTGACTCCAGCGCTGACAGAGATGACTAGTTTTGCACATTGTGCACTAATGTGTTGCAGAAATTGATACAATGTGTATAGCTATGAGTGCTTCATCAGGTATTAATCACCACACCAGATAGTGATTTTTTTTATACAAACACTACTCATCTCAGAAATTATCGTAATTTATAGTGTTTTGTTAGACAATGTTCAATTAGCTACATGATATAATGTACAATATTTAGCAATTTTCAGAAGCTTCACACTATTTAAGGAAAATATATGCAATATCTTATAACAAATAAAAGGATTGAGTCTTGATAACAGTATTAATATTTTAGCACTGAATGTACAGATATCACAGCAAATAATTGTCAACCTATGACGATTTACTACCAGCGAAAGTATTATGTTCCAATATGTGTTGAGTAGGTGACCATATCACAGAATGCAATTTTATTATTCTCAATGTGGGTATACGCAAGCTTTATTACCCCATACATGTGTTGAAGCATATCATACAGACATATTTATAAACATATCAGCACTCTGAAAGCCATAACACGCTGATGGTATCATCTTACACACGCGTGGAAACATAACACTTATAGCCCAAACACAATTTTCTGTCCGCCTACTGGTCTTCCATGAGTTATCAGTACCGCCCAACACATATCACTTATAGGTAAGCCAGTGGACATCATTAGTTTAACCATATGATTATAATCAATACCCTGCTACTGGGTATTAAAGCTGTGGAGGATACAAGCCATAGCATAATACTAGACCGAAGTCAATCCAAATTAAACACTGATTTGTATGATAATTTCACATATTCATCTGGCTGGTGGAGAAGTTCTGTACTCATACAGACTTTAACGCGAATTATTATTATATTTTTTATTTTATTTTTGTGTTTGATTATTCAGCCCTACCCTTTGACACCACGGATGTAGCTATAAGTGCAGACATACGTTGACCATTTGTGCACAGCCATTTAGTTACAATACTGAAGCATTACGGCAGTTAGTAAGTAGAAGATTATTTTCCATCTGCCATCACTCAGTGGTATTTCTAGAATCTATTTATGCACTGGCCAAACTGATGATTGATTCATACCACGATCTTAATGCTAATGTCCTGAGATTTTAATTGTGTGTAACCCTATTTTAACATCAAGTACTTTAATAAAAGTAATGTTTTAATCACATATAGTTAATCCAGCCCAACAGTCTGGGCTTAGAGTGTTATATATGCATACTAGTTTGTGGCAATTGCTCTCTTTTTTTGTCCACTTGTTCTTTAATTTGAATTTGATGCATAAGCACCACCTCCTGTATAATACTGATGATTAGGTATATTATACCTTTATGTTGTGTAACAGCAGACAGGGGGATAGCCTTTAATGGTGCCATTGTTAATTGTTTGTGGTCTGCTTAGAGGAATATGGCTGCACCTCAGTGAAGAGGCCCAATTGAAGGCCCAAAACGACCCTCTGGGGTTGCCTTGTTCAGAGAGGAATTGCCTGGAAAGTTCTACTCTGTGAAAAGCATTATTGGGCTTAAAAGTAGCTGCACCCAAAGAAAGTTGACAATCCTGTTTATGTAGGGTTATACTTTTACTCAACAATCTATTTTTTTATATTTATCCAGGCATGACATTCAGTGGACGTTCTGGAAAGAAAAATACAATCATCTGATATTAATTTAAGAATATTCACATACATCTCAAGGCAAATTAGAGTCCAAGACAGGGACGTGCAGTCAGGGAAGGCAGAGCCAAACTTGTCAGGAAAATATTTTTTTTAATTTAAAATGAAAGTAAAATGAAAAAAAAAACCTCACTAAATGTTGCTGCAAAATTCAAGGAGAGAGGCAGCGATGAGCTTAGCCTCCTTTGATTGCACAACAGCTCTGAATGTGCTGGATGGAGTCACCCGCCTACTGTCTGATAGGTTAGGTCGGTGTCATATTTCTGATTAGGCCAATCCTAGATGCCATTCAGGATTACTAAGCAGTGACATAACAGACAGCACAGACAGAGGTACATGTAGTTTGTGTGCTGTCCTTGGCACTAGGAAATCTGCAACCCCCCGACCTGCACTAATATCAGTTGATATTTCCCTCATATACTTCTTACAATATGAAACCAAGGACACATAAATTGATCATACAACTCCTCTAGACAGCCAGGGATTAGTAATTTGTTATATATGCCGCTATTGCTGTCTAGAAATATTGCATATTTTTTTGGTATGACAAAACTTGTTTAATTTTGTTTAGCCTTCTACATCTGTGTAGCGGTATTGCATTGTGTTATTGAGAATTGTGTGAGAATCCAATTCCCAGTGGATGAAGAAGAAGGATCTGCATCAATGCAAAACGTGCCTCTTTAAGATAACATGTAATATTGCTTTACTTTAGTTACTAGTTATTAAAAAAGAACTACTGTAATATACCATCATTAATTGGTAGCCTCCTATAAACACAGTTTAGTATGTTTTTTTGTGCAGGAATTATTTGACATTTACTATAATTTATTTTTATTTTGTTTTCCAGGATCCCATTGAAAAGCAGAATGAATATTTCTGATCCAACATCACCGCTGCGAACCAACTTTGTTTACAGACTCTCAGATCTGTAAGCTATTTCTTTTACTTTTTATATACATACATACATACATAGTTATATATATATATATATATATATATATATATATATATATATATATATACTAGAAGACTAGAGAAACATTTTGCTACCTCATTTACTGTATCTCTAAAAATATACAATTACAGATTTAGTGCAAAATAGTGGTCACCTTTACTAACTGAAAAATCTGCTTAATCTCTTTCATTACAGATTTTATTTTTATTTAGAATCCCTTATGCAGTTAAAGTTGTACTCCATGGACACTCACTATTGTGCTCCAGTGATTGGTTCATGCACATTTATGCTTGCCCCTAATTGGCTCATATAGGAGCACAACTTCCTTACTATGTATTTAGCACCTTTCCAGGGTTTAAACACAAGTGAACCAAATTAATTTGTTTACCAATTCTAACAACATAAAGTATTTTATTTTTATAATAAATGTTACTTAAATGTAAATTAGCATTAATCTGCAAATCATATAAAAGAACGTACTGAACCATGTTTTTGCACATGACGCACACACACACACACACACACACATATATATATATATATATATATATATATATATATATATATATATATATATATATATATATATCTATATATAAACAATAAGGATATTTAGGGAGAGAGTTATTTACTTAGACAACTAACGTCTATACAGTTACTAAGTTTCAAGAGGACTACTAGGTATACCTTTAAACACCAAAGTAGTGGTGCAGACCCTAGTGTTTAATGACATATAAACTTAAATAAAGTAGAGAATACATAATAGATTAGGGATTTCAGCACTCTAAACCTCTGCTCTTCTAAGTACCATAGGGAAGCGGACACCAACCACACAATGATCAAGAGGCAACAGGCAGGCTTGTCATTAATTACAAAGACATTTATTCGCATCAAAATTACAGTATATCACTAAGTGATGCATCACTCTAATTCATTGAACACAATAGCATTATGTTCCAAATTAATACATAACTAGGGTATACAACCCTTACTTATTACACCTGGAAACAGAAAATATTTCAAATAGATGATGAATTTATAAATGTCATATTATTATGGCATTCCGCTAAGAACATACGTTTAACATCATAGCGGTTCACGAGGTAAAGACATCCTCTTATAAACAAATGCCACCATAAATATGACTTTACACAGTATACAAAAGTTACAGTAGCAACTACAAAGATAATTTTATACAAAACGTTGCAGCAATTCACGAGGTAAAAACGCCCTCTAAACTCTTTGCTACAATGTTATGCTATTGCTTGCAGACTCTGCATAAACCACAAACTCTTTAGCATTCATATTGTGGTGGATTTGAATCAACTGAGGTAAAAGCGTCCTCCTTTATAGTTCACCACTTGTGATTCTAATGAAGCTTGGTTTGTTAATTTAAATCGCCATCTTTGACATGCTTATCGTGAAAATTGTAGTAGCATCAAAACAAAGTGTCCTGATATTTGAGGCAAAGGCCTGTTCAGCATAGCGTGTTCCATCCTGTTTTAAGCACATAACCCCATAAGTGAAATCAGCATTCAAGTGACAGTACCTTGTTTAAGCCGTGTCTTCCAGTGTATTACCTGTACCCTTAGGTGAACAACCGCTACGGCTTAAGAATGCTTATCCAAACGAAATCGTGTCCCGGTCAACACCGGAACAGAGTGTCATCACTCCCCTTGGTTTGTGCTTCGCTCAGGAAAGGAGCCTCCATTCAGCTGCCACAGGTGTGCTTTGTTTCTTTGCATAGCCTTAGCATAGTCGACGTACGTTTCACCCCACAATGCCTTGCGATTATCCAGGGCCTCGTCAGGACTAATTTGCACAGGTATCCTCACCTCCCTTATCAGAGGTCAAATTTGCCTAAAGGGTGTGACTTACTAGTAACAAATTGCTACTTTAAATTTAAATAACTTTACCTGCAAATGTATTTTTTTAACTACAGAAAAAAATGTCATGTAGTCAAATTACAGCACTGATCTGCTTCCTCCCAATTGCAATATTTCTCACCCACATCAAATGAACAATGGTATTCAGATATTTTATTATATGTCAAAATGTTTCAGGGGATTTTTTTATATTATTGTATATCTTTAAAAGTAATACAAATTACTTTAAAACTACATAATATTTCCAGACTACCAAATTTTAAAGATTTTAATTTAGAAACGGGGCATACTCTATTACTTTGTTTAACCCTTTTGGGGATAATGTTTGAAGAACATATATCCACCTAGATTCTTTTCTTAAAAGACAATTATCTTCATCACCGCCTCTACCACTTTGTATTCCCCTGTCAATCCCAATAAATTTAAGGGAAGCTGGATTTTTTTGATGGTATTGGGCAAAGTGTCTCGCTACACTGGTATCCCTGCCATAAATGATATCATCTCTATGCTCCTGAACTCTTTCTTTGAAAAGTCTTTTAGTTTTTCCTATGTAAAAATAGGGACAGGAACAGTGTAGCAAATATACCACACCAACAGAATTACAATTTGCAAATTTTTTTATATTATATATTTTGCTATTATTGCTTGAGAATGTTTTGCTTTTCTGCATGTAAGGGCAGTACACACAGTGTCCGCAAGGATAACTCCCCTTTAGCTCTTGTCTTAAACCTAACCAGTTTAAGGATGGTGATCTAACAAACTTGCTTTGTACCAGTTTATCTTTCAAACATGGTGCTCTCTTTGCAAATAATAATGGGTAATCACCCACTTTAGATTGAATTTTTTCATCTAAAGTAAGAATGTGCCAATGTTTTGATAGTATTTCTCTTATCTTTGGCCATTGACAATTATATGTAGTTATAAATCTGGTTAGGTTATTAGTTATTTGTGGTCTAGACTGGTAGAGCAGAGTATCTCTATTCTTTTTTCTATCTTTATTCAATGATGATTGGATGTTTTTTCTAGAGTACCCGCGATTCATAAATCTCTTTTGCATTAAATCTGCATGATACTCAAATTTAGGATAAGGGCAGAAATTTGGTACTACTGGAAGAATCATTTTATCTAAATGAAGTAAAAAGACAACTTAATGATAAACAACAATATGTTAAATTATTCATTAATCCTATGTCTAGTATGCAAAAGAATTTACAGAAAATTCTAAAATCAGCTCTTGGGGAAAGTATTATCTCTCCAAAAGAATATCAGTATTTGTTTCGAAAATATCCAGTAATGCCAACTTTCTACATTATCCCAAAACTGCATAAAAATTTCTCCCATCCGCCAGAAAGCCAGATAGTTTCGGGCATTGGAAGAGTTTTCTTCGCCCCTTTCTCTTATCACTTCCCTCTTACGTAAAAGACACTCCTGATCTTTTGAAAAAGTTGGATGGCATCTCAGTTGATGATGACACTATTTTAGTGTCACTGGATGTAGAAGGCTTATATTCCTCCATTCCGCATGATATAGGAATGGAGGCATGTAAACACTTCTTAAAGTCAAGGGGACAATCCTTTGATAAACATACTCAATTGGTTTTGGATTTGTTGAGGTTTGTTTTGGAGAATAATGTTTTCCAATTTGATAAAGCATTATATAGGCAATGTAGGGGCACAGCCATGGGTGCTGTATGTGCCCCCACTTATGCATGTCTTCATCTTGGGGCATGGGAACTTTTTGATGTTTATGAAAAATATAATCATATTTTCGAATCACATATATCACTTTGGTTGAGATATGTGGACGATATTTTGATTTTATGGAAAGGTCCCATTGAAATTCTGAAAGAGTTTGTTAACAACTTAAATATAAACAGCCGCAACATTTTGCTAACATTAGTGTATGATTCAAAGGAACTAGCCTTTTTAGATATAATGATCAGAAAGAAGGTACATCGATAGTGACTGAAAACTATAGAAAGAGTACAGCCACAAATAGTATTCTAGAGGCATCCAGTTGTCACCCTTACCATTTGAAAAGAAGCGTCCCATATAGTCAATTCTTGCGTCTCAAAAGAAATTGTTCTTCAAACACTAAATTTGAGTATCATGCAGATTTAATGCAAAAGAGATTTATGAATCGTGGGTACTCTAGAAAAAACATCCAATCATCATTAAATAAAGTTAGAAAAAAGAATAGAGATACTCTGCTCTACCAGTCTAGACCCCAAATAACTAATAACCTAACCAGATTTATAACTACATATAATTGTCAATGGCCAAAGATAAGAGAAATACTATCAAAACATTGGCACATTCCTACTTTAGATGAAAAAAATAAATCTAAAGTGGGTGATTACCCATTATTAACTGCAAAGAGAGCACCATGTTTGAAAGATAAACTGGTACAAAGCAAGTTTGTTAGATCACCATCCTTAAACTGGTTAGGTTTAAGACAAGAGGTAAAGGGGAGTTATCCTTGCGGACACTGTGTGTACTGCCCTTACATGCAGAAAAGCAAAACATTCTCAAGCAATAATAGCAAAATATATAATATAAAAATTTTTGCAAATTGTAATTCTGTTGGTGTGGTATATTTGCTACACTGTTCCTGTCCTTATTTCTATATAGGAAAAACTAAAAGACTTTTCAAAGAAAGAGTTCAGGAGCATAGAGATGATATCATTTATGGCAGGGATACCAGTGTAGCGAGACACTTTGCCCAATACCATCAAAAAAATCCAGCTTCCCTTAAATTTATTGGGATTGACAGGGGAATACAAAGTGGTAGAGGTGGTGATGAAGATAATTGTCTTTTAAGAAAAGAATCTAGGTGGATATATGTTCTTCAAACATTATCCCCAAAAGGGTTAAATGAAGTAATAGAGTATGCCCCGTTTCTAAATTAAAATCTTTAAAATTTGGTAGTCTGGAAATATTATGTAGTTTTAAAGTAATTTGTATTACTTTTAAATATATACAATAATATAAAAAAATCCCCTGAAACATTTTGACATATAATAAAATATCTGAATACCATTGTTCATTCAATGTGGGTGAGAAATATTGCAATTGGGAGGAAGCAGATCAGTGCTGTAATTTGACTACATGACGTTTTTTCTGTAATTAAAAAAATACATTTGCAGGTAAAGTTATTTAAATTTAAAGTAGCAATTTGTTACTATTAAGTCACAACCTTTATGCAAATTTGACCTCTGATAAGGGAGGTGAGGATACCTGTGCAAATTAGTCCTGACGAGGCCCCGGATAATCGCAAGGCATTGTGGGGCGAAACGTATGTCGACTATGCTAAGGCTTTGCAACGAAACAAAGCACACATGTGGCAGCTGAATGGAGGCTCCTTTCCTGAGCAAAGCACAAACCAAGGGGAGTGATGACACTCTGTTCCGGTGTTGACCGGGAAACGATTTCGTTTGGATAAGCATTCTTAAGCCATAGCGGTTGTTCACCTAAGTGTACAGGTAATACGCTGGAAGACACGGCTTAAACAAGGTACTGTCACTTGAATGCTGATTTCACTTATGGGGTTATGTGCTTAAAACAGGATGGAACACGCTATGCTGAACAGGCCTTTGCCTCAAATATCAGGACACTTTGTTTTGATGCTACTACAATTTTCACGATAAGCATGTCAAAGATGGCGATTTAAATTTACAAACCAAGCTTCATTAGAATCACAAGTGGTGAACTATAAAGGAGGACGCTTTTACCTCAGTTGATTCAAATCCACCACAATATGAATGCTAAAGAGTTTGTGGTTTATGCACAGTCTGCAAGCAATAGCATAACATTGTAGCAAAGAGTTTAGAGGACGTTTTTACCTCGTGAATTGCTGCAACTTTTTGTATAAAATTATCTTTGTAGTTGCTACTGTAACTTTTGTATACTGTGTAAAGTCATATTTATGGTGGCATTTGTTTATAAGAGGATGTCTTTACCTTGTGAACCGCTATGATGTTAAACGTATGTTCTTAGCGGAATGCCATAATAATATGACATTTATAAATTCATCATCTATTTGAAATATTTTCTGTTTCCAGATGTAATAAGTAAGGGTTGTATACCCTAGTTATGTATTAATTTGGAACATAATGCTATCGTGTTCAATGAATTAGAGTGATGCATCACTTAGTGATATACTGTAATTTTGATGCGAATAAATGTCTTTGTAATTAATGACAAGCCTGCCTGTTGCCTCTTGATCATTGTGTGGTTGGTGTCCGCTTCCCTATGGTACTTAGAAGAGCAGAGGTTTAGAGTGCTGAAATCCCTAATCTATTATGTATTCTCTACTTTATTTAAGTTTATATATATATATATATATATATATATATATATATATATATAAAATACATAGCCGGTAGCCCAGCACTCCTTTCACATGGGTGTAATTACGGCCCGGGTGCTAACCTCGTGTAATTGTATAGAAATGTCCAAATGTAGGAGGGCACTCACAGGACTTGTATAGAAACAACAAACAGTATACTTTTATTTCCAAGTTAATTTCACATTAATTGTAGATGTCGAAGTTTCGACCCATTTGTGGGCCTTCTTCAAGACAATATATAATCTGAAAGAATACAAAATATACCATTGTGGTCTATTTGAACAATACTACATACAAAAAAACACATATTAAAAGTTAAATATAATAGTGATAACCCATCACCACAGAAAAAGACACACTAGCTCATATCAGAGCTCATCTAATTAAAAACCAAGGAAGGAAGAAACGGATAGCTTATAGTCAACATATCACACCTAATAACTATTACCAATTGGACATCTCATTTGTTAGACGCAACTCACACTGTGTTGACAGAATGGAGAAATAAACACTTACACCCACTGAATCAGTACCAATACAACAAATATGACTAACTTAACCAATCAACAACTGAAGCAACACATATGTGTGTATAACCCTAAACTAGAACATAATTACCAGTAGTGGCTGTATCTCATGTCATACATCACACCAGAGAAAGGAAATAAACTATATCCAAGTGATATACTGAATGGACACCTTATATGTTTTATTCTTGAACACTCACAAATACAACAAGTCCTGTATCATCACTGTCTGAATCCAGACCACCAGTGATAGGAGCATAATGTGATAGATCACACAAGTACTGCCCCGCATACGATCCCTACATAACCACCAATCTGGTAGAATATCCTTGATGGAAGGCTAACAATCTTGCTAAGCAGAACGCATAGGTACAAAAATAAATTTAAACCCATAAATTGGCAGCAAAATAATCACTGAGTAAATGCCCATAATCAACACTTAGGTACACCAAACCTAATCATACAATAACAAACTAATATGTATAGACTATCAAAACTAATAAGCCCCTCAATCACTAACCGGATCTGGTGGTAAGCCCAATATGTCACTATAATCATGAGACCCATGTTGCAACCTATATAGTTCACAGCAGCTGCAAACCAGGCTCTTTATCAAACAAAGGTATCAATAATGTCAGAAAAAGAAAAGTACTCCATGTTTATCAACTAACCAACGTATACAACACATCGTAATCAGGGCGCATGAAACCCCATATATACAACTAATAACTACATGAAAACACCCCTCGTGCACACAACAATCATACTAAAATAAAGACAATACAGAATAAATTAACTTATATTCAAAATACTAGTTAGTAAGAAGCAATAACCACAAAACAACAAACAAGCACTTACTATTGTAATGCAGCATGCATTACTCACAAATGAACTCCCAGCAGAGCAATGATATCAATGATACCGGAAGTAACAAACGCGGCATTTAAATAGAGAGACCAGTGAGAACAGCAGCAAATCATCCGGGCTCATGAGCAAACACCCCTAAAGACACAAAGTCCCGTATGAGCACACCTCATACACGCCCATTAGACAGGTGATCACAACATAGTAATCATAAAGGAGTAAAGTGAATACCGGAGCGTAAATGTGCACACAGAATTTGTACTCTGACACATACAATAGATGCATAGCAACTGGCTCAGATTGCACTGCCCACAAAATATTCCACACCAGTACAGCCATATAAAAAACAATGCAGAGAAGATATCTAAGTGAATCTCAGCCAGCTTAAAGAGGTGACACGTTATTATGGGCAGATCTCAACGTTCTCATGGAATGCTAAAATGTCCAAATTACTATCGGCTAGATTACGAGTTGTGCGTTAGGCTTAAAAAGCAGCGTTGGCCGGTCCCAACGCTGCTTTTTAACGCCCGCTGGTATTATGAGTCTTGCAAGTACAGGTGTACCGCTCACTTTTTTGGCCAGACTCGGAAATACCGCAAATCCACTTACGTCAATTGCGTATCCTATATTTTCAATGGGACTTGCATAGTGCCGGTATTACGAGTCTGACAAAAAGTGAGCGGTACACCCTCTCCTGTCAAGACTGGTACCGCATTTTAAAGTCAGTAGTTAAGAGTTTTATGGTACAACACCGTAGCATAAAAGTCTTAACTAAAGTGCTAAAAAGTACACTAACACCCATAAACTACCTATTAACCCCGAAACCGAGGCCCTCCCACATCGCAAACACTAAAATAATTTTTTTTACCCCTAATCTGCCGAACCGGACATCGCTGCCACTATAATAAATATATTAACCCCTAAACCACTGCACTCCCACCTCGCAAACACTAGATAAATATTATTAACCCCTAATCTGCCGTCCCTAACATCGCCGACACCTACCTACATTTATTAACCCCTAATCTGCCGCCCCCAACGTCGCCACCACTATATTAAAGTTATTAACCCCTAAATCTAAGTCTAACCCTAACACCCCCTAACTTAAATATAATTTAAATAAATCTAAATAAAATTACTATCATTTAATAAATTATTCCTATTTAAAACTAAATACTTACCTATAAAATAAACCCTAAGCTAGCTACAATATAACTAATAATTACATTGTAGCTAGCTTACGGTTTATTTTTATTTTACAGGCAAGTTTGTATTTATTTTAACTAGGTAGAATAGTTATTAAATAGTTATTAACTATTTAATAACTACCTAGTTAAAATAAATACAAAAGTACCTGTAAAATAAAACCTAACCTAAGTTACAATAATACCTAACACTACACTATAATAAAATAAATTAAATAAATTAAATATAATTAAATTAAATTATCTAAAGTACAAAAAACAAACAAACACTAAATTACAGAAAAAAATAAACAAATTACAAGATTTTTAAACTAATTACACCTAATCTAATCCCCCTAACAAAATAAAAAAGCCCCCCCAAAATAAAAAAAGCCCTACCCTACACTAAATTACAAATAGCCCTTAAAAGGGCCTTTTGTGGGGCATTGCCCCAAAGTAATCAGCTCTTTTACCTGTAAAAAAAAATTACAAATTCCCCCCCAAAATTAAAACCCACCACCCACACAACCAACCCTACTCTAAAACCCACCCAATCCCCCCTTAAAAAAACCTAACACTAACCCCTTGAAGATCACCTTACCAGGAAACGTCTTCACCCAATCGGGCCGAAGTTCTCAACGAAGCCGGGAGAAGTCTTCATCCAAGCCGGGCGAAGTGGTCTTCCAGACGGGCAGAAGTCTTCTATCTTCATCCATCCGGTGCGGAGCGGGTCCATCTTCAAGACATCCGACGCGGAGCATCCTCTTCAGCCGACGGCTTCTTCTACAATGAAGGTTCCTTTAAGTGACGTCATCCAAGATCGCGTCCCTTCAATTCCGATTGGCTGATAGAATTCTATCAGCCAATCGGAATTAAGGTAGAAAAAATCCTATTGGCTGATGCAATCAGCCAATAGGATTGAAGTTCAATCCTATTGGCTGATCCAATTAGCCAATAGGATTGAGCTGGCATTCTATTGGCTGTTCCAATCATCCAATAGAATGCCAGCTCAATAATATTGGCTGATTGCATCAGCCAAAAGGTTTTTTTCTAATTTAATTCTGATTGGCTGATAGAATTCTATCAGCCAATCGGAATTGAAGGGACGCCATCTTGGATGACGTCATTAAAAGGAACCTTCATTCCAGAAGAGCCGTCGGATGAAGAGGATGCTCTGCGTCGGATGTCTTGAAGATGGACCCGCTCCGCGCCGGATGGATGAAGATAGAAGATGCCGTCTGGATGAAGACTTCTGCCCGTCTGGAGGACCACTTCGCTCGGCTTGGATGAAGACTTCTCCCGGCTTCGTTGAGGACTTCGGCCCGGTTGGGTGAAGACGTCTCACGGTAAGGTGATCTTCAAGGGGTTAGTGTTAGGTTTTTTTAAGGGGGGATTGGGTGGGTTTTAGAGTAGGGTTGGTTGTGTGGGTGGTGGGTTTTAATGTTGGGGCGGTATTTGTAATTTTTTTTTTACAGGTAAAAGAGCTGATTACTTTGGGGAAATGCCCCGCAAAAGGCCCTTTTAAGAGATATTTGTAATTTAGTGTAGGTAGGGCTTTTTTATTTTGGGGGGGCTTTTTATTTTGTTAGGGGGATTAGATTAGGTGTAATTAGTTTAAAAATCTTGTAATTATTTTATTATTTTCTGTAATTTAGTGTGGTTTTTTTGTACTTTAGATAATGTTATTGAATTTAGGGAATTCATTTAATTATAGTGTAGTGTTAGGTGTAATTGTAACTTAGGTTAGGTTTTATTTTACAGGTACTTTTGTATTTATTTTAACTAGGTAGTTATTAAATAGTTAATAACTATTTAGTAA
Source organism: Bombina bombina (assembly GCF_027579735.1). Taxonomy (NCBI): domain Eukaryota; kingdom Metazoa; phylum Chordata; class Amphibia; order Anura; family Bombinatoridae; genus Bombina; species Bombina bombina. Next base: position 924,823,631 of record NC_069500.1, read on the forward strand.
CTATTCTACCTAAATAAAATAAATACAAACTTGCCTGTAAAATAAAAATAAACCCTAAGCTAGCTACAATGTAACTATTAGTTATATTGTAGCTAGCTTAGAGCTTATTTTATAGGTAAGTATTTAGTTTTAAATAGGAATAATGTAGTTAATGATAGTTATTTTATTTAGATTTATTTAAATTATATTTAAGTTAGGGGGTGTTAGGGTTAGACTTAGGTTTAGGGGTTAATAACTTTAATATAGTGGCGGTGACGTTGGTATGGCAGATTAGGGGTTAATAAGTGCAGGTAGGTTGTGGCAACATTGGGGGTGGCAGATTAGGGGTTAATAAATATAATGTAGGTGTCGGCGATGTTGGGGGCAGCAGATTAGGGGTTAATTAGTATAATGTAGGTGGCGGTGGTGTCCGTAGCGGCAGATTAGGGGTTAATAATATAATGTAGGTGTCGGTGATGTCGGGGGCGGCAGATTAGGGGTTAATAAATGTAAGATTAGGGGTGTTTAGACTCGGGGTTCATGTTAGGGTGTTAGGTGTAGACATAAATGTATTTTCCCCATAGGAATCAATGGGGCTGTGTTAGAAGCTAAATGCTGCTTTTTTGCAGGTGTTAGGTTTTTTTTTCAGCCGGCTCTCCCCCATTGATTCCTATGGGGAAATTGTGCACAAGCACGTTTAGCCAGCTCACCGCTAACGTAAGCAGCGCTGGTATTGAGGTGAGATGTGGAGCTAAATTTTGCTCTACGCTCACTTTTTTGCGGTTAACGCCGGGTTTGTAAAAACCCGTAATACCAGCGTTGTCTGTAAATAAGTGGTGAGCATAAACTGCTCATTAGCACCGCACCCCTGTTACCGCAAAACTTGTAATCTAGGCGTATGTATTTAGCCTCTTTCCAGGGTTTAAACACAAGTGAACCAAATTAATTTGTTTACCAACAACATAAAGTATTTTATTTTTTATAATAAATGTTACTTAAATGTAAATTAGCATTTATCTGCAAATCATATAAAAGAACGTACTGAACCATGTTTTTGCACATGACGCGCACACACACATATATACAGTATATACTACACAAACACAACACATACACTACATAAATGCACACACAAATTACAAAACCACTACACACATGCACATGCTACACACACACTGCACACACAAATCACACATACAGAAAAAAATGGAAGAAACCAATGCTCATGAGAAAAAAGTAACTCAGCTGAGGATAGTTATTGTCATTTTCCTTGGAGGTGCTCTATCACACTTGTGTATGAAAAAATATATTATCAAAAGTTCATGTCCAAGTTTCTGACTAATAAAGACAGCCTAATCACAAAGTTAGGGACATTAATATTCCCAATAATTAAAAATGTGAGTGTGCACTTGAAATTGCTATAGTGGAATTAAATTGAAAGTGGGTGCAATGCTAAGCCATACCCTTAGGTTGTAAAGTAGTTAATAAAATAATCTATGCACTCCAATCGTCTTTGCAGATTCTCTTATAGTGTATTACATAGTTGTGTGATAGAAATAAAGCAACAAATCTGTGCTAATGTCCCTTTCTCAAGCTGATTTAATATTTCCAATAATCACTTCTAAGCTTCCCTTCTACTGGAAGTTAATAGTCCACCAATGCTAAATAGAGGAAATCAGCTACATTTTAAATTTATTTCTGGTCCACACTTAGAGGCCTACTTATTAAGCCGTCAACTTACTTGCATTCAACGGCACCAATATGCTCGGCTGACATTGCCGCGGACCTGAATACGCTCTACATATTTATATAAAAAGCTGTCAAAAAGTCGCGCACCAAGTACGGGGTGATGAGCAGCGGACTGTTGTTAACTGACAGTCATCGATCTCGCTGCTCTTCGGCTTTTTCACAGCTTTATTTGTATACTGTCACTAAACACTGCCACTATACTAAACTGTTTAACCCCTATCCCGCCATTCCCGGCCCCCAGCCGCAACTAAATAAAGTTATTAACCCCTATCCTGCTGCTCCCCGACACCGCCGCAACTCTAATAAACTTATTAACCCCTATCCCGCCACTCCCGGACCCCGCTGCCACCTACATTATGTTATTAACCCCTAATCTGCCGCCCCCTACACCACCGCCACTTACTTTATGTTATTAACCCCTATCCCACCTCTCTCGGAGCCCACAGCAACTAAATAAGGTTATTAACCCCTAAACCTCTGGCCTCCCATATCACTACCACTTACTAAACCTATTAACCCCTAAACCACCAGCCCCCCACATTGCCATAAAATAAATTAAACTATTAACCCCTAAACCTAACAACCCGCTAACTTTATATTAAATATTAACTCATCCCTATCTTATAATAAATTTAAACTTACCTTTAGATTTAAATTAAACTATATTAAACTATTAATTAACCTACCCTATTATAATAAAATTACATTAAACTATATTAAACTATTAATTAACCTACCCTATTATAATAAAATTACATTAAACTATATTAAAACTATTAATAAACCTACCATAACTTTTATAATAAAATAAAATTAAACTATATTAAACTATTAATTAACCTACCCTAACTATTATACTAAAATTACATTAAACTATATTAAACTATTCATTAATCTACCCTAACTATTATACTAAAATTACATTAAACTACAAATTAAATTAACTATATAATATATTTAAACACCTAACCCTACCAAATAATTTAAATCTACAATAAAAACTTACAAAGTTACAAAAAACTAACAACTAAGTTACACAAAATAACAAATAAATGATCAAATATTTAAACTAATTACACCTAATCTAATAGCCCTATCAAAACAAAAAAAGCCCTAGCCTAAACTAAACTACCAATAGCCCTTAAAAGGGCCTTTTGCTGGGCATTGCCCCAAAGAAATAATCTATTTTACCTGTAAAAAAATACAAACAACTTCCCAACAGTAAAACCCACCACCCACACAACCAACCCCCCAAATAAAACCCTAACTAAAAAAAACCTAAGCTCCCCATTGCCTTGAAAACGGCATTTGGATGGGCATTGCCCTCAAAAGGGCATTTAGCTCTATTGCAGCCCAATGCCCTAACCTAAAACTAAAACCCACCCAATAAACCCTTAAAAAAACCTAACACTAACCCCTGAAGATCCACTTACAGTTTTGAAGAGCCGACATCCATCCTCAACGAAGCGAGGAGAAGTCCTCAGCAAAGCGGCAAGAAGTCCTCAACGAAGCCGGGAGAAGTCTTCATCCAAGCCGGGAGAAGTGGTCCTCCAGATGGGCAGAAGTCTTCATCCAGATGGCATCTTCTATCTTCATCCATCCGGCGCGGAGCGGGTCCATCTTCAATACATCCGGCACGGAGCATCCTCTTCTTCTGACGGCTACTCGATGAATGAAGGTTACTTTAAGTGATGTAATCCAAGATGGTGTCCCTTAGATTCCGATTGGCTGATAGAATTCTATCAGCCAATCGGAATTAAGGTTGAAAAAATCCTATTGGTTGATGCAATCAGCCAATAGGATTGAACTTCAATCCTATTGGCTGATCCAATCAGCCAATAGGATTGAGCTCACATTCTATTGGCTGATTGGAACAGCTCTTCAAAACTGTAAGTGGATCTTCAGGGGTTAGTGTTAGGTTTTTTTAAGGGTTTATTGGGTGGGTTTTAGTTTTAGGTTAGGGCTTTGGGCTGCAATAGAGCTAAATGCCCTTTTAAGGGCAATGCCCATCCAAATGCCCTTTTCAGGGCAATGGGGAGCTTAGTTTTTTTTTAGTTAGGGTTTTATTTGGGGGATTGGTTGTGTGGGTGGTGGGTTTTACTGTTGGGGGGTTGTTTGTATTTTTATAGGGCTATTAGATTAGGTGTAATTAGTTTAAATATCTTGTCATTTGTTTTTTATTTTGTGTAATTTAGTGTTTGTTTTTTTGTAATTTAGGTATTTGTATTTAATTTAGTTAATTGTATTTAATTTAGGTTATTTATTTAATTGTAGTGTAAGGTTAGGTTTTATTTTACAGGTAAATTTGTATTTATTTTAGCTAGATAGTTAGTGAATAGTTAATAACTATTTAGGAACTATTCTACCTAGTTAAAATAAATACAAACTTGCCTGTAAAATAGAAATAAACCCTAAGCTAGATACAATGTAACTATTAGTTATATTGTAGCTAGCTTAGGGTTTATTTTACAGGTAAGTATTTAGTTTTAAATAGGAATTATTTAGTTATTAATAGTAGGTTTTATTTAGATTTATTTTAATTATATTTAAGTTAGGGGGTGTTAGGGTTAGACTTAGGTTTAGGGGTTAATAAATATAGTATAGTGGCGGCGACGTTGGGGGCGGCAGATTAGGGGTTAATAAATGTAGGTAGGGGGCCGGCAATGTTAGGGACAGCAAATTAGGGGTTAATAATATTTAATTAGTGTTTGCGAGGCGGGAGTGCGGTGGTTTAGGGGTTAATATGTTTATTATAGTGGCGGTGATGTCCGGAGCGGCAGATTAGAGGTTAATAAGTATAATGTAGGTGTTGGCGATGTCGGGGGTGGCAGATTAGGGGTGTTAGGTGTAAACATAAATTTTGTTTCCCCGTAGGAATCAATGGGGCTGCGCTACTGAGCTATACGCTGCTTTTTTTTCAGCCGGCTCTCCCCATTGATGTCTATGTTTAATAGACATCAATGTAATTTTAGTATAATAGCTAGGGTAGATTAATGAATAGTATAATATAGTTTAATGTAATTTTAGTATAATAGTTAGGGTAGGGTTATTAATAGTTTAATATAGTTTAATGGAAATTTATTATAATAGGGTAGGTTAATTAATAGTTTAATATAGTTTAATTTAAATCTAAAGGTAAGTTTAAATTCATTATAAGATAGGGATGAGTTAATATTTAATATAAAGTTAGCGGGTTGTTTAGAGGTTAATAGTTTAATTTAGTTTATGGCGATGTGGGGGGCTGGCGGTTTAGGGGTTAATAGGTTTAGTAAGTGCTAGTGATGTGGGAGGCCAGGGGTTTAGGGGTTAATACATTTATTTATGTGGGCTCCGGGAGCGGCGGGATAGGGGTTAATAACTTTATGTAGGTGGCAGCGGTGTTGGGTGGTAGATAAGGGGTTAATAAGTATAATGTAGGTGGCGGCGATGTAGGGGGCGGCAGATTAGGGGTGTTTAGACTCGGGGTATATGTTAGGGTGTTAGGTGTAAACGTAACTATTATTCTCCCATAGGAATCAATAAGATATCGGGCAGCAGCGAACATGAGCTTTCGCTGCTTTCAGACTCCCATTGATTCCTATGGCATCTGCCGCATCCAGGGCGGCGGATTGAAAAGCAGGTACGCTGGGCCAGAATAGTGGCGAGCGTACCTGTTAGACATTTGTTAACTAGCAAAAGTAGTCGGATAGTGCCGAATTTGTATTCGGGACATCTGTAGTGACGTAAGCATCGATCTGTGTTGGACTGAGACTGGCAGAACGTATGTTACGTCACAGATTTCAACTTTTGCCGGTCTGTAGGCTTTGATAACTAAGGGGAATCAAGCTCGCCACAATTACGCTGCGGAATTCCTGCGTATTTGCAGTTGACGGCTTGATAAGTAGGCCTCTTACTTTATGCTGTTTGCTGGTGCCACTGACAGCTGCGTGGCCTAAACTGATGTGCACAGTGTGTTTATGTCACATATCAGAGCTTTTAACTGTCCCGAACTCTGGGACTGTCACACTCTAGAAGCTTTGACACAATGTCCCTCTTGCAGTTTTCCCTTCACTAAAAGTGCCTTAACTTCTAAAATGAAACCAGGGACTGCACAGACTCCACCCATAACCTGTCCAAGCTCTGCCCATGCTCTTCCTAACCCCACCCATGCCACACCCAACCCTGCCACTGAACACTTGTGGCCGCATTCCCTCCTGTTGTGACCTCACCAATGGAACACATGTGTCCCTCTCATACAAGTCTCCCTCACACAGTCTTGAGCTCCCATTCTGTGAAGTTGTCTGGGAAATGTTGGGAAGTACAATATAATAGGACACACCAGTGATCTCACATTGACTAATAATGTGCATAAAAAAATTCTATGCTAGGCATGGCTTAAATACAGAGCTGCAGTGACATGTGTGTGCACTTTTGAGCTGTCCAGTTAGATACTAGACACCTGGCATTCCGAAGTGCTAATAACATTTTATCAATGATCAAAGTGTGAGATTTAGACAAACCAGGGGTCAAGTCTAGCGGGAACACATGAGTTCCTGCACTATTTTTGCAGGTGGAACTAAGTTTCCCCTGGACAGAGAACAGAGATGCTTCAGTAAACACTGCTGCTTGTAGTGGGAGGAGCTGGATCACAGTCTGGTTAGAGAAATAGTGAGATGCTCTAGTAATGGGCAGTAACACTTCCTACAATACACTAAATACAAGCCTGTCAGCGATCCTGCTGTGTGATCACCCCACACATGATGCTCACATTTCTGTGTGCCTTGTTCTGAGGTTATTTAGCTCCCCTCAGCAGAAATAGGACTATTCCACCTTAAGTTGGTGAGACTCTGTGACAGAGATAGTTGTTTCAGGCCCAAAGGCAACCATTTAACCCTTCATTGGTTTTAATTATCTTCCATTAATCAAAGTGTATAGATTATATACATATAAATACAGTGTGTGTGTATAAAACAATATTAATTGTGAAGCCTTGATGAGTTCCCACACTTTTTTTTGTAGGACTTGACCCCTGAGACAAACCAGTAAGCATATTACTGCATGGTGTAAGACTCACTAGCCTCAACAAGTTAGTGAATATTGGTCACTGGTTACATCACAGTGTGGTGTAGTGGTTTTATATCCTCTCAAAAAACGTGTCCAACTTTTATGAAAAACACGTGGGTAGTGTTACTAGAGAAGAAAGAAGGAAACACGAAAAACCAAAAAACTTTACTGTAACTGTAAATCCATTTGAATTGTTTATTTTACATTGTTTTTAAAGAGGCATGACACTCAAAATAGTTTTTTTTTATAATTCAGATAGAGCATACAATTAAAACAAAACAAAAAAACCCATCCTTTCCAATATACCTCTATTATACATTTGTCTTTAGTCTCCTGGTATTCTTTGTTGAAGAGATATAGGTAGGTAAGATGCGCACGTTTGCTGCAAACTAGTGTTCTTGCAAATGTATAACATTGTTAAAAGTATTCTTGCAGAACTGTTGCCATATAATGTTCCAGTTATGTGCATGCTCCACAGCCTACCTACCCAATTATCAACAAAGGATAATAAAAGAACACAATCAATTTGATAATAGAAGAGAACTGGAAAGTTTTATAAAATCACTATCTGAATCATGAAAGAAAATGTTTGACTTGCATTTAACTTTAAAGGGATATGAAACCTCATATTGTTCTTTCATGATTCAGATACACACCAGTGATCTTACATTGTTCTTTCATGATTCAGATACACACCAGTGATCTTACATTGTTCTTTCATGATTCAGATACACACCAGTGATCTTACATTGTTCTTTCATGATTCAGATACACACCAGTGATCTTACATTGTTCTTTCATGATTCAGATACACACCAGTGATCTTACATTGTTCTTTCATGATTCAGATACACACCAGTGATCTTACATTGTTCTTTCATGATTCAGATACACACCAGTGATATTACATTGTTCTTTCATGATTCAGATACACACCAGTGATCTTACATTGTTCTTTCATGATTCAGATACACACCAGTGATCTTACATTGTTCTTTCATGATTCAGATACACACCAGTGATCTTACATTGTTCTTTCATGATTCAGATACACACCAGTGATCTTACATTGTTCTTTCATGATTCAGATACACACCAGTGATCTTACATTGTTCTTTCATGATTCAGATACACACCAGTGATCTTACATTGTTCTTTCATGATTCAGATACACACCAGTGATCTTACATTGTTCTTTCATGATTCAGATACACACCAGTGATCTTACATTGTTCTTTCATGATTCAGAGTCACACCAGTGATCTTACATTGTTCTTTCATGATTCAGATACACACCAGTGATCTTACATTGTTCTTTCATGATTCAGATACACACCAGTGATCTTACATTGTTCTTTCATGATTCAGATACACACCAGTGATCTTACATTGTTCTTTCATGATTCAGATACACACCAGTGATCTTACATTGTTCTTTCATGATTCAGATACACACCAGTGATCTTACATTGTTATTTCATGATTCAGATACACACCAGTGATCTTACATTGTTCTTTCATGATTCAGATACACACCAGTGATCTTACATTGTTCTTTCATGATTCAGATACACACCAGTGATCTTACATTGTTCTTTCATGATTCAGATACACACCAGTGATCTTACATTGTTCTTTCATGATTCAGATACACACCAGTGATCTTGCATTGTTCTTTCATGATTCAGATACACACCAGTGATCTTACATTGTTCTTTCATGATTCAGATACACACCAGTGATCTTACATTGTTCTTTCATGATTCAGATACACACCAGTGATCTTACATTGTTCTTTCATGATTCAGATACACACCAGTGATCTTACATTGTTCTTTCATGATTCAGATACACACCAGTGATCTTACATTGTTCTTTCATGATTCAGATACACACCAGTGATCTTACATTGTTCTTTCATGATTCAGATACACACCAGTGATCTTACATTGTTCTTTCATGATTCAGATACACACCAGTGATCTTACATTGTTCTTTCATGATTCAGATACACACCAGTGATCTTACATTGTTCTTTCATGATTCAGATACACACCAGTGATCTTACATTGTTCTTTCATGATTCAGATACACACCAGTGATCTTACATTGTTCTTTCACGATTCAGATACACACCAGTGATCTTACATTGTTCTTTCATGATTCAGATACACACCAGTGATCTTACATTGTTCTTTCATGATTCAGATACACACCAGTGATCTTACATTGTTCTTTCATGATTCAGATACACACCAGTGATCTTACATTGTTCTTTCATGATTCAGATACACACCAGTGATCTTACATTGTTCTTTCATGATTCAGATACACACCAGTGATCTTACATTGTTCTTTCATGATTCAGATACACACCAGTGATCTTACATTGTTCTTTCATGATTCAGATACACACCAGTGATCTTACATTGTTCTTTCATGATTCAGATACACACCAGTGATCTTACATTGTTCTTTCATGATTCAGATACACACCAGTGATCTTACATTGTTCTTTCATGATTCAGATACACACCAGTGATATTACATTGTTCTTTCATGATTCAGATACACACCAGTGATATTACATTGTTCTTTCATGATTCAGATACACACCAGTGATCTTACATTGTTCTTTCATGATTCAGATACACACCAGTGATCTTACATTGTTCTTTCATGATTCAGATACACACCAGTGATCTTACATTGTTCTTTCATGATTCAGATACACACCAGTGATCTTACATTGTTCTTTCATGATTCAGATACACACCAGTGATCTTACATTGTTCTTTCATGATTCAGATACACACCAGTGATCTTACATTGTTCTTTCATGATTCAGATACACATGTTCCAGTCATGTGCATGCTCCACAGCCTACCTACCCAATTATCAACAAAGGATAATAAAAGAACACAATCAATTTGATAATAGAAGAGAACTGGAAAGTTTTATAAAATCACTATCTGTATCATGAAAGAAAATGTTTGACTTGCATTTACCTTTAAAGGGATATGAAACCTCATATTGTTCTTTCATGATTCAGATAGAGCAAGTGATTTTAAACAACTTTCTAATTTTCTTCTATTATCAAATTTTTCTTCGTTCTCTTGGTATCGTTTGTTGAAAAGCAGTGATGTAAGCTTAGGCGCTGGAGCACTATATGGCAGCAGTTTTGCAAGAATGTTATCTATTTGCAAGAGCACTAGAGGGCAGCACTATTTTCTGCCATGTAGTTCTCCAGATGCCAACCTAGGTATCTCTTCAACACAGAACAATAACATTTTATAATAAAAGTAAATTGGAAACTTTTAAAATTGGTATGCTCTGTCTGAGTAACAAAAGAAAATATTTGGGTTTCATAAATATTAAAGGGATAGTAAACACCAAAAATGTTATTGTTTTAAAAGACAGATAATCCCTTTATTTACCATTCCCTAGTTTTGCATAACTAACACTTATATTAATATACTTGTTACCTCTGTGATCACCTTGTATCTAAGCTTCTGCTGACTGCCCCCTTATCTCAGATCTTTTGACAGACTTGCATTTCAGACAATTAGTGTTGATTCTTAAATAACTCCACGTGCATGAGCACAGTGTTATCTATATGAAACACATGAACTAACGCCCTCTAGCTGTGAAAAACTATCAAATGCATTAAAATTAGAGGCGGTCTTCAAGGGCTTAGAAATTAGCATATGAGTCTACCTAGTATTAGCCTTTAACTAAGAATAACAAGAGAACAAAGCACGTTTGATGACAAAAGTAAATTAGAGAGTTGTTTAAAATGGCGTTCCCTATCTGAATCATGAAAGTTTAATTTGGACTTTACTATCCCTTTAAGTATTGTTCCCTTATTTTTTATCCTAATGATGGTTATGTTCCTTCCCTATATTGTAGCTTCAAAAAATGTGATCCTGTTGAAGTAGAAATTGGTGGAGAAACAGTACTTGCCTCTCAGGACAACTGTGACCATGTAGATGATACCTGCTATACCTATGACAGACGGAAGTGCTACACCGTTGATGTTCCATTCACAGTCGATGGAAAAACCATAATGAGGAAAGCGGCGCTGAATCCAGAATCCTGCCATGAATAAATGTACTGGCATAACGCTTTATAATTGCTATATTTTACAGCATAACTGTAATTTTCTTGTAAGTTTTGTTTTATTTCCACAATAAATACATTTTCACCTTGCATTCAATTGGACATAAAAAAAAACACGCAAGTCTTGATTTATGTTATGTTTGGTTAACCCCTTAATAACCAAGAGTAACTTGCATGCTTGTGACCAAAATGAGATTCCTTAATTAAACTGTTTTTTTTCGTTGTATGAACCCCCAACATTAATGACTTTTTATCAGGACATAAAATGCATTATATTCCTTTAGCACACTCACCCATTTCTTTTTAAATAACCAAAATATTTTCAATACAATTGCAAAATTCTGTAGAAGAAAAAGTTAATTGTCAATTCAATATGGCAGAAAGCCACATACACACATATTCACATGCACACATACTCACATGCACATACACTCACATGCACACACACTCACATGCACACACACTCACATGCACGCACACACTCACATGCATACATACTCACATGCACACACACTCACATGCCTGCACACAAACACACCTACATTAACAAACATTAATGTTAGTTTTCAAAAATGTGGAAATTTGGATTAAACTTTCCCTACCCAGTGGAAGATCTGTCACATCATACAATAACAATTGTGTTTTTTTTAGATTTTTGTACCTCATTATTGACTCCTCAGGGCAACCATCAACAGACTATCTATCTATCTATCTATCTATCTATCTATCTATCTATCTATCAAAATGTATCTATGTATAAAACAATGTAGACACAAGATTCATTATCACTGATTCAATCTCTTCTAAGATTCTATTGAATAAATAAATCATTACTAATGTGGGTATTAACATCTTTGTGAGGTCCTGGTGGTGACACTAGTCACTGCAAAAGATTTAAGAGATGCTTCAGCTGCTAAGCCAGAACCCTACAATAAAATACATTCATAAGTTACAGCATCCCTGATTGGTTAAGGGGGCACTAAAGATCATTGGCTACTGTGCACATAAAGGGAAACAGCCTAGATCTCTTAAAGATCTATGTGCTTTTAAGAGCAAATATCTTAAGGCATCTGGCTGTGCATACACATAAATATGATCTTTATAGACAGCTGATCACTTTTACTTTATTGCTTAGGTATCATTGGCTGATTCTTGTAAGCATTATATGGCAGCAACAATTAAACATAATAATAGCAAGTGCTCAATGTGACTATATGGTGTCATCATTTTTAATAAGTTCCCAAGTATAAGAGTGGGACTCTAAAATAATCCAATGGGAGTAACCCATGAAATTTGCGCTGGTTTGGTATCCTATATACGGCGTAACATAGAAGTTATGCCTGTATATTTCTGCCTTCGCCCGTAGTTTTTTGGGCCATAGGCAGGTATACCAAACCAGCGCAGTTTGGTATCCAATATACAGCGTAAGGACTTACGTGGCAAAAATGGAGGAATCTTACTCCATTTTCACCTCGCCACAAAATGCAGCCGTTGTAAGCTTTACGCTGTCTATTGGAGCCCCATAACTCCCTAAACTACCTGCTAAATAAAACCTAACACCTAACGCATGCGCAATGTCTATCTACCTGTCAACCGCGATCCCCCGCCACAATCCCTAATAAAGTTATTAACCCCTAAACCGCCGATCCCGGACCCCGCCGCCACCTAATAAAGTTATTAACCCCTAAACCTCCGCTCCCGGACCCCGCCGCTAGCTATATTAAATCTATAACCCCCTAATGTGAGCCCCTACCCTGCCTCCATCTACCTTACCTACCCCCTAATATGAGCCCCTACCCCGCCGCCACCTACCTTACCTACCCCCTAATGTGAGCCCCTACCCCGCCGCCACCTACCTTACCTACCCCCTAATGTGAGCCCCTATACCGCCGCCACCTACATTACCTACCCCCTAATGTGAGCTCCTACCCCGCCGCCAGCTATATTAAATAATTAACCCCTAATCTAATCCCCCTATACCGCCGCCACCTATATTAAATTAATTAACCCCTAAAATACTAAACTATCCCTACCACTAAACCTAAGTCTAACCCTACAAATAGCCCTGAAAGTAAAGTAAACAGCTCTATTGCCAGCCCTTAAAAGGGCTTTTTGCGGGGTATGCCCCAAAGAAAACAGCTCTTTTACCAGCCCTTAAAAGGGCTTTTGGCTGGGCTTTCTCACAAAGTAAACAGCTCTTTTGCATCTAAGCTAAATCCCCCTACACCGCCGCCACCTATAATAAATGTATTAACCCCTAATCTAATCCCCCTACACCGCCGCCACCTATATTAAATAGATTACCCCCTAATCTAATCCCCCTACACTGCCGCCAGCTATATAAAATAGATTACCCCCTAATCTAATCCCCCTACACCGCCGCCAGCTATATTAACTATATTAACCCTAATTATATTAGGGTTAATATAGTTAATATAGTTATTATATTATATATATATTAATTATAATAACCCTATCTAACTCTAAATATTCCTATTTAAATCTAAATATATATATTAACTATATTAACCCTAATTATATTAGGGTTAATATAGTTAATATCGTTATTATATTATATATATATTAAGTATAATAACCCTATCTAACTCTAAATATTCCTATTTAAATCTAAATACTTACCTATAAAATAAACCCTAAAATAGCTACAAAGTAATTAATAATTACATTGTAGCTATTTTAGGGTTTATATTTATTTTACAGGTAACTTGGTATTTATTTTAACTAGGTACAATAGCTATTAAATAGTTAATAACTATTTAATAGCTACCTAGCTAAAATAATTACCAATTTACCTGTAAAATAAGTCCTAACCTAAGTTACAAATACACCTACACTATCAATAAATTAAATAAACTACAAATATCTAAACTAAAATACAATTAAATAAACTAAATTAAATAAACAAACACTAAATTACAAAAAATAAAAACAATATTATAAGATTTTTAAGATAATTACACCTACTCTAAGCCCCCTAATAAAATAATAAAGCCCCCCAAAATGAAAAAAAACCCCTACCCTATTCTAAATTAAAAAAAAGCTCTTTTGCCTTACCAGCCCTTAAAAGGGCCTTTTGCGGGGCATGCCCCAAAGAAAACAGCTCTTTTGCCTGTAAATAAAAAACACAATACCACCCCCCAACATTACAACCCACCAACCACATACCCCTATTCTAAACCCACCCAACCCCCCCTTAAAAAAACCTAACACTACCCCCTAAAGATCTCCCTACCTTGTCTTCACCCAGCCGGGCAGAACTCTTCATCCGATCCGGGCGATGTCCAATCAAGCAGCAGTGAAGTCTTCTTCCATCCGGGCGATGTCTTCAATCAAGCGGCAGTGAAGTCTTCTTCCATCCGGCGATGTCTTCAAGCAAAGCGGCATCTTCAATCTTCTTTCTTCGCTCCTCCCCCACGGAGCATCCATCCGGCACGAAGACTGAACGAGGAATGAGGTAGCTTTAAATGACGTCATCCAAGATGGCGTCCGTCGAATGCCGATTGGCTGATAGGATTCTATCAGCCAATCGGAATTACGGTAGAAAAATCTGATTGGCTGATTGAATCAGCCAATCAGATTCAAGTTCAATCCGATTAGCTGAACCAATCAGCCAATCGGATTGAACTTGAATCTGATTGGCTAATTCAATCAGCCAATCAGATTTTTCTACCTTAATTCCTATTGGCTGATAGAATCCTATCAGCCAATCGGAATTCGACGGACGCCATCTTGGATGACATCATTTAAAACTACCTCATTCCTCGTTCAGTCTTCGTGCCGGATGGATGCTCCGCGGCGGAGGAGCGAAGAAAGAAGATTGAAGATGCCGCTTTGCTTGAAGACATCGCCGGATGGAAGAAGACTTCACTGCCGCTTGATTGAAGACATCGCCCGGATGGAAGAAGACTTCACTGCCGCTTGATTGAAGACATCGCCCGGATGGAAGAAGACTTCACTGCCGCTTGATTGGACATCGCCCGGATCGGATGAAGAGTTCTGCCCGGCTGGGTGAAGACAAGGTAGGGAGATCTTCAGGGGGTAGTGTTAGGTTTTTTTAAGGGGGGTTTGGGTGGGTTTAGAATAGGGGTATGTGGGTGGTGGGTTGTAATGTTGGGGGGTGGTATTGTGTTTTTTCTTTACAGGCAAAAGAGCTGTTTTCTTTGGGGCATGCTTCGCAAAAGGCCCTTTTAAGGGCTGGTAAGGCAATAGAGCTGTTAACTTTTTTAATTTAGAATAGGGTAGGGATTTTTTTTTATTTTGGGGGGCTTTATTATTTTATTAGGGGGCTTAGAATAGGTGTAATTAAAAATCTTGTAATCTTTTTTTTATTTTTTGTAATTTAGTTTTTTTTTTTTTTTTTTAATTTAGTTTAGTTTATTTAATTGTATTTTAGTTTAGATATTTGTAGTTTATTTAATTTATTGATAGTGTAGGTGTATTTGTAACTTAGGTTAGGATTTATTTTACAGGTAAATTGGTAATTATTTTAACTAGGTAGCTATTAAATAGTTATTAACTATTTAATAGCTATTGTACCTAGTTAAAATAAATACCAAGTTACCTGTAAAATAAATATAAACCCTAAAATAGCTACAATGTAATTATTAATTACATTGTAGCTATCTTAGGCCTAGATTTGGAGTTTTGCGGCCAAAGGGGTGCGTTAGCTACGCGTGCTTTTTTTTGGCCGCAGCTTTTAAATACTGCTGGTATTTAGAGTTCACAGAAGGGCTGCGTTCGGCTCCAAAAAGGGAGAGTATAGCATAATTTACCGCCACTGCAACTCTCAATACCAGCGGTGCTTACGGACGCGGCCAGCTTCAAAAACGTGCTCGTGCACGATTCCCCCATAGAAAACAATGGGGCATTTTGAGCCGAAAAAAAACCTAACACCTGCAAAAAAGCAGCGTTCAGCTCCTAACGCAGCCCCATTGTTTCCTATGGGGAAACACTTCCTATGTCTGCACCTAACACCCTAACATGTACCCCGAGTCTAAACACCCCTAACCTTACACTTATTAACCCCTAATCTGCCGCCCCCGCTATCGCTGACACCTGCATATTTTTTTTAACCCCTAATCTGCCGCTCCGTACACCGCCGCAACCTACGTTATCCCTATGAACCCCTAATCTGCTGCCCCTAACACCGCCGACCCCTATATTATATTTATTAACCCCTAATCTGCCGCCCCCAACGTCGCCTCCACCTACCTACAACCCCTAATCTGCTGACCGGACCTCACCGCTACTATAATAAATGTATTAACCCCTAATCCGCCTCACTCCCGCCTCAATAACCCTATAAGAAATATTATTAACCCCTAATCTGTCCTCCCTAACATCGCCGACACCTAACTTCAATTATTAACCCCTAATCTGCCGACCGGACCTCACTGCTACTATAATAAATGTATTAACCCCTAAAGCTAAGTCTAACCCTAACACTAACACCCCCCTAAATTAAATATAATTTAAATCTAACGAAATAAATTAACTATTATTAAATAAATTATTCCTATTTAAAACTAAATACTTACCTGTAAAATAAACCCTAATATAGCTACAATATAACGAATAATTATATTGTAGCTATTTTAGGATTTATATTTATTTTACAGGCAACTTTGTATTTATTTTAACCAGGTACAATAGCTATTAAATAGTTATTTACTATTTAATAGCTACCTAGTTAAAATAATTACAAAATTACCTGTAAAATAAATCCTAACCTAAGTTACAATTAAACCTAACACTACACTATCAATAAATTAATTAAATACAATACCTACAAATAAATACAATTAAATAAACTAACAAAAAAATAAATAAAAAAGAACTAAGTTACAAAAAATTAAAAAATATTTACAAACATTAGAAAAATATAACAACAATTTTAAACTAATTGCACCTACTCTAAGCCCCCTAATAAAATAACAAAGACCCCCAAAATAAAAAAATGCCCTACCCTATTCTAAATTAAAAAAGTTCAAAGCTCTTTTACCTTACCAGCCCTGAAAAGGGCCATTTGCGGGGCATGCCCCAAAGAATTCAGCTCTTTTGCCTGTAAAAAAACCACATACAATACCCCCCCAACATTACAACCCACCACCCACATACTCCTAATCTAACCTTAACCCCCATTAAATAAACCTAACACTAAGCCCCTGAAGATCTTCCTACCTTATCTTCCCCACGCCGGGTTCACCGATCCGTCCACCGAAGTCTTGATCCAAGCCTCCGAAGTCTTGATCCAAGCCCAAGCGGGGGCTGAAGAGTGACGTCCATCCTCCGGCTAAAGTCTTGATCCAAGCGGCAAATGAAGAAGTCCATCTTCGGGCAGAAGTCTTCATCCTATCTGGGCAGAAGAGTAGATCCGGACCGGCAAACATCTTCATCCAAGCCGCATCTTCTATGTTGTTCCATTCAATGACGAGCGGCTGATTGTGAAGACCACCGGTGCGGATCCATCCTCTTCATTCGACGTCCAACTGAAGAATGAAGGTTCCTTTAAGGGACGTCATCCAAGATGGCGTCACTCGAATTCCGATTGGCTGATAGGATTCTATCAGCCAATCGGAATTAAGGTAGGAAAATTCTGATTGGCTGATGGAATCAGCCAATCAGATTCAAGTTCAATCCAATTGGCTGATTGGATCAGCCAATCAGATTGAGCTTGCATTCTATTGGCTGATCGGAACAGCCAATAGAATGCAAGCTCAATCTGATTGGCTGATCCAATCAGCCAATCGGATTGAACTTGAATCTGATTGGCTGATTCCATCAGCCAATCAGAATTTTCCTACCTTAATTCCGATTGGCTGATAGAATCCTATCAGCCAATCGGAATTCAAGGGACGCCATCTTGGATGACGTCCCTTAAAGGAACCTTCATTCTTCAGTTGGACTTCAAACGAAGAGGATGGATCCGCACCGGAGGTCTTCAAGATTAGCCGCTCGTCATCGGATGGAACAACATAGAAGATGCGGCTTGGATGAAGATGTTTGCCGGTCCGGATCTACTCTTCTGCCCGGATAAGATGAAGACTTCTGCCCGAAGATGGACTTCTTCATTTGCCGCTTGGATCAAGACTTTAGCCGGAGGATGGACGTCACTCTTCAGCCCCCGCTTGGGCTTGGATCAAGACTTCGGAGGCTTGGATCAAGACTTCGGTGGACGGATCGGTGAACCCGGCGTGGTGAAGATAAGGTAGGAAGATCTTCAGGGGCTTAGTGTTAGGTTTATTTAAGGGGGGTTTGGGTTAGATTAGGGGTATGTGGGTGGTGGGTTGTTTAAAATTGTTGTTATATTTTTATAATGTTTGTAAATATTTTTTTATTTTTTGTAACTTAGTTCTTTTTTATTTTTTGTACTTTAGTTAGTTTATTTAATTGTATTCATTTGTAGGTATTGTATTTAATTAATTTATTGATAGTGTAGTGTTAGGTTTAATTGTAACTTAGGTTAGGATTTATTTTACAGGTAATTTTGTAATTATTTTAACTAGGTAGCTATTAAATAGTTATTAACTATTTAATAGCTATTGTACCTGGTTAAAATAATTACAAAGTTGCCTGTAAAATAAATATAAATCCTAAAATAGCTACAATATAATTATTCGTTATATTGTAGCTATATTAGGGTTTATTTTACAGGTAAGTATTTATCTTTAAATAGGAATAATTTAGTTAATAAGAGTTAATTTTTTTCGTTAGATTTAAATTATATTTAACTTAGGGGGGTGTTAGTGTTAGGGTTAGACTTAGCTTTAAGGGTTAATACATTTATTAGAGTGAGGTCCGGTCGGCAGATTAGGGGTTAATAATTGAAGTTAGGTGTCGGCGATGTTAGGGAGGGCAGATTAGGGGTTAATAATATTTATTATAGGGTTATTGAGGCGGGAGTGAGGCGGATTAGGGGTTAATAACTTTATTATAGTAGCGGTGAGGTCCGGTCGGCAGATTAGGGGTTAATAATTGAAGTTAGGTGTCGGCGATGTTAGGGAGGGTAGATTAGGGGTTAATAATATTTATTATAGGGTTATTGAGGCGGGAGTGAGGCGGATTAGGGGTTAATAACTTTATTATAGTAGCGGTGAGGTCCGGTCAGCAGATTAGGGGTTAATTATTGTAGGTAGCTGGCGGCGACGTTGTGGGGGGCACATATGGGGTTAATAAATATAATATAGGGGTTGGCGGTGTTAGGGGCAGCAGATTAGGGGTAAATAAGTATAACGTAGGTGGCGGCGGTGTGCGGTCGGCAGATTAGGGGTTAAAAAAATTTAATCGAGTGGCGGCGATGTGGGGGGGCCTCGGTTTAGGGGTACATAGGTAGTTTATGAGTGTTAGTGTACTGTAGAGCACAGTAGTTAAGAGCTTTATGAACCGGTGTTAGCCCAAAAAGCTCTTTACTCCTGTTTTTTTTTCTGCGGCTGGAGTTTTGTCATTAGATTTCTAACGCTCACTTCAGCCAAGACTCTAAATACCGGCGTTAGAAAGATCCCATTGAAAAGATAGGCTACGCAATTGGCGTAGGGGGATCTGCGGTATGTAAAAGTCGCGGCTGGAAAGTGAGTGTTAGACCCTTTCCTGACTGACTCCAAATACCAGCGGGCGGCCAAAACCAGCGTTTGGAGCCTCTAACACTGGTTTTTACGGCTAACGCCAAACTCTAAATCTAGGCGTTAGGGTTTATTTTATAGGTATTTAGATTTAAATAGGAATATTTTAAATATTAATATTAATTAGATTTATTTTGAATAAGAATTTAGTTAGGGATGTTAGAGTTAGATAGGGTTATTATACTTAATATATATATAATATAATAACGATATTAACTATATTAACCCTAATATAATTAGGGTTAATATAGTTAATATATATAATATAATGACTATATTAACTATATTAACCCTAATATAATTAGGGTTAATATAGTTAATATAGCTGGCGGCGGTGTAGGGGGATTAGATTAGGGGGTAATCTATTTAATATAGCTAGCGACGGTGTAGGGGGATTAGATTAGGGGGTAATCTATTTAATATAGGTGGCGGCGGTGTAGAGGGTTTAGATTAGGGGTTAATAAATTTATTATAGGTGGCGGCGGTGTAGGGGAATTTAGCTTAGATGCAAAAGAGCTGTTTACTTTGTGACAATGCCCCGCCAAAAGCCCTTTTAAGGGCTGGTAAAAGAGCTGTTTTCTTTGGGGCATGCCCCGTCAAAAGCCCTTTTAAGGGCTAGCAATAGAGCTGTTTACTTTGGGGTAATGCCATGCAAAAAGCCCTTTTCAGGGCTATTTGTAGGGTTAGACTTAGGTTTAGTGGTAGGGATAGTTTAGCATTTTAGGGGTTAATTAATTTAATATAGGTGGCAGCGGTGTAGGGGGATTAGATTAGGGGTTAATTATTTAATATAGCTGGCGGCGGTGTAGGGGGAATAGATTAGGGATTAATGTGTTTAATATTTGCGGCGGTGGTGTAGGGAGATTAAATTAGGGGTTAATATTTTTAAAATAGATGGCGGCGGGGTAGGAGCTCACTTTAAGGGGTTATAGATTTAATATAGCTGGCGGCGGGGTCCAGGAGCGGCGGTTTAGGGGTTAATAACTTTATTAGGTGGCGGCGGGGTCCAGGAGCGACGGTTTAGGGGTTAATACATTTTTTATTGTTAGGAGGGGGGAAAGCGGATAGAGGGTTAGACGTGTCGGGCTATGTTTGGGAGGCGTGTTAGACAGTACGGGAGATTTAATACTTTAGTCAGGTTTTGTAGGAGCCGGCAGTTTCTAAAGTGCCGTAAGTCACTGGCGACTCCAGAAATTTGTACTTACGCAGATTTCTGGACATCGCTGGTTTGTCAGACTTACGGCACTTTAGCCTCTGACGGCGCCGTATATGTGATAGCTCGAGTTGCGAGCTGAAACTGCGGGCGGCAGGGGTTACCTCGATTGCGCCGCAAACTACAATCTTCATCGGATCGCGCCCCAAATGTCTATTTTATTAGTAACAGTTAAATTTTTTAGCTGAAGCTAATTTAGAGTGTTTTTTTCTAACCACTCTGACTTGAATTCATATAAGCTAACTTACTTTGGCTATTAGGCTACCTCTGCTATGATAGGGTTTATTTGGGAATCACTAGTAGTTGGGTTAGTGCACTAGAAG
Organism: Bombina bombina; assembly: GCF_027579735.1. NCBI lineage: Eukaryota > Metazoa > Chordata > Amphibia > Anura > Bombinatoridae > Bombina > Bombina bombina. The sequence goes on from NC_069500.1 coordinate 924,844,696, forward strand.
ATTATTAGGCCACCTCTGCTTTGATAGGGTTTATTGGGGTATCACTAGTAGTTGGGTTAGTGCACTAGAAGATTATTAGGTCACCTCTGCTGTGATAGGGTTTATTGGGATATCACTAGTAGTTGGGTTAGTGCACTAGAAGATTATTAGGCCACCTCTGCTGTGATAGGGTTTATTGGAGTATCACTAGTAGTTAGGTTAGTGCACTAGAAGATTATTAGGCCACCTCTGCTGTGATAAGGTTTATTGGGGTATCACTAGTAGTTGGGTTAGTGCACTAGAAGATTATTAGGCCACCTCTGCTGTGATAGGGTTTATTGGGGTATCACTAGTAGTTGGGTTAGTGCACTAGAAGATTATTAGGCCACCTCTGTTGTGATAGGGTTTATTGGGGTATCACTAGTAGTTGGGTTAGTGCACTAGAAGATTATTAGGGCACCTCTGCTGTGATAGGGTTTATTGGGGTATCACTAGTAGTTGTGTTAGTGCACTAGAAGATTATTAGGCCACCTCTGTTGTGATAGGGTTTATTGGGGTATCAATAGTAGTTGGATTAGTGCACTAGAAGATTATTAGGCCACCTCTGTTGTGATAGGGTTTATTGAAGTATCACTAGTAGTTGGGTTAGTGCACTAGAAGATTATTAGGACAGCTAGGTTGTGATAGGGTTTATTGGGGTATCACTAGTAGTTGGGTTAGTGCACTAGAAGATTATTAGGCCACCTCTGCTGTGATAGGGTTTATTGGGGTATCACTAGTAGTTGGGTTAATGCACTAGAAGATTATTAGGCCACCTCTGTTGTGATAGGGTTTATTGGGGTATCACTAGTAGTTGGGTTAGTACACTAGAAGATTATTAGGCCACCTCTGTTGTGATAGGGTTTATTGGGGTATCACTAGTAGTTGGGTTAGTGCACTAGAAGATTATTAGGCCACCTCTGTTGTGATAGGGTTTATTGGGGTATCACTAGTAGTTGGGTTAGTGCACTAGAAGATTATTAGGCCACCTCTGTTGTGATAGGGTTTATTGGGGTATCACTAGTAGTTGGGCTAGTGCACTAGAAGATTATTAGGACACCTCTGTTGTGATAGGGTTTATTGGGGTATCACTAGTAGTTGGGTTAGTGCACTAGAAGATTATTAGGCCACCTCTATTGGGGTATCACTAGTAGTTGGGTTAGTGTACTAGAAGATTATTAGGCCACCTCTGCTGTGATAGGGTTTATTGGGGTATCACTAGTAGTTGGATTAGTGTACTAGAAGATTATTAGGACACCTCTGCTGTGATAGGGTTTATTGGGGTATCACTAGTAGTTGGGTTAGTGCACTAGAAGATTATTAGGCCACCTCTGCTGTAATGTGGTTTATTGGGGTATCACTAGTAGTTGGGTTAGTGCACTAGGAGATTATTAGGCCACCTCTGCTGTAATAGGGTTTATTGGGGTATCCCTAGTAATTGGGTTAGCGCAGTAGAAGATGTGCACTGTTTAAAAAGTATTGCACATAGGCATAGATGCAAATGATGTATACGTCACAAATTCTACACAAAGATATATCTAGTCTAGAGTGGCTGTGGCAGAATGTTATTGAAAATCAACCATGGGCTCTGGATTTCTTCCAGAAATTGACTGACTTAAACAACCGGTATGTAGTTCAGAACATTAGGAGTAGCAACAGAATTGACATGTACAGGATGATAGCAATCAGCGTAGAGAGTCAAGCACAGCTGAGGCACAGAAGGACAAGGTAGAAGATATACCCAGAAGATATATCAACTAGCTCATTAACACCATACTAAAAATATATTGTAGAAGAGAAGTAACAACATGAGCCTTTGTCTATGTACATACACTTTACAGTATGGATGCTCAACCATATATGCTTGCGTGCACATAAAGTTGTATTACATTTCTACAATGTTCAGTTGAGAGGGTGTCTCTCTCTTACTCTCCTGTAGTTTACATTTAACAAGAAATTACTAAACAGATTTTAAGGGGCAGGGTTAAATCAGCTTGATTGAAAGTATAAATTATAATATTACAATATAACAATGAAGGCAGCCAAGAGGTGGAGCAGTAACAACTGACAAATACAAGTTCTAAACTTTTCATTAGTGACTAAGAATGGAGAATCAACCAATCAGAATATAAGGAAGAGATATCTGCTTGATTGACAGGAGAACAATTTTTCACATCAGAACAACTATACAGGGTGTGGTTTGTGGAGAGTAAGTAATTTACAAAATGAGTGTGAGGTAAATGACATAGTTGAGAGAATACTGGGTCCCAATAACAGGGGACTACATCTGCCTCTAATATATATATATATCAGTGAGATATTATTTTCAGGTCAAAATCACACTATAATATGCAAATCTCGTCACCTGTGCTAAGAATTTGTCAGTCACAACACTAAAATGTTATTGGAATAAATAACCGAACATATATATAATTGAAGTGGATAAAATAGGGAAAATGAGATTGTTTTAGTTTAATCAAAGATCAAAGCAAACAATAATATTGTGGTTGTTGTTTACTTATATTGGTTATTGTTGTGTAATTTTGTGTGTTTGTTTACTTTGTGGTTGTTGTTTGTGTAACGAGACCTAATGGATTGCACCTTGAGAGACAGATCCATCCTTCTCTGCTGTTCTACCTGATCCAAAAACTTCCAGAAAGCTACAGGGACCAGTCTACTCGACCAATAGACCTATCTGCAGTGATTAAGCTCTGTAATGAAAAAGCTCTTTCCTCCCATACAAACACCAGACAAGACTTAGGGGTATATTTATCAAAGTGCGAGCAGACATGATACGATATAGCGTATCATGTCCGCTGTACATCAAAAAATGCCAACAGCATATACTGTCTGCATTTATCATTGCACAAGCGGTTCACCAGAACTGCTTGTGCAAAACTGCCCCCTGCAGATTCGCGGCCAATCGGCCGCTAGCAGGGGGTGTCAATCAACCCGATCGTATTCGATTGGGTTGAGTTCTGTCCGCTGCTTTAGAGTAGGCAGAAAAGTTATGGAGCAGCTGTCTTTAGACCGCTGCTTCATATCTTCTGTTTCCGGTGAGCCTGAAGGCTTGCTGGAAACAAGGGGCATCAATAATTCGGCCCCTTAGTGCAGTAGAGTGTAACAAACATACTTCCCCCTGCTCTCCTCCTTTGTGTCCAGATATAAGTTTTCCTGGGCATGACATTTAGCCCCGCCCCCTCTATGTCCGGTAACTTTAATGACAAAGTGTCCAGCTTCTTGAGGGAATGTTAAATCTCTTGCTCAGGCGCACGGTCTGGGAAAGTTTGGTGCATTCCGGTTACATGGTGCGGGAGCAAATAAAACTTTTTTGTGTTTACTGGGTGCTCACAAGGTAATGTAGCCAGGAAACATAGAAGATACTGGGGGTTTATTACAATACTTCCAGACAGCTAGAAAAAGGCATTGAAAATTGTGCTTTGTGATGGAATGTGGCACAGAGTTTGCTTTACATTATTAAAATGTTAAAACAAGGTAGAAAGAAAAGAAATTAAGGGACTTGTGGCTAGGAACCATCTTTTAACCCCAGAGTGGCTGGGCTGTAAAAGAGGCAACCGGCTTTGTGTCACTGTTTGCTTTATTTATTGTAGTGTACTTTTGTTTATTACGTTGTTTCATTTGTGGTTGTTGTTTGCTTAGGTGGTTTATTGTGGTGTATTTTTGATTGATGGTTTGTTTAATTTTTTTATGTTTCCTGATGTGTTTTTTTTATATTTTTATGTTGTGGCTTATGTAGCTTTAGGGGTTAATAGTGTAGTGGGCTTAGATTGTGGTGGGGTTTATGGTGCTTTAGGGGTTAATAGTGAAGTGTTGTTATGTTGCGGTGGAGATTATGGCATTTTAGGGGTAATAGTGTAGGAATATGTAGCAGTTTTATTGGGTTGGTCTTTTTACATTAAAGAATAATGAATACAATGGGGCCCATTTATCAAGCTCCGGATGGAGCTTGAGGGCCCGTATTTCTGGCGAGCCTGCAGGCTTGACAGAAACACCAGTTATGAAGCAGCTGTCTAAAGACCGATGCTCCATAACCTGTCCGCCTGCTCTGAGCAGGCGGACAGACATCGCCACAAATCAACACGATCTAGTACGATCGGGTTGATTGACAACCCCCTGCTGGCGGCCGATTGGCCGCGAATCTGCAGGGGGTGGCATTGCACCAGCAGCTCACAAGAGCTGCTGGTGCAATACTGAATACGGAGAGGGTATTGCTCACTGCATTCAGCGAGGTCTGTCGGACCTGATCCGCACTGTCGGATCAGGTCCGACAGACCATTGTTAAATAGGCCCCAATGTATTAAAGCTTTTAATTAATACATCATTTCTTTATTCGTTTAACTCGTGTCGGCTGCCGTTTGTTTATTCGGTTGTGTTCCGAATGCACAAAATAGGCAATATACATGTGTGATATGTCTAGAAGGAATAATTTATATTACATAATCAATGTAGGTGGCGATGCCACTTTCAAAATTTTTCCACCCTCTGAGATGTATTGTAAAGTGCCTCTAGAGGAAACTGCCGTCAATCGCTGATTTATGCAGATTTGAATATTTCGCCAGCAATCTTGTTCCTGCGGTGGATCCCTTTTGAATATATCGCCACCTAATGGATGTTTCCATCATTAGGGATTTGAGCAATCCAGGATAGTTTCAAAGTGCGGTTGTTCAGGATTGGATCAAGACAAGAGTTGTAACCAGGAACTAGGAAAGGGTCAACAATGTATAATCAGTCCAGACTCAGCAGAAATACCAAAGGAGAATGTGAGAGGCAAAAATGAAAGAGTTTGAGTTCAGTTCAGGGAATCTATAAGACAAAGTAAAGTGCACTCAATTGCAGAAAGATGATAAACAATATATAGGCATTGAGAATAAGGTCACAACACAATATAAGGTAGAAAAAAAATATAGTGATGTGAAAAATGCAAAACAGTTACTCTGGGATTCTGCAAAAACTTCAAGGCATTTGATAGTCACCCTGAGATGACGTGAAAGATGACATCAACGTGTTGTGATGATGCTAATACGTAATAACAATAGTGGTCTATGTGACAGTCATACTGCTAGACATGTATTGTATTATTTCCTTCTCCAAACTGAATTGCATGAATTTGATATTTATCAATAAGCTGTAAGTGAGCTATATCTTGTTTGTAGAAAACACATTCTTGACCTTGATTGTCTCAGACAACAATTGATAATAACTTTTGTGTGTCAGTATGAGCCTGCTAACAATTTTCTTTTACACATGAATGTTTGTTAGATATGGGGATTTATGTGATAAAATGTTTCTCAGAATCTTGTCCAAGAATTTTGAACCTTGAAACATTTTATTGTTTTCCTCCAAATCAAACTTATAAAAGTATATTTATCAAACTGAAAGTTTCAGTCTGGCTATAGCAGTGTTTTGTTATGACATATTAACTTTTCTGGATTTCCCCTTAATCTCAAGCAAGTCTGTAACTAGTTATTTGTTATCTGCATGGTAACAATTCACCACCTGTCTCACCATCTTTATAACATGATTTGCACCTATCATGCTATAACTCTATTGGGTTCACAGTTTGTGTATTTCATATTTTTTGTTATATTAAAGTATACACCTTCCCTATGCAAGAAAGATAGTAAGTTGAAAATGCATTAAAAAGAGCATTCTATGGAAAACTTAAATGTGAATCTCTGCTTTTCAATTTCTACGAAGCAAAAATGCTTCAAGTAAAACCTATAACGGTTTTAGTTTTTACTAAACAAACCGCAGACCAAACGGCTGTAGTTCTCAGGCACCTGCTTTCATAGCTTGCAGCTGCTGTATATTGAAAAAATGATTAAATTCAAAACTGAAAAGTACAGCAGTTTAAAGGAACATATAACTCATTAATTTCATTCATTAGAAATTTCTTAAAATTTAAAACATTTCTTAAAATTCTTAAAAAATCCTGCTTTTTTTCTGTAAATGAACTTTAAAAACTGGAGTGCATTCTATTGGTTGGATATGTACAGGATATGTTTGTTTATATCTGCCCCTGTTATCACCTTTATAAAGCAAATTACTTAGTTGATTTTAAACACTTTGTGCTAGATTACAAGTTGAGCGCAAAATATCGCTCAATATTTTGTGCTCAACTTAGTGATATTTGCCCTCAACTTACTAATACCAGCGCACACAAATGTGCGCTGGTATTACGAGTTAGGTGCAATGCAAATGCGACATCGCGTTCGCATTGCACGGAAGCATTGTGCTCATGACAGAGCACCCTTCCATAGGCTCCAATGGGAGCCTCGTTCTCATGCCATCAGACACGGTATGAGAACTAGCGCAGCGAAGGGGGTAAGTCATGCAGCGATGGCCAGCAAATATAAATATATGTATATCAATGTATGCATTAATATGTATTAACACATAAATATATATGTATATAGTCATATACAGGTATATTTACAGGTACAGGGACCACATAGTTCCCATAGACCATAAAGTGTTTCTAACACCCCACAGCCACCAACTTCACTGGGGGGCAGTTAGTTAAAAATTTAACCAGAGGTTAATTTAGTTTATTGAGCACTAACTGCTACTGCAAGCTCACGGTAGCAATAAGAAGACATTTGTAATGGCTGGTTATTTAATGTATTCCTGCAAACGGGAGAGTTTGCTCATTTACAGGCATGCGATAGATTAGAACTTCACTTGTAATGTAGGACTTTATATCTTAGGATTTGTTCTGGATCCGTTAGCCGCCGCCCCAAGGCTGCACCTACTTAAAAGAAGTATTTGGAGCAAGAAGTAAATCCCACAAGAAGCCTGCTGCCCTCCTGTTCATCTAGTTCTAATGCGCGTTTATGATCTTTGCTGTGTGCCCGGCTTCACCAGGAAGACAAACTATGCATGTTCTTGTTATAGTTTCCTGCAACTCCCAAGACTATAATCAGTACAGGGAGCACGTGCACATCTTTAAATAGCACATGCGCCACAGCTTAAGGCCTAGATTTAGAGTTTGGCGGTAGCCGTGAAAACCAGCGTTAGAGGCTCCTAACGCTGGTTTTAGGCTACCGCCGGTATTTGGAGTCATTCAAAAAAGGGTCTAACGCTCACATTTCTGCCGCGACTTTTCCATACCGCAGATCCCCTTACGTAAATTGCATATCCTATCTTTTCAATGGGATCTTTCTAACTCCGGTATTTAGAGTCGTGGCTGAAGTGAGCGTTAGAAATCTAACGACAAAACTCCAGCCGCAGAAAAAAGTCAGGAGTTAAGAGCTTTTTGGGCTAACGCCGGTTCATAAAGCTCTTAACTACTGTACTCTAAAGTACACTAACACCCATAAACTACCTATGTACCCCTAAACCGAGGTCCCCCCACATCGCCGCCACTCGATTAAATTTTTTTAACCCCTAATCTGCCGACCACCACCTACGTTATACTTATGTACCCCTAATCTGCTGCCCCTAACACCGCCGACCCCTGTATTATATTTATTAACCCCTAATCTGCCCCCCACAACGTCGCCGCCAACTACCTACAATAATTAACCCCTAATCTGCCGACCGCAAAGCGCCGCTACTTAAATTATCCTTATGTACCCCTAATCTGCTGCCCCTAACACCGCCGACCCCTATATTATATTTATTAACCCCTAATCTGTCCCCCTCAACGTCGCCTCCACCTGCCTACACTTATTAACCCCTAATCTGCCGAGCGGACCGCACCGCTACTATAATAAAGTTATTAACCCCTAATCCGCCTCACTAACCCTATAATAAATAGTATTAACCCCTAATCTGCCCTCCCTAACATCGCCGACACCTAACTTCAATTATTAACCCCTAATCTGCCAACCGGAGCTCACCGCTATTCTAATAAATGTATTAACCCCTAAAGCTAAGTCTAACCCTAACACTAACTACCCCCTAAATTAAATATAATTTTAATCTAACGAAATTAATTAACTCTTATTAAATAAATTATTCCTATTTAAAGCTAAATACTTACCTGTAAAATAAATCCTAATATAGCTACAATATAAATTATAATTACATTGTAGCTATTTTAGGATTAATATTTATTTTACAGGTAACTTTGTATTTATTTTAACCAGGTACAATAGCTATTAAATAGTTAAGAACTATTTAATAGTTACCTAGTTAAAATAATAACAAAATTACCTGTAAAATAAATCCTAACCTAAGTTACAATTAAACCTAACACTACACTATCAATACATTAATTAAATACAATATCTACAAATAACTACAATGAAATAAACTAACTAAAGTACAAAAAATAAAAAAGAACTAAGTTACAAAAAATAAAAAAATATTTACAAACATAAGAAAAATCTTACAACAATTTTAAACTAATTACACCTACTCTAAGCCCCCTAATAAAATAACAAAGCCCCCCAAAATAAAAAAATGCCCTACCCTATTCTAAATTACTAAAGTTCAAAGCTCTTTTACCTTACCAGCCCTGAACAGGGCCCTTTGCGGGGCATGCCCCAAGAAGTTCAGCTCTTTTGCCTGTAAAAAAAAACATACAATACCCCCCCCAACATTACAACCCACCACCCACATACCCCTAATCTAACCCAAACCCCCCTTAAATAAACCTAACACTAAGCCCCTGAAGATCTTCCTACCTTATCTTCACCATACCAGGTTCACCGATCGGTCCAGAAGAGCTCCTCCGATGTCCTGATCCAAGCCCAAGCGGGGGGCTGAAGATGTTCATGATCCGGTAGAAATCTTCATCCAAGCGGGGCAGAAGAGGTTCTCCATCCGATTGAAGTCTTCATCCAAGCGGCATCTTCTATCGTCATCCATCCGGAGCGGAGCGGCAGCATCCTGAAGACCTCCGACGCGGAACATCCATCCTGGCCGACGACTGAATGACGAATGACGGTTCCTTTAAATGACGTCATCCAAGATGGCGTCCCTCGAATTCCGATTGGCTGATAGGATTCTATCAGCCAATCGGAATTAAGGTAGGAATATTCTGATTGGCTGATGGAATCAGCCAATCAGAATCAATTTCAATCCGATTGGCTGATCCAATCAGCCAATCAGATTGAGCTCGCATTCTATTGGCTGATCGGGGCTGCAATGGGGCTGCGTTAGGAGCTGAACGCGGCTTTTTTGCAGGTGTTAGGTTTTTTTTCAGCTCAAACAGCCCCATTGTTTCCTATGGGGGAATCGTGCACAAGCACGTTTTTGAGGCTGGCCGCGTCCGTAAGCAACTCTGGTATCGAGAGTTGCAGTAGCGTTAAATATGTCTCTACGCTCCCTTTTTGGAGCCTAACGCAGCCATTCTGTGGACTCTCAATACCAGAGTTATTTTAGAGGTGCGGCCTGAAAAAAGTCAGCGTTAGCTACGCGGGTCGTTACCGACAAAACTCTAAATCTAGCCGTTAGATTGGTGCTGCTGGCTGTAGAAGGTATCAGTGTCCAGAAACGTGTGCTTTATTCTTTTAAAAATCCTCTTTACGCAATTATATCCTTTATGGCAAAAAATATGTTTGTATCTCATTTCCTGGAAATAATGCAAAAGGATGGGCAGTGATCTCTTTAGATCAGTGATCTGTTAAAATTCAGAACATTTTACTATCATTGGACATGACATGTGTCCACTCTTAAAGGGACATTAAACCCAATTTTTGTCTTTCATGATGCAAGTATAGCATACCATTTTATTAACTTTCTAATTTTCTTCTACTTCTACTTGTTTCATTTTCTTGGTGTCCTTTGTTGATGGAGCAGTAAAATAGGACTGACAGCTATCTGAACATATTGAGGCCCATTTATCAAGCTCCGTATGGAGCTTGTGGGCCCTTGTTTCTGGCAAGTCTTCAGACTCGCCAGAAACACAAGTTATGTAGCAGCGGTCTAAAGACCGCTGCTCCATAACCCTCTCCACCTGCTTTGATGAGGCGGACAGGAATCGCCACAATTCAACCAGATCGAGTACGATCAGGTTGACACCTCCCTGCTGGCAGCCCATTGGCCGCGAGTCTGCAGGGGGCTGCGTTGCACCAGCAGCTCTTATGAGCGTATTGCTTTCTGCATTCAGCGATGTCTGTCGGACCTGATCCGCACTGTCGGATCAGGTCCGACAGACATTTGATAATTCGGCCTCATTAGGTCAATTTATCAAGCTCCTGAAGCTTGCCGGAAACAGAAGTTATGAGGCAACGGTCTAAAGACCGCTTCTCCATAACCTGTCCACCTGCTCTGAGGCAGCGGACAGAAATCAACCCAATCGAATACGATCGGGTTGATTGACACCCCCTGCTGCTGGTGCAATGATAAATGCCAACAGCGGATGCTACATCGTATCATGTCCACTCGCACTATAATAAATTGACCCCATTGCGTGAGTGAATGACTAGAGGCATATATGTGCAACCACCAATAACCAGCTAGTTCCCAGAAGTGCATTGCCAATTCTGAGCCTATCAAGGAATATTTTTCAACAGAGGATACCAAAAGAACAAAGCAAATTAGATAACATATGTAAATTACAAAGTTGTTTGAAACTGCATGCTCTGATTCATGGAAGTTTAATTTTGACTTTTCTGTCAAAACAGGATCAGTCACTGTCATTCACCACACGAAGGTCCAAATACTCAATCTTGTCTATGTTCTTGTGTTGTATTTTCACAAGTTGTTGTTTCCTCAGGTGGCTCTGCTATTGTTCTGGCCGGTATGTGAAGAGGCCTTGTACACACTTCATCCCCTATTGTTCTGTGGTGCAGAAAATAATCTACTATTACCTTAGACCCTAGGACCTGGAAATGTATATCCATATACATTGGTATAAAATAGAATCTAAGATAATTTTTCGTTAATGATACAGATAGAGCATGCAATTTTAATCAACTTTCTAAATTACCCCAATTCTGAATTTTTCTTTGTTCTTTTGCTATCTTTATTTGAAAAGCAGGAATGTAAAGCTTAGGAGATGGTTCAGCACCTGGGTAGCACTTGCTGATTGGTCCTATCCAGGGTGTGAACCAAAAATGGGCCGGCTCCTAAGTTTTACATTCCTGCTTTTCAAATGAAGATAGCAAGAGAACGAAGAAAATTTGATAATAGGAGTAGATTAGAAAGTTGCTTAAAATTGCATCCTTTATCTGAATCATTAAAGGAAAAATGTGGGTTTAGTGTCCCTTTAACATTTACTCAATCATTTACATAAAAACGTATTTTTTTCAGCAGATTGTTAAAACATAATTGCCTAGATTACGAGTTTTACGCTAAACAGGGTGCGAAAAAAACGGCAAAAAAAATTGCTTTATTTCACTATCCATAGCGCTGCCATTACGAGTTACTGAAAAGCCCCCTTGTGCTGTGCATTATGGTGCGTTAAGCTCCATACCGCACAAAAGTCAAGGGCTGATTTGACGTGCTCGTGCACGCTTTCCCCCATAGACATCAATAGGGAGAAAGTGTTTGGAAAAAAAACCTGAAGTGCGGAATGGAGATTGCAACCCCATTGATGTCTATGGGAAAAGAAAGTTACATTTAAACCTAACACCCTAACATAAACCCCTTGTCTAAGCACCCCTAATCTGCCGCTCCCCGACACTAATAAAAGTTATTAACCCCGAATCTGCCGCTCCCCGACATTGCCTACACTAAATAAAAGCTATTAAACCCTAATCCACCACTCCTCGACATTGCCGCCACTAAATAAAGTTATTAACCCCTAATCCACCGCTCCCCGACATCGCCAACACCTAAATAAACCTATTAACCCCTAAACTGCCAGCCCCCACATCGCAAAACACTAATTTAAACTATTAACCCCTAAACCTAACACCCCCCTAACTTCATATTAAAATTACAATATAACTATATAAAAATAAATAAAACCTGTGAAATAAAAAAAAATAAGTTTAAACTATAAATGAACCTAACATTACTATTGTAATAAAATAAAAAAAAACTACCAATTAAAAAAATCTAAATTACAAATTTAAAAAACCTAACACTAAGAAAAAATTAAAAAAATCTAAAACTACAAAAAATAATAAACACTAAATTACGAAAAATAAAAAAACACTAAGATTAGAGAAAAATTAGAGAAAATAATAAACTAAATTATCAAAAATAAAACCAATTACACCTAATCTAATAGCCCTATAAAAAAAAAAACAAAAAAAAAAACAAAAATAAAAACACCCCCTAACCTAAGGGCCTTTTGTAGGACATTGCTCTAAGTTAAAAAAACATCTTTTACCTGTAAAAAAAATACAAAGTCCCTCCAACAGTAAAACCCACCACCCAACCAACCCCCCAAAATAAAAAACCTAACTCTAAATAAACCTAAGCTACCCATTGCCCCTAAATGGGGCATTTGTATGGGCAATTTGCCCAAAGCCCTAATCTTAAAAAAAAAAACACCCCCAAAAAATTAAAAAAAAACCTAACACTAACCCCAGAAAATCTACTCACGGTTCCAGAAGTCCAGACATCCATCTCCATCCAGGCAGCGAAAAGTCTTCATCCAGACGGCAAGGTCTTCATCCAGGCGGCGACACCTTAATCCATCACAGGGGCGTCTTCTATCTTCATCCCGGCGGTGCAGAGCGGAGCTATTCTGGACAACGTTGACATCCTGCGTGGAGTGTCCTCTTCATACGGTCACCACTGTACACTGAAGTTGAATGCAAGGTAACCGTTTCAAAATGGCGCACCTTGCATTCCTATTGGCTGATTTGATTCTTCAAATTCAAATCAGCCAATAGGATGAGAGCTTCTGAAATCTTATTGACTGTTCAAATCAGCCAATAGGATTTCAGTAGATTAGGGGTTAATAAATGTATTTAATAGTTGCGATGTGGGTGGGCAGCTGATTAGGGGTTAATTAATTTTAAATAGTGTTTGCGATGTGGGAGGGTGGTAATTTAAGGGTTAATAGGTAGTTTATGGGTGTTAGTGTACTTTGTAACATTTTAGTTATGGATTTTACACAAAATCCATAACTACTGCTCTCAGATCGCGTTATATATCATGTCGGTATAGGCTGTAACGCAAGCATTTTAGCCTGAACGCACAACCTGTAATACCGGCACTATGGAAATCCCACACTCAAACGTAATTTTTTTTGAGTGCGGACAGGACGTTGCGTTACAGGCTAAATTGCTTGCGGTATAGTTATACCGCCGCGACTCGTAATATGTGTTCCTGGCCATTCAACGTGCAATGGCCAATTTTTTAGCAGTTTAGCTGTACCGCAAAACTCGTAATCTAGCCGATTGTGTATTTAAGGGGTCATTCTGGTGTAAAAATGTAATTCTCCATTTAGTTTGAGCATTGCTTTCTTGTGATATGTTACTAACCCCTGCAAATGGGTTAAATACGCAGTCAATGTTGGGCTCATGTGCCATTCCAGATGGGAATACAGATTTTGAGCCAGGAGCAGACATATGCTCTAATCACTTGCTGAATGCTCACCTGGAGCAGAATGGGGGGCACTATATGGCAATCCACAAGGATAGCAGCACAATTTTCTTTTACCATTTATTGGCACCACACAAAACACAACGTTTCAGTAGTTAACCCTTAATTATGTGCATACACAGCAAGCACAATTACCAAGTTTATATAGACAGGTATAATTAACCCTTCATCATATTTTGAACATAGCCCCATCTAGTGGTGCTCTTATGAATTGCAACAGAAAATAAATCACAAATAAACACATAGGTAAAGCAGCCAAATTACATTTAGGCCTAGATTTGGAGTTCGGCGGTAAAAGGGCTGTTAACGCTCCGCGGGTTTTTTTCTGGCCGCACCATAAATTTAACTCTGGTATCGAGAGTTCAAACAAATGCTGCGTTAGGCTCCAAAAAAGGAGCGTAGAGCATTTTTACCGCAAATGCAACTCTCGATACCAGAGTTGCTTACGGACGCGGCCGGCATCAAAAACGTGCTCGTGCACGATTCTCCCATAGGAAACAATGGGGCTGTTTGAGCTGAAAAAAAACCTAACACCTGCAAAAAAGCAGCGTTCAGCTCCTAACGCAGCCCCATTGTTTCCTATGGGGAAACACTTCCTACGTCTGCACCTAACACCCTAACATGTACCCCGAGTCTAAACACCCCTAACCTTACACTTATTAACTCCTAATCTGCCGCCCCCGCTATCGCTGACCCCTGCATTACACTTTTAACCCCTAATCTGCCGCTCCGTAAACCGCCGCCACCTACGTTATCCCTATGTACCCCTAATCTGCTGCCCTAACATCGCCGACCCCTATGTTATATTTATTAACCCCTAATCTGCCCCCCACAACGTCGCCGACACCTGCCTACACTTATTAACCCCTAATCTGCCGAGCGGACCTGAGCGCTACTATAATAAAGTTATTAACCCCTAATCCGCCTCACTAACCCTATCATAAATAGTATTAACCCCTAATCTGCCCTCCCTAACATCGCCGACACCTACCTTCAATTATTAACCCCTAATCTGCCGACCGGAGCTCACCGCTATTCTAATAAATGTATTAACCCCTAAAGCTAAGTCTAACCCTAACACTAACACCCCGCTAAATTAAATATAATTTTTATCTAACGAAATAAATTAACTCTTATTAAATAAATGATTCCTATTTAAAGCTAAATACTTACCTGTAAAATAAATCCTAATATAGCTACAATATAAATTATAATTATATTATAGCTATTTTAGGATTAATATTTATTTTACAGGCAACTTTGTAATTATTTTAACCAGGTACAATAGCTATTAAATAGTTAAGAACTATTTAATAGTTACCTAGTTAAAATAATAACAAATTTACCTGTAAAATAAATCCTAACCTAAGATATAATTAAACCTAACACTACCCTATCAATAAAATAATTAAATAAACTACCTACAATTACCTACAATTAACCTAACACTACACTATCAATAAATTAATTAAACACAATTGCTACAAATAAATAAAATTAAATAAACTATCTAAAGTACAAAAAATAAAAAAGAACTAAGTTACAGAAAATAATAAAATATTTACAAACATAAGAAAAATATTACAACAATTTTAAACTAATTACACCTACTCTAAGCCCCCTAATAAAATAACAAAGCCCCCCAAAATAAAAAATTCCCTACCCTATTCTAAAATACAAATATTACAAGCTCTTTTACCTTACCAGCCCTGAACAGGGCCCTTTGCGGGGCATGCCCCAAGAATTTCAGCTCTTTTGCCTGTAAAAAAAAACATACAATACCCCCCCCCCCAACATTACAACCCACCACCCACATACCCCTAATCTAACCCAAACCCCCCTTAAATAAACCTAACACTACCCCCCTGATGATCTTCCTACCTTGTCTTCACCATGCCAGGTTCACCGATCCGTCCTGGCTCCAAGATCTTCATCCAACCCAAGCGGGGGCTAGACATCCACTGAAGAAGTCCAGAAGAGGGTCCAAAGTCTTCCTCCTATCCGGCAAGAAGAGGACATCCGGACCGGCAAACATCTTCTCCAAGCGGCATCTTCTATCTTCTTCCATCCGATGACGACCGGCTCCATCTTGAAGACCTCCAGCGCGGATCCATCCTCTTCTTCCGACGACTAGACGACGAATGACGGTTCCTTTAAGGGACGTCATCCAAGATGGCGTCCCTCGAATTCCGATTGGCTGATAGGATTCTATCAGCCAATCGGAATTAAGGTAGGAATTTTCTGATTGGCTGATGGAATCAGCCAATCAGAATCAAGTTCAATCCGATTGGCTGATCCAATCAGCCAATCAGATTGAGCTCGCATTCTATTGGCTGATCGGAACAGCCAATAGAATGCGAGCTCAATCTGATTGGCTGATTGGATCAGCCAATCGGATTGAACTATATTCTGATTGGCTGATTCCATCAGCCAATCAGAAAATTCCTACCTTAATTCCGATTGGCTGATAGAATCCTATCAGCCAATCGGAATTCGAGGGACGCCATCTTGGATGACGTCCCTTAAAGGAACCGTCATTCGTCGTCTAGTCGTCGGAAGAAGAGGATGGATCCGCGCTGGAGGTCTTCAAGATGGAGCCGGTCGTCATCGGATGGAAGAAGATAGAAGATGCCGCTTGGAGAAGATGTTTGCCGGTCCGGATGTCCTCTTCTTGCCGGATAGGAGGAAGACTTTGGACCCTCTTCTGGACTTCTTCAGTGGATGTCTAGCCCCCGCTTGGGTTGGATGAAGATCTTGGAGCCAGGACGGATCGGTGAACCTGGCATGGTGAAGACAAGGTAGGAAGATCATCAGGGGGGTAGTGTTAGGTTTATTTAAGGGGGGTTTGGGTTAGATTAGGGGTATGTGGGTGGTGGGTTGTAATGTTGGGGGGGGGGTATTGTATGTTTTTTTTTACAGGCAAAAGAGCTGAAATTCTTGGGGCATGCCCCGCAAAGGGCCCTGTTCAGGGCTGGTAAGGTAAAAGAGCTTGTAATATTTGTATTTTAGAATAGGGTAGGGAATTTTTTATTTTGGGGGGCTTTGTTATTTTATTAGGGGGCTTAGAGTAGGTGTAATTAGTTTAAAATTGTTGTAATATTTTTCTTATGTTTGTAAATATTTTATTATTTTCTGTAACTTAGTTCTTTTTTATTTTTTGTACTTTAGATAGTTTATTTAATTTTATTTATTTGTAGCAATTGTGTTTAATTAATTTATTGATAGTGTAGTGTTAGGTTAATTGTAGGTAATTGTAGGTAGTTTATTTAATTATTTTATTGATAGGGTAGTGTTAGGTTTAATTATATCTTAGGTTAGGATTTATTTTACAGGTAAATTTGTAATTATTTTAACTAGGTAACTATTAAATAGTTCTTAACTATTTAATAGCTATTGTACCTGGTTAAAATAATTACAAAGTTGCCTGTAAAATAAATATTAATCCTAAAATAGCTATAATATAATTATAATTTATATTGTAGCTATATTAGGATGTATTTTACAGGTAAGTATTTAGCTTTAAATAGGAATTATTTATTTAATAAGAGTTAATTTATTTCGTTAGATAAAAATTATATTTAACTTAGGGGGGTGTTAGTGTTAGGGTTAGACTTAGCTTTAGGGGTTAATACATTTATTAGAATAGCGGTGAGCTCCGGTCGGCAGATTAGGGGTTAATAATTGAAGGTAGGTGTTGGCGATGTTAGGGAGGGCAGATTAGGGGTTAATACTATTTATGATAGGGTTAGTGAGGCGGATTAGGGGTTAATAACTTTATTATAGTAGCGCTCAGGTCCGCTCGGCAGATTAGGGGTTAATAAGTGTAGGTAGGTGTCGGCGACGTTGTGGGGGGCAGATTAGGGGTTAATAAATATAACATAGGGGTCGGCGATGTTAGGGGTAGCAGATTAGGGGTACATAGGGATAACGTAGGTGGCGGCGATTTGCGGTCGGAAGATTAGGGGTTAATTATTTTAAGTAGCTTGCGGCGACGTTGTGGGGGGCAAGTTAGGGGTTAATAGATATAATACAGGGGTCGGCGGTGTTAGGGGCAGCAGATTAGGGGTACATAAGTATAACGTAGGTGGCGGTCGGCAGATTAGGGGTTAAAATTTTTAATCGAGTGGCGGCGATGTGGGGGGACCTCGGTTTAGGGGTACATAGGTAGTTTATGGGTGTTAGTGTACTTTAGGGTACAGTAGTTAAGAGCTTTATAAACCGGCGTTAGCCAGAAAGCTCTTAACTCCTGCTATTTTCAGGCGGCTGGAATCTTGTCGTTAGAGCTCTAACGCTCACTGCAGAAACGACTCTAAATACCGGCGTTAGGAAGATCCCATTGAAAAGATAGGCTACGCAAATGGCGTAGGGGGATCTGCGGTATGGAAAAGTCGCGGCTGTAAAGTGAGCGTTAGACCCTTTAATCACTGACTCCAAATACCAGCGGGCGCCCAAAACCAGCGTTAGGAGCCTCTAACGCTGGTTTTGACGGCTACCGCCGAACTCTAAATCTAGGCCATAATTTTTTACAAAAATAATGGATCAATCTAGGTCTCTATTTAGACCTTTGGGGTGCAATGTACCCTGTTTTTAGATCCAAAATGTTTCTCTATTTTTTAATTTAGATTCTCTATTACCACCCCTTCTAGGACTAGGTACTTGCTCAATAATTTGAAAATGAAATTGAGAAATCTGATGTCCTGCTTGGGTAAAATGATAAGATACAGGGACATACATGTCTTTTCTCCTTATACTGGATTTATGTTCATTCATTTGTTCACGGGCCCTCCTAATGGTCTCTCCTACATATAAAAGACCACACGGACATTTAATTATATAAATAACATATTCACTATTACAGTTATAATAACCATTAATATCAAATATCTTTCCTGTGTGAGGATGACAAAAGGAGGAACCCTTAATAATATTACTACAGATGAAACATCCCAAACATGGGTACCAGCCTTTACTTGCTGTAGTGATATAACTTAAACCTCCAGTTTTAGCTGTGCCTGCCAATATCTGACCTTATCAATTTATCTCTTAAAGATGGGGACCGTTTAAAGGCAGGCATAAATATATTCTGTAAACTATCCACCTGAGGATTACATTCCTTTAGTATATACCAATGTCTCCTTAGTATCCTAAGGATCTCATCGCTCTGGTTATTATATTGAGTAACAAAAGTAATCCTATCCTTTTTAGAGTTCTCCTTAATATTTTTTCTTTTCTCAAAAGTATATCTTCTGCATATACTATATACTATGTCAATATTCTCTTCAATCAATACATCTGGATATCCTCTGTCTTTAAACAATTGACAAATCTCTCTAAGTCTGACTGAAGATTTACCAGTATCTGAGACTATCCTTTTAACGCTCAGAAACTGGCTGTAAGGTAGGGATCTTAAAAGAGAAGGAGGATGAGCACTATCATACCTCAAGAGATTACTTTGGTCTACTGATTTCCTATAGATATCTGCATTAAGACATAAATTCCTTGTAAACCCTTTTATCCAAGAATTCCAAGCTAGTCTCACATCAAGGTAGTTTGAACTGTATAGACCTTGAACACTTATTCAAATCCTCAACAAAGGCAAAAAGGGTTTCAACGTCACGATAACAAATACCAAAGATATCATCGATATAGCCCTACCCAAATGGCGCCATAACGATGAAATCCTGGATTCTCAAGTATAAATTTTTCCTCAAATATATTCATAAAAATATTGGCATAATTAGGAGCGACGTTGGAACCTATTGCCTTACCCTGTTTCTGGATAAAAAATTGGTCCTGAAAAAGAGAGTAATAACATCTTAACACACTGTTGTAACAAAAAAATACATTGTTCATTAGAGTATTTATCACTAGATTTCAATACCTTATTAATAGCCCCTATACCACTAATGTGAGTGATAGAAGTGTAAAGGCGTATTATATCTAAAGAATACAAAATGTATTTATTACTAGTAAAAAAATAGAGCAAGTACTTGCCATTATGGGACAACCTGGAGGATTTTTTTCATCTTTGTGGACCTTGGGTAAAGTGTAAAAAAAATTGGAGTTTTTACCTCTTCCATACACAAAAATCTAACAGTTTCCTGATCAATAACCCCATTTTTCTCTGCCAGGCTCACTACTTGTGATATTTCTTTACGGATTTCAAATAATGGATTTCTATACAATTTCTTATATATATCCCCATCAAACAATTATGTTAAAATCTCTGATGTAATATCCCTTATCTAATAGAACCGTGGCACCACTCTTGTCCATCTGTTTTAAGATTATATTACTATTCTTCGTAAGGGATTCAACAGTGTCAGGATATTGCAATAGAGCATATTCCTTTAAGGATTTTGTACCAATCACATGCATACGCCCCTTACAAAACACCTGCACACCTCTCATTCAGTGCTTAGTATTTTGTTTGACTCCATAGTAGTTACACCTTTCTAAGCTCCTGAACTTCGTGGGTTATCTCAAACTCAAGTGACCAAGTATTACTTTTGTCTGCTATTGCAAAGGAAATTCTACTACTTTTCTGCTGTTACCTCAGTGCGGCTTCTCTGGGAAATACCGCATACTCCATTTCCTACTGCACCCCAGTTTACGGATGATTTCAGCTAAGCTACTAATAAGACCAAGTAACATTGTTATCCTCTGCTGTTCCTACCTGTTATACCATCGTGAGTTGTGAACTGTTTTCTTTCCTGCCGCAAGTAATTGTTCTCACCTTTCTTTCACTCCCTGCAATTGGAACCATCACGGCAATCCGCCGACTCCTCTACTCTGACGTCAGACGCCACTGAAGCTGAGCGCTTGTCAGACTGCAGCGCTACTCTCTCTGCAGTTCCCCGCATACTGAGGAGGATTTCTCTTCCACCGGACTTCAGGTAAATTCTTTATTGTTACCTGCAACCTAAAGCAACATTAATAAAGCTACGCTAAATTATAACTGTGAAATCTTCAATCAAGTTTTCTTTGATATTTGCTGTAGTATCTCCTTGTCTCCCTGATACCGGAAGTATCATTTTCTCATATTGTTTTACTCTCTATAAGAGTTTCTGCCATCCTCCCTGCTGGGAATTATTCATATAAAAACACCTTTCCAATTAGTTATTACTTCCAGAATAGTTATAACAAGTCAAAGGTGTGACACAAATATATTATTGAGTAATTCAATATCTCAGTTATATACAAGGTTATTACTGAACAGCAGCGTTAGTTAATAAACTCTTTAGAACTGTTGTACTGCATGACAAACAGCATCATAATCAGATTTAGTGAAATTACTCATGACCTTATTTTTTCTTTTTTTATGTTCAATGACATTCTTCAATTTATCAACATCCTGTAAGACTAATTTGGAAAAAGTTTCAATACTATGTACATATGAACCAGGCGTAAAAGTATTTTTATTTATCAGTCCAAAAGTTCTTATATTCAATGGTTCCTTATCTTCACACACAGATACCCTAGTATTATTTTCACTTGTAAAAAACGTGTAAAATACACTTTCAATTTTAATGTGTGAAAGAAACGGTATAACTCTTGAGACAATTGGAAAAAGTCACAGTTCTGCCTGGGACAAAATGACAAACCTTTATCAAGTACAGATGACTCATGAATACTTAAATTAGCTGAGGAGGCATTTACAATTAACGTCTGGGATCCTTCACCTTGGACCTGGTCTGATGAGTTGGTCAAGCTGGCCTCCCTCCACTTACGGTTGCAGTGGTGTTTGATGCTGCCACGGTGGTGTCGCTGTCTGATTTCCCCGTCGACGCTTCCGTAGATGACCCAGAAGAAGATCCACTTGTGTAGGTGTTTTCCTTAATCGCCCTCCAGTGCCATAATCCCTTGCCATTCTTCCGGTCTCTCGCAGTGGGGTCATGTGTCCACCGGTACATGTGACCAGTATAGTAATCCTCCTCATCCCTGAGGTATTTACTGCACTTGCGTTGTTCCAAAACACTTTGATAGACTCCTCAATGATGCTCTTTATGCCACTTAACACTTTCGTTGCTGCATCAGATGGAAGTTGGTCAAGTAAGTTTTTCTCCATATTCTTTAGTTCTCTCTCCTGCGTCACCATCTCCAACTGTAAACACTCCACTGTGAGTGTAGTGATATTCAGCGAACACTTATTTAATATTCGCTCAAATTTGTCACAGTACATTTTGTTATCCAGCATAAGAGTGGGACGGTTTGTCATTATAAGACCTCAGGAAATCCTTTACACACTGTGATATTCTGCCAGGGAGGTAGCATGTAACTCAAATGCTAAATGTTTTTTGGACAGTTTTTCAAATGCTTTACTTGAGACCTCAGCAAGGGGTGTCTTAAGGAAGTCTCTTGACCTATGGAACAGACGTGGTCTCCTTGCACACATGCCTTAGAGGGATGCAACTGCACCTCACTGACGAAGCCCATAGAGGCCGAAATGTACATCTGGGGTTTGTTGTTTTCCCTTGTTCAAAGGAGATTTTCCTGGTATTTCGGCACTGGACTGCCATGTGGCAGGGTCAGACTGATTTGCTACAGGAGATTTTACCATAGTGAAAGGCATTGTGTGTAGAAAGAGTTTGTACCCTGGGAGCAAGGAGGGACTAAGCAAGGAAGTATTTCCATAAAAAAAAAAAAAAACCTGGACCTCGTTAGTTCCTCTTGGCCTGCTCAAAGTATACCGTGATCCCTCTACACAATTATATAATAGATTTAGAAGAAATTGATAAAATGAGTGGCGCTAACTAAAGCTGAGGAGTTGTATGAGTTAATCTAAAAGGGATATATATCCTATTTACCAATATATGATTTAATTTTTTTTTAATATATAATCTTAAAGAATTTTAAAAGAAGCAACGTTCCAAAAAGAATCAGTATTGATTGTACTAAAAGGTAGATCATAAAATGTAAATTATATACAAAACAACACAATTTATATTCTAAAATTAGTTGTAGCCACAACCTAAACAAACATATTATACTCTAAAATATCTATAGTGTCACCAACCACTACAGATATCTGACTAACAGACTAAATAGTCAGTGGTTATCACATAATAAGCAATCAATAATGAGAATTCACACCATAAGTTCAATAGCATGCAATAAACACCTTATGTTCTAGAAAGAAAAATAGTATCAAGTTGTTAATTAACAGTGTATAACATTATATCGTCTAGATGTTATATAACAAATATTTGTTAATGTTTGACAAAAAGGTATAGCGCTTTGCAAATAATACCCACTGTTTGATGGAAAAAAAAGTATTTTGTGGGAATTTGTAAGTGGATCGAGAGAGAAAGTCCAAATGTTGGTATGGAGCTACTAAAAAGATGGTGCAGAGCTCCGTAGGTGTCAGGCAATATTTTATATTTTATAATGTGCAATATTATCGGTTGTAATAAATTTAAGTGTGATATCTCAATTCGGTATTTAAAAACACAGTTCAGTTTAAAGTTCGTTATCCATTTAGCAGTTGTAATATTGCGTGTCCTATCAGTATAGCTGTTTAATATAGCAGAGGTAGAATGACAGTTGTAATACACTGATAGAGAATATGTCCCTCCAGTTATGCAGACTGTTCGTTTGTGATTAATTTACTGAACGGTCAGTTTGAGGGTCTTATCGGACATCTGACTTGGCATCGGGATATTAGGTGTTTCAGCTATATGGCAGACTCACCTGGCTGTTTTTTCTCCTCCTCGCTCAGAGCTGCTGTAGTGGCGGGATTTACAGCGTCTTCACTGCCTTGTCTATCAGCTTGGTCATCTGACCTTCGTATAGCCAATCAGGGAACTGGATAAGACTTCTTTCTTGATTTCAAAGTTCAGCATAGAACAAATCTTCCCATTTTCAAAGTTCCGTAAGGGGCAGGTAGTGGACAAAACAAGTCACTTTTTTCCTTTTTTGTTGTTTTCCCTTATTCAAAGGAGATTTGCCTGGTATTTCGGCGCTGGACTGCCATGTCACAGGGTCAGGCTGATATTCTACAGGAGATTTTACCTTTGCTAAAGGCATAGTGTGCAGAAAGAGTTTGTACCCTGGGAGTAAGGAGGGACTAAGCAAGGAAGTATTTACAGCTTCAGTTATAAGCCTAGATGAGTGCATCTTTCTGATTTTCTGTGTCTCAACCCACGGACCAAAGTAGTAATCCTGGCTGCTTCCAATTTGCTGTAACCAAACACTGGTGTCTTCATCTGGAGTAATAACCTCCATAATACAGGGTGCAAAGAGACTCAGCAGTTAGAACATACAAATAAACAAAGTAAAGTCCAGCACACCTGTACCTGTGCACGCTGTAGGGGAGACTGCAATTCTCTCAATCATAAGCAATCCACAAGGACAGCAGCACAATTTTCTTTTACCATTTATTGGCACTAAACAAAACACAACATTTTGGGAGTTACCCCTTAATCATGTGCATACCCAGCAAACACAATTACCAAGTCTATATAGACAGGTATAATTTGAACATAGCCCAATCTAGTGGTGCTCTTATCAATTACAACAGAAAATGTATCACAAATAAACACATAAACACATAGGTAAAGCAGCCAAATTACATAAGGAGAACTCTATATTAAGGAGAACACTAAAAAGGATAGGATTACTTTTGTTACTCAATATAATAACCAGAGCAATGAGATCCTTAGGATACTAAGGAGACATTAGTATATCCTAAAGGAATGTAATCCTCAGGTGGATCTGTAGCAATATCATTAAGTGTTCCTCCTTTTTTCATCCTCACAAAGGAAAGAGATTTGATATTAATGGTTATTATAACTGTAATAGTGAATATGTTATTTATATAATTTAATGTTCGTGTGGTCTTTTATATGTAGGAGAGACCACTAGGAGGGACCATGAATGGATGAATAGCCATAAATCCAGTATAAGGAGAAAAGACATGGACAACTAGCCTGATAACTTGTGTTTATTTCACCATTGGCCTTATAGCCTGCCTTTATCTGAAAACTAGCCTGATAGCCTGTCTTTATGTAATCACTGGGCTAATAGCCTACCTTTATCTGACCACTGGCCTGATTTTCTGTGTTTATCTGACCACTAGACTGATAGCCTGCCTTTATCTGACCACAAGCCTGATAGCATGCCTTTATCTGACCACTGGCCTAAAAGCATGCCTTTCTCTGACCACTAACCTGATAGCCTGCCTTTATCTGACCACTAGCCTGATAGCCTGCTTTTTATCTGACCACTGGCCTGATAGTCTATCTTTATCTAACCAATAGCAGGGTAGCCTGCCTTTATCTGACCACTAGCCTGATAACTTTTCTTTATCTGACCCCTAGCCAGATAGCCTGCCTTTATCTGGCCACTGACCTAATAGCCTGCCTTTATCTTAAAACTGGCCTAATAGCTTGCCTTTATCTAACCACTGGCCTAATAGCCTGTCTTTATGTGACCACTAGTCTGATAACCTGTATTTATCTGACCACTAGCCTGATAACCTGCCTTTATCTGACCACTGGTCTAATAGCCTGCCTTCATCTGACCACTGGCCTAATAGCCTGTCTTTATGTGATCACTAGCCGGATAACCTGTATTTATCTGACCACAAGCCTGAAAACCTGCCTTTATCTGACCACTGGCCTAATAGCCTGCCTTTATCTGACCACTGGCCTAATAGCCTGTCTTTATGTGACCACTAGTCTGATAAACTGTATTTATCTGACCACTAGCCTGATAGCCTACCTTTATCTGAACAGTGGCCTAATAGCCTGCCTTTATCTGACACAAAAACTTAGAAAAGAATGCCTAAATTTCTGTGGCCAAAGATCAATAAGCGGATGTCAGTAACTATGTCTTCTTGTTAGGGCACAATGTGGAAAGCGGTATATAAAAGCGTATACGGTAAAACAGTGATCCAAAACACACACACACAAACACACACACATATATATATATATATATATATATATATATATATATATATATACACCTTTCCTCTGCTCCTCTATAGCTCTTAATGTAATCTGTGTGCTCTATAAATATTCTAGATGGGTGTCAATAACTGAGGCTACATTCACAGAAGCTTATACTCGATGTGAAAGGAAAAACTACAGTAAAACCTTTTATGCACAACTGGTACAGAGCCAGGATGCAGGGAGGATACCTCCAGTCTTCAGCTTGCCTTTGCCGGCCACACTTTGCAAGCTACACCTGGATATCTGATGTGCCTGTTTCAGGCTTCGCTCCCAATCTTCAGCCCTTTTCAATTATGTCATCCATGCAGGACCGCCAGCCTGCTGGTTTCATTGTGATATCAAAGATAAGAGAGGGCACATACACTATATATACACTGTACAAAAAAACCAACCAGTCCCATATTGGAAGTCTCTGTAATAGTGCAAAAATGCAAAAAATCAAGTATGTCCTCACTGTGAATGATGGCTGCACTCCTCTTCACAGAAGATACTGGATAAACTGTAAAATAGAAGAGAGGGGCGCCTCATGTGTAGAATCACCAAACCAAAAGAGCTGAAGCTTATGCACTCGAGCCAAATTGGTACTCACATTTGAAGTAAGCACTCCAATGTGCTAATGGAAGCAGACAGACATAATCTGGTGTGTCAGTCCAACCACTCCAGGATAACCCCCCCAGGTGTGTCTGTAATGGAGAGTCAAGACAACAAAGGAAACCACATGTGCAGATCAACCAAATAGATGGAACAATGGAGAAAATTATGCCAAATGGGTACGCACAATGTCCAATAGCACACCTATGTGCTGGTAGATGCAGACTGATAATTTTAGGTTTCAGCGTATCAGCTCACCCATTCCAGGTGTTGCCAATGATATGGTCAAAAAATAGGATAAATGCACAAAACAGCCAAATATTGGGCAATAAGAAGTAAGGTAGAAACCACTATACTTGTGTTACAGTGAAAAACATTTTTATTAAAAAACTAAAAACAATAATTGAAACAAAAAATTAAAATATTAAAAGAATATAATAACAACAAGTTGTAGTCAAGGGGGTAATCCCCTCTAATGCAACGCAATTTTCAGCACTGAAGGGCCGTTTCCTCAGGCATGTATACACCTTACCTCTATCCTGCTATTTAAACCTTTATGCTACCAATGCACAATTGATTGAAGAACAACACCCACAATGAGCGTGTCCATAAGACACATGTTATGCATTAATCCAAACAAACCAAACATATTATTCTTATACATAAGGCATTGTGTTTAGAATATTCAAATACATCATCAACATCATCCTGTTAGTTAGTTAAACTTTAAGTTGCAACCATATCCATCTCCACCATAATGAATTTCTCTGTTAACACATCTACATTCCCCATTTTTTTTTAATTAAAATGTACCTATCAGTTTGATGTCATATATTAACTGAGTGTTCTGTATTTCAATAAAATTGTCTCATTTTAAACATCATTTGATGTTAATAATTTTATTAAGTTTAAATCCGTTTTCGGCTCCCTTCCTTTTCATGTACCATAATTGTTTGTTATGATTTTAACTCCATTTTAAAGTTCCATCCTATTTATAAAACAAAAAGGATTTGTTTTTTTACCTTAATGATGTCCATTAATCGAATGCATGTATTTCTACATACAGACAAACAAACAAAACAAAACAAAAAAATGTTACAATTCCTGCTATACTTCTATAGTTAATGGCTAGCAGCCAATCCTCACAGACTAAACTCTCTAAGCAGGTCATATCGACCAATCATGGAGTTTTCATTTTAACAGTTGTTTATGATTGGGCAGACCGTTTTAATAGGTAACCAATCCCTAGGACTCTATTCTTATGTGATAATGTCACTAAAGAACGCTGCTACAGACCAATAGGGCCAAAGAAAACACTACAATAACAAGCGTTAAGCCCTCTACAAAGCATTAATGTTAGCTTTAATTGCATAGTGTGTGAGACTCACAATCAGACCCTCAATTCTTTATATGACAATCTATGATATAAAAAACTACCTCTGAACCAGATTGCTGTCTTGATAAACTTGTGTGCATAATGTATTAGTTAAAGACATAGGGCGCGATCCGATATATACGGCGTAGTTTTCGGCGCAAGCGAGGGAACCCGCGCCGCTCGTAGTTTCACCTTGCAAATCTATCCAATATACCCCGCCGGCAGTTGCTAAAGTGCTGTAAATCGGATAAACTAGCGATGTCCAGAAATGAGCGTAACTACAAATTTCTGGAGTTGCCAGTGACTTACGGCACTTTAGAAACTGCCGGCGCCTACAAAAACTAACTAAAATATGAAATCCCCGTAAGTGTCTAACACGCCTCCCAAAAATAGCCAGACACGTATACCCCTCTATCCGCAATCCCCCCTCTCACTCCTAACAATAAATGTATTAACCCCTAGACCGACAACCCCCCACAACCCAATAAGCCTAATTATTAACCCCTAAACCGCCACTCCCGGACCCCGCCACCAGCTACATTAAATGTCTAACCCTCTAATGTGATCCCCCTACACCGCCGCCAGCTATATTAAAATTATTACCCCCTAATGTGAGCCCCCTACCCCGCCGCCACCTACATTAACTATATTAACCCCTAATATTATCCCCCTACACCACCGCAACCTATTTTAACTATATTAAACCCTAATGTGAGCCCCCTACCCCGCCGCCACCTATATTATATGTACTACTACCCTAATCTAACCCCCTTACACCGCCGCCACCTATATTAAATATATTAACCACTAACCTAAGTCTAACCCTAACACCCCCTAACTTAATTATTATTAAAATAAATCTAAATAATATTAATAATATTAACAAAATTATTTCTATTTAAATCTAAATACTTACCTATAAAATAATCCCTAAGATAGCTACAATATAATTAATAATTACATTGTAGCTATTTTAGGGTTTATATTTATTTTACAGGTAACTTGGTATTTATTTTAACTAGGTACAATAGCTATTAAATAGTTAATAACTATTTAATAGCTACCTATTTAAAAAAAATTACCAAATTACCTGTAAAATAAATCCTAACCTAAGTTACAAATACACCTACACTATCAATAAATTAATTAAATAAACTACAAATATCTAAACTAAAATACAATTAAATACACTAAACTAAATTACAAAAAAAACAAACACTAAATTACAAAAAATAAAAAAAGATTCTTATTCTATTGGCTATTCAAATCAGCCAATAGAAATAGAGTAGCTCTCATCCGATTTGAATTTGAAGGCTCAAATCAGCCAATAGGAATTCAAGGGACGCCATTTTTAATCGCGTACCTTGAATTCAAATTCAGTGTCCTCCACGCTCCATGGCTCCGCGGTATTCAGTTCCAGCATCGCTGGTCTTCAGTTCCAGCTTCGCTGGTCTTCAGTACCAGAGAGGACGGTCTTCAGCCTCGCGGTCATTGGTCTTCAACTCCTCCGCTCTGTGCCGGCTGGTTCCTGGAAGAAGAAGAGGTCGCCGCCTGGTTGATGACTTCACCGCCTGGAACAGGACCTTCTCCGTCGGTCTTCAGGACAGGTAAGGAGCACTTGGGTGTTAGACTTAGGTTTTTTTTAAGGGGGGATCAGGTGGGTTTTAGAGTAGGGGTGTGTGGGTGGTGGGTTGTAATGGGGGGGTTGTTCTTTTTTTTACAGGTAAAAGACCTGATTACTTTGGGGCAATGCCCCGCAAAAGGCCCTTTTAAGGGCTGGTAATAGAGCTGATTACTTTTGTAATTTAGATTAGGGTAGGGAAATGTTATTATTTTGGGGGGCTTTGTTATTTTATTAGGGGGCTTAGATTAGGTGTAATTAGCTTAAAATTCTTGTAATCTTTTTTTATTTTTTGTAATTTAGTTTAGTGTATTTAATTGTATTTTAGTTTAGATATTT
The DNA here is from genome assembly GCF_027579735.1 of Bombina bombina. Taxonomy (NCBI): domain Eukaryota; kingdom Metazoa; phylum Chordata; class Amphibia; order Anura; family Bombinatoridae; genus Bombina; species Bombina bombina. The sequence continues at coordinate 924,874,067 of NC_069500.1, forward strand.
GTAGTATATTTAATTAATTTATTGATAGTGTAGGTGTATTTGTAACTTAGGTTAGGATTTATTTTACAGGTAATTTGGTAATTTTAACTAGGTAGCTATTAAATAGTTATGAACTATTTAATAGCTATTGTACCTAGTTAAAATAAATACCAAGTTACCTGTAAAATAAATATAAACCCTAAAATAGCTACAATGTAATAATTAATTATATTGTAGCTATCTTAGGGTTTATTTTATAGGTAAGTATTTAGTTTTAAATAGGAATATTTTAGTTAATAATATTAATATTATTTAGTTTTATTTCAATAATAATTAAGTTAGGGTGTTAGGGTTAGATAGGGTTAATATAGTTAATATATATAATATAATAACTATATTAATTATTAACTATACGCCTAGATTTAGAGTTCTGCGTTAGCCGTCAAAAGCAGCGTTAAGGGGTCCTAACACTGCTTTTGGCCGTCCGCTGGTATTTAGAGTCAGGCAGGAAAGGGTCTACCGCTCACTTTCAAGCCGCGACTTTTCCATACCGCAGATACCCTTACATCAAATTGCGTATCCTATCTTTTCAATGGGATCTTCCTAATGCTGGTATTTAGAGTCTTGGCTGAAGTGAGCGTTAGAGCCTCTACTGACAAGACTCCTAACGCCCATGGAAAGGCTGTAGTTAATAGCTTTATGGGCTAACGCCAGTATATAAAGCTCTTAACTACAGTGCTCTAAAGTACACTAACACCCATAAACTACCTATGTACCCCTAAACCGAGGTCCCCACACATCGCTGCCACTATAATAAATATTGTTAATCCCTAATCTGCTGACCGCACATCTCTGCCACCTACATTATCCCTATGAACCCCTAATCTGCTGCCCCTAACATCGCTGACACCTACATAATATTTATTAACCCCTAATCTGCCCCCCCCAACGTCGCCGCCACCTAACTTCAAGTATTAACCCCTAATCTGCCGACCAGACCTCGCCGCTACTATAATAAATGTATTAACCCCTAAACCGCCGCACTCCTGCCTCGCAGACACTATAATAAATAGTATTAACCCCTAATCAGATTGAGCTCGCATTCTATTGGCTGATCGGAAAAACAGCCAATAGAATGCGAGCTCAATCTGATTGGCTGATTGGATCAGCCAATCGGATTGAACTTGAATCTGATTGGCTGATTCAATCAGCCAATCAGATTTTTCCTACCTTAATTCCGATTGGCTGATAGAATCCTATCAGCCAATTGGAATTCGAGGGACACCATCTTGGATGACGTCATTTAAAGGAACCTTCATTCGGCGAGTAGGCGTCGGTTGAAGAGGATGGATCCGCATTGGCTGGGAAGAAGATGGCTCCGCTCCGCTCCGGATGGATGAAGATAGAAGATGCCGCTTGGATGAAGATGTCTGCCGGTCCGGATGTCCTCTTCTGCCCAGATAGGATGAAGACTTCTGCCGGTCTGGATGTCCTCTTCTGCCCCATCGGATGAAGACTTTGGCCCGGCTGGGTTAAGACGACTCAAGGTAGGGAGGTCTTCAAGGGGGTAGTGTTAGGTTTATTTAAGGGGGGTTTGGGTGGGTTAGAGTAGGGGTATGTGGGTGGTGGGTTTTAATGTTGTTTTTTTTTTTTTTTACAGGCAAAAGAGCTGATTACTTTGGGGCATGCCCCACAAAAAGCCCTTTTAAGGGCTGGTAAAAGAGCTGATTACTTTGTAATGTAGAATAGGGTAGGGACTTTTTTTTATTTATTTTTTTTTATTAGGGGGCTTAGATTAGGTGTAATTATTTTAAAATTCTTGTAATTTTTTTTATTTTCTGTAATTTAGTGTTTGTTTTTTTTGTAATTTAGTTTAGTTTATTTAATTGTATTTAATTGTTGTTATTGCTAGTTAATTTATTTTATTAATTTAACGATAGTGTAGTGTTAGGTTTAATTGTAACTTAGGTTAGGATTTATTTTACAGGTAATTTTGTAATTATTTTAACTAGGTAGCTATTAAATAGTTAATAACTATTTAATAGCTATTGTACCTAGTTAAAATAAATGCAAAGTTGCCTGTAAAATAAATATAAATCCTAAAATAGCTACAATATAATTATTCGTTATTTTGTAGCTATATTAGGGTTTATTTTACAGGTAAATATTTAGTTTTAAATAGGAAGACTTAAGTTAATAAGAGTTAATTTATTTAGTTAGATTAAAATTATATTTAATTTAGGGGGGTGTTAGGGTTAGGGTTAGACTTAGCTTTAGGCTTTAATACATTTATTATAGTAGCGGCGAGGTCCGGTCAGCAGATTAGGGGTTAATACTTGAAGGTAGGTGGCGGCGACGTTGGGGGGGGCAGATTAGGGGTTAATACTATTTATTATAGTGTTTGCGAGGCGGGAGTGCGGCGGTTTAGGAGTTAATACATTTATTATAGTAGCGGCGAGGTCCGGTCGGCAGATTAGGGGTTAATACTTGAAGTTAGGTGGAGGCGACGTTGAGGGGGGGCAGATTAGGGGTTAATAAATATTATGTAGGGGTCGGCGATGTTGGGGGCAGCAGATTAGGGGTTCATAGGGATAATGTAGGTGGCGGCGGTGTCCAGAGTGGCAGATTAGGGGTTAATTGTGTAATGCAGGTGTCAGCGATAGTGGGGACGGCAGATTAGGGGTTAATAAGTGTAAGGTTAGGGGTGTTTAGACTCGGGGTTCATGTTAGGGTGTTAGGTGCAGACTTAGAAAGTGTTTCCCCATAGGAAACAATGGGGCTGCGTTGGGAGCTTAACGCTGCTTTTTTGCAGGTGTTAGGGTTTTTTTCAGCCCAAACTGCCCCATTGTTTCCTAGGGGGGAATCGTGCACAAGCACGTTTTGCCAGCTTACCGCTACCGTAAGCAACGCTGGTATTGGGGTTGAAGTGGCGGTAAATTCGGCTCAACGCACCCTTTTTGGAGCCTAACGCAGCCCTTCAGACATCTCTAAATACCAGCGTTGTTTGGAAGCAGCGGTAGGAAAAAAAGCTGCGTTAGCTACTCGGGTCTTTACCGACAAAACTCTAAATCTAGGCGTATATTAATAATATATATAATATAATAACTATATTAACTATATTAACCCTAATATAATTAGGGTTAATATAGTTAATATAGGTGGCAGCGGTGTAGGGGGGTCAGATAAGGGGTTAATATAGGTGGCGGCGGTGTAGGGGGATTAGATTAGGGGTTAATATATTTAATATAGGTGGCAGCGGTGTAGGGGGTTCAGATTACAAGTAAAAGAGCTAATTACTTTGGGGCAATGTCCCGCAAAAGGCCCTTTTAAGGGCTGGTAATAGAGCTGATTACTTTGGGGCAATGCCCCACAAAAGGCCCTTTTCAGGGCTATTTGTAATTTAGTTTAGGGTAGGGAGATTTCAGTATTTTAGGGGGTAATACATTTAATATCGGTGGCGGCGGTGTAGGGGGATTAGATTAGGGGGTAATAAATTTAATATAGGTGGCGGCGGTATAGGGCGATTAGATTAGGGGTATATATATTTAATATAGGTGGCGGTGGTATAGGGGGATCAGATTAGGGGTATATATATTTAATATAGGTGGCGGCAGTGTAGGGTGATTAGATTAGGGCGTAATACATATAATGTAGGTGGCGGTGGGGTCCGGGAGCGGCGGTTTAGGGGTTAAACACTTTATTAGGGATTGCGGCGGGGGATTGCGGTTGACAGGTAGATAGATATGGTGCATGTGTTAGGTGTTAGGTTTTATTTTGCAGGCAGTTTAGGGAGTTATGGGGCTCCAATACTCAGCGTAAGGCTTACTACGCCTGCAATTTGTGGCAAGGTGAAAATGGAAAGATTTCTCCACTTTCGCCACGTAAGTCCTTACACTGTATATTGGATACCAAACTGTGCGGGTTTGGTATATCAGTCTATGGGCCAAAAAACTACGTCCGAAGGCTGAAATATACGAGCGTAACTTCTAGGTTACGCCGTATATGTGATACCAAACCCGCGCAAAATTTGGCGACGCTGCATATCGGATCGAGGCCATAGTGTGTGAGTGAAAAAAATGTTTTTTTTTAACTAAGTGGAGTGTGTAGTCAATCATTAATATCCATCTCATTGTGTGTCCTAAAATATAAATAAGTGTAATATCTACAGAATTGCACATACCAATAAACGTAAATTAACCCTTTGTAGTAATGTAACCGTTATCATATAATAGTTTTAGTGTGCAAAAAAGATAAACTGTCTTCCAGTATACAAAAAATTATCCCTTTGTGTGTATATAACCAAAAATCTGTATATGTATCCTCTGATACTGTATATTAATGCATACCATCTAAACTCATGATATATACTAATCAATTCCAGTATAATCAACCCCTAGTGTTAATAGTTATAGTTTACAAATAAAGAGATAATCTGTATTCCAGTTAACATAAATAATCCCTTTTTATAAATGAAACCATGAATCTGTGTGTGTATCATCAGACACTGTGTATTAGTCCCTTAGTGTTAGTGTAACCGAGACTCTACAGTGTATATGAATATATATATATAGACAATTCTGGAATCAGTTTTTATAGATTATGACTATTTCAACGTGACCCACTATGTGAGTTTATTCTAATATGTCTCATTTGTGACCATGAGAGAGATTCTACACAATAATATTCTCTTTTTGTAGAGCTTATTTATAAATATACTATGTGTCGCTAAGTGTAACTGGAATGTGTGACTTTAGTGCTAAAGGCAACTTGAATGATACATTATAAAATATGTTAGAATACAATACATATGTTGCTAAGTGTAAGTGACATATATCACTTTAAATGTGTCATTAGCTATATTTGTCCTAGTAGCTAGCTAGACCTAGGAAAGGGGTACTGTATGACACTATGATATAGTCCGTATACTTGTATAATTGTGTGTAGTGTGAATATAATAGATCATGTGGATCTAATAATAATACCCATTTAGACTCATGTCCAGAAAGGGTATGAGTCCATACATATAATATATCCAGATGGTGGAGATAGGTAGATACAGGTGCAACTAGAAAGACTAAAGCAAATCCTACAATGACACTCAGAAAGCTGCTAGATCTAGAACTTTGTTTAGGCCAGAGGGAAACAAAGACTGGAAACGGTATATCCAATATGTCTCCCTCTGGCGCAAACAAGTGTATCTATTATAGCCCACAGCACTAGGGATGCTCTCAAGAGGCGTGATCTTGAAACTATGGTGACATGTCACTTACACTTAGCAACATATGTATTTTATTCTAACATCCTATATAATAAAAGGCCAAGTGTGTTTGTCCAAAGCTGTCATGCGCAGTAGAGACTGCGCGCGAGGACAAACACACCTGGCCTTCCAGCTGACCTGGCATCTGGCGTCAGCATGTGGTGGAGTGGGCGTGGCCGGGTGGGTGCGACATGGGCGTGACCGAGCGGGTGCGGCGTGGACGGGGCCTGGGTGTGGCGTGGGCGTGGCCTGGACGTGGCGTGGGCAGGGCCGGGCATGACGTGGATGAGGCCAGATGCCGGGGCTGACTGCCGAGACAGAGAGCTCTAAAAAGGGGGGATAGAGAGAGCAGAAGAGGGGGGATAAAGAGAGGGAGAGAGACAGCAAAAGAGAGGGGGGAGAGTGCACAAAAGAGAGGGGGGAGAGAGGGCAAAAGAGAGGGGGGGAGAGAGCGCAAAAGAGAGGGGGAGAGAGCGCAAAAGAGAGGGGAGAGAGCGCAAAAGAGAGGGGGAGATATTGCAAAAAAGAGGGGGGAGAGAGCACAAAAGAGAGGGGGAGAGAGCACAAAAGAGAGGGGGAGAGAGCACAAAAGAGAGGGGAGAGAGTACAAAAGAGAGGGGGAGAGAGCACAAAAGAGAGGGGGGAGAGAGCACAAAAGAGAGGGGGGAGAGAGCACAAAAGAGAGGGGGAGAGAGCACAAAAGGGAGGGGGGAGAGAGCACAAAAGAGAGGGGGAGAGAGCACAAAAGAGAGGGGGAGAGAGAGCACAAAAGAGAGGGGGAGAGAACACAAATGAGAGTGGGGAGAGAGCAAAAAAGAGAGGGGGGAGAGAGCACAAAAGAGAGAGGGAGAGCGCACAAAAGAGAGGGGGAGAGAGCACAAAAGAGAGGTGGAGAGAGCGCAAAAGAGAGGGGGAGATAGCGCAAAAGATAGGGGGAGACAGCGCAAAAGAGAGGGGGAGAGAGCGCAAAAGAGAGGGGGAGAGAGAGCAAAAGAGAGGGAGAGAGACAGCAAAAGAGAGGAGAGAGAGAGCAAATGAGAGGAGAGAGAGAGAACAAACGAGAGGGGGAAGAGAGAGAGCAAAAGAGAGGGAGAGAGGCAGCAAAAGAGGGGGAGAGAGACAGCAAAAGAGGGGGAGAGAGACAGCAAAAGAGGGGGAGAGAGAGAGCAAAAGAGGGGGAGAGAGAGCAAAAGAGAGGGGGGAGAGAGAGAGCAAAAGAGAGGGGGGAGAGAGAGAGCAAAAGAGAGGGGGAGAGAGAGCAAAAGAGAGGGGGAAGAGAGAGAGCAAAAGAGAGGGGGGGAAGAGAGAGCAAAATAGAGGGGGGAGAGATAGAGAGCAAAAGAGAGGGGGAGAGAGAGAGCAAAAGAGAGGGGGGAGAGAGAGAGCAAAAGAGAGGGGAGAGAGAGAGAGCAAAAGAGAGGGGGGAGAGAGAGTAAAAGAGAGGGGGAGAGAGAGTAAAAGAGAGGAGAGAGAGAGAGAGAGAGAGAGAGAGGAAAGGAGAAGGGAGAGAGAGAGAGAGAGCAAAAGAGAGGAGAGAAAGAGAGAGCAAAAGATAGGGGGGATAGAGGGAGAGCAAGGGGTGGGAATGCTGTACTGCAAAAATCTATATGGCCCACGTGTACTTTTAGTCTCTTTGTGTTGAAAAGAGATTTAAAGGGACAGTATACACTAATTTTCATATAACTGCATGTAATATACACTACTATAAAGAATAAGATGCACAGATACTGATATAAAAATCCAGTATAAAACTGTTTAAAAACTTACATAGAAGCTGTCAGTTTGGCTCTGTTGAAAAGGTAGCTGGAAAGCCCACTGCAAGTGGCAAATAAGACACTCCCCTATTCCCCTTCTTTTGCATATGAAAAGACCATTTACACAAACAGCAGCAAGCTGGAGAAGGTAGCTGACAGTATTAACATAAAACTTTGGGGCTTGGTTAGGAGTCTGAAAATCAGAGCAATGTTATTTAAAAATAAGCAAAACTATACATTTATTTAAAAAAAACAACTTTATGGGCTATATAAATAGATCATCTACAAAACATTTATGCAAAGAAAAAATGAGTGCATAATGTCCCTTTAAAAAGCATGTGATAAGAGGCAGCCCTCAAGAAATTAGAAATTAGCATATAAGTCTGCCTAGGTTTAGCTCCAACTAAGAATACTAAGAGAAAAAAGCAAATTTGATGAAAAAAGTAAATTGTAAAGTTGATTAAAATTACATGTTCTATCTGGATAATGAAAGTTTAATTTATACTAGACTGTCCCTTTAAATTTTTAATTTCAATTATTGTTTTTAGTTTTTTTATAAAAATGTTTTTCACTGTAACACAAGTATAGTGGTTTCTACCTTACCTCTCATTGCCCAATATTGGGCTGTTTGTGCATTTATCCTATTTTTGGACCATATCATTGGCAACACCTGGAGTGGGTGAGCTGATACGCCCAAACTTGAAATTATCAGTCTGCATCTACCAGCACATAGGCGTGCTATTGGACATTGTGAGTACCCATTTGGCATAATTATCGCCATTGTTCCATCTATTTGGTTGATCTGCACATGTGGTTTCCTTTGTTGTCTTGACTCTCCATTACAGACACACCTGGCGGGGATATCCTGGAGTGGGTGTACTGACACACCATGTTATGTCAGTCTGCTTCCATTAGAACATTGGAGTGCTTACTTCAAATGCGAGTACCAATTTGGCTCGAGTGCATAAGCTTCAGCTTTTTTAGTTTGGTGATTCTACACATGAGGCGCCCCTCTCTTTCTTCTATTTTATGGTTTAATTGTGAGGTGTCCTGAGTATAAGGAAGAAGCCGTCTGAAGGGGGTAACTGGTGAAAAAAACAATACTTCAAGCAGGAAAAAAATCCCCAAAATGATGACTGTATAAAATAGTCACAGTCTTTATTCCAAACTTCTTAAAAACAGCAACATTTTTAAAAAGCAAACAACTCCTGTCTGAATGTATCTGCAGTTGTTTTTTTTACCATTGTTGCTGTTTTTAATAGGTGTGGAATAAAGATTGTGACTATTTTATACAGCCATCGTTTTGGTGATTTTTTTCCTGTTTGAAGTATCTTTATCTGACCGCTGGCCTGATAGCCTGTCTTTATCTGACCACTAGCCTGATAACCTGCCTTTATCTGACCGCTGGCCTGATAGCCTGTCTTTATCTGACCACTGTCCTAATAGTCTGTCTTTATCTGACCACTAGCCTAATAACCTGTCTTTATCTGACCAATGGCCTAATAGCCTGTCTTTATCTGACCACTAGCCTCTATTTATCTGACCAGTGGCCTAATAGTCTGTGTTTATCTGACAACTAGCCTGATAACCTGCCTTTATCTGACCCCCAGCCTGATAGCCTGTGTTTCTCTGACCACTAGACTGATAGCCTGTCTTTATCTGACCACTGGCCTGATAGCCTGTCTTAATCTCACTCTAATCTGATAGCCTGCCTTTATCTAACCAATTGCCTAGTAGTCTGTCTTTATCTGACCAATTTCATGATAGCCTGCCTTTATCTGACCACTAGCCTGATAGCCTGTCTTTATCAGACCCCTAACCTGATAGTTTATCTTTATCTGACCACTGGCCTAATAGTCTGTCTTTATCTGACCACTGGCCTGGTAGCCTGCCTTTATCTGACCACTGGCCTGATAGTCTATCTTTATCTGACCACTGGCCTGGTAGCCTACCTTTATCTGACCACTGGCCTGATAGTCTGTCTTTATGTCTCCTCTAGCCTGTCTACCTTTATCGTACCAGTAGCCTAATATCCTATCTTTATTTGATCACTGGCCTGATATCCTTCTTTATCTGACCAAAGGCCTGATTTTCGGCCTTTATCTGACCACTGGCCTGATAGCCTGCCTTTATCTAACCACAAGCTTGATGCTCTGTCTTTATCTGACCACTGGCCTGATAGCCTGCCTTTATCTGACGACTAGCCTCATTGTCTGCCTTTTCTGACTACTGGCCTGATAGCATGTCTTTATCTGACCACTGGCCTTTAACTGCAACTAGCCTGATAGCCTGCTTTTATCTGGCAACTAGCCTGATAGCCTGTCTTTATCTGACCACTAGCCTTATTTTCTGCCTTTATCTGACCCTTAGCCTGATTTTCTGCCTTTATCTGACTACTGGCCTGATAGCCTGTCTTTATTTGACCACTAGCCTGATAGCTTGCCTTTACCTGACTACTGGCCTGGTAGCCTGCCTTTATCTGACCACTGGCCTTATAGCCTGCCTTTATCTGACCATTGGCCTTATAGCCTGCCTTTATCTGATCACTGGCCTAATAGCCTGTCTTTATCTGACCACTAGCCTGATAGCCTGCCTTTATCTGACAAATAAGAAAAAAAAATGGGCAAGTTGCACTAGTGCAAGCCTCCCATAGAGGGAGCTTCCTAATCTTTCTACTGCACGGCTGAGCAGTCCCAGTTCACCTGTATTGCACCTGGAGGTGCTTTCTATCTTGTAAGTGTAATCACTTCTCACCACTGTGCCTTACTAGACTGTACTAGGCTATGGTAATTTTTATATATGCCCCTATCCCGGTGCCGGTGGTTAATATCTTGGAATCCTCCTGCCTGGGTGTAGAGCTTATCCTTGCACAGTGAGCTGGACTACTGGAAATTCCAGCCTGCTCCACTATCATCATTGGGTGCATCACATTTGTGAGTACCTATCTGTTTCATCATTATAGTCTCTTGGTTTGGCGGTACTAGGCCATTGTGGCACCTTTGTGTTTTTCCTTTTTTTATCTGACCAATGGCCTCATAGCCCACCTTTATCTGACCACTGGCCTGATAGACTGTCTGCATTTAAAAGGATATGCAATCTAAAATGACAACTAGCCTGATAACCTGCCTTTATCTGACCCCCAGCCTGATAGCCTGTGTTTCTCTGACCACTAGACTGATAGCCTGTCTTTATCTGACCACTGGCCTGATAGCCTGTCTTAATCTCACTCTAACCTGATAGCCTGCCTTTATCTAACCAATTGCCTAGTAGTCTGTCTTTATCTGACCAATTTCATGATAGCCTGCCTTTATCTGACCACTAGCCTGATAGCCTGTCTTTATCTGACCACTAGCCTGATAGCCTGATGGCCTGTCTTTATCAGACCCCTAACCTGATAGTCTATCTTTATCTGACCACTGGCCTAATAGTCTGTCTTTATCTGACCACTGGCCTGGTAGCCTGCCTTTATCTGACCACTGGCCTGATAGTCTATCTTTATCTGACCACTGGCCTGGTAGCCTACCTTTATCTGACAGATAAAGAAGTAACAGTGATAAACAAATCACTGCGCTTCTATAGGAGGCGCTATGTAAAAAATTGCACAGAAATACAAGGTTAATATAAATCCCTAAAATAGGCGAGTGATATAGTTATAATGATAAGCAAATGATTAATAATAAACCAAATGATTAATAATAAAACAAAAGAAATGGACAAGCCAGATGCAGATAGTCCAACAAATGTTTTCAACGTCCCAAAACTTGATAGGCCGCTCTCTGTCGTCACCCAAAATGATGATGCACTTCTATAATGATGAGATAAAAACAAAAACAGAGGCGCCACATGTGTAGGTCAATAAAAACAAAAGAATCCAAACAGCAGCAGAATAGGGGTACTCACAAAAGTGGCGGCACTCTATTGTGCCAGCAGGGACAGGCTGGTGTTCTACAGCAAACCAGCTAGCTGTGTAAAAGATCCCCACCGGATACGTTCAGCGCTGGAGTTCTCTGCTTTTGTAGCCTCTAGCCGGTGTTCCCAAAGTAATATTTCCCCTCAACTGGAGATAGAACAACCATATAGATTGCTGACCTGAGGCAGTGCCAGTGAGGCGGGAGCAGCTTGTTCCGTAGTGTAATAACTACAGGACGGCAGTTACTACACTACGGAACAAGCTGCTACCGCCTCACTGGCACTGCCTCAGGTCTGAACGTATCCGGTGGAGATCTGTAATACAGCTAGCTGGTTTGCTGTAGAACACCAGCCTGTCCCTGCTGGCACAATAGAGTGCCGCCACTTTTGTGAGTACCCCTATTCTGCTGCTGTTTGGATTCTTTTGTTTTTATTAACCTACACATGTGGCGCCTCTGTTTTTGTTTTTATCTTACCTTTATCTGACCACTGGCCTGATAGTCTGTCTTTATGTCTCCTCTAGCCTGTCTACCTTTATCGTACCAGTAGCCTAATATCCTATCTTTATTTGATCACTGGCCTGATATCCTTCTTTATCTGACCAAAGGCCTGATTTTCGGCCTTTATCTGACCACTGGCCTTATAGCATGTCTTTATCTAACCACAAGCTTGATGCTCTGTCTTTATCTGACCACTGCCCTGATAGCCTGCCTTTATCTGACGACTAGCCTCATTGTCTGCCTTTTCTGACTACTGGCCTGATAGCATGTCTTTATCTGACCACTGGCCTTTAACTGCAACTAGCCTGATAGCCTGCTTTTATCTGGCAACTAGCCTGATAGCCTGTCTTTATCTGACCACTAGCCTTATTTTCTGCCTTTATCTGACCCTTAGCCTGATTTTCTGCCTTTATCTGACTACTGGCCTGATAGCCTGTCTTTATTTGACCATTAGCCTGATAGCTTGCCTTTACCTGACTACTGGCCTGGTAGCCTGCCTTTATCTGACCACTGGCCTTATAGCCTGCCTTTATCTGACCACTGGCCTTATAGCCTGCCTTTATCTGACCACTGGCCTTATAGCCTGCCTTTATCTGATCACTGGCCTTATAGCCTGCCTTTATCTGACCACTGGCCTTATAGCCTGCCTTTATCTGACCACTGGCCTTATAGCCTGCCTTTATCTGATCACTGGCCTTATAGCCTGCCTTTATCTGACCACTGGCCTTATAGCCTGCCTTTATCTGATCACTGGCCTAATAGCCTGTCTTTATCTGATCACTGGCCTAATAGCCTGTCTTTATCTGACAAATAAGAAAAAAAATGGGCAAGTTGCACTAGTATATACATAAAAAGATGAAGCAGCACCAGTTTCATGCACTTAAAACTGCCTTATTGACAGCTTTAACAAACTTTCAAATGTAAGCAGGCAGTAATGATGTGACAAGCTGTGCCTAGACAAACACACGTAGATGAGAAACTGCTAACATGTTTCGGCCCTTCTGGCCGTAATCTTAGCTACATTGTTTCTCCCCAATTCACCTTTTATACTTCTGTGCTCATTGTGATTGGTTAAAATTTAATCCAGTGTGTCTGCCTAATTGGGCACAAGCAGTAACCATTCTGGTTTAAACAAACATGTCAGTTATTACAACAACACCACCAATGAACTTCAATAAAACATTATTACATTTTTATCATTACTAACAATTTCATTCCAGTGCCCTCTTTGCAAGATTACATGGAATAACTGAAAAGTCTTGAGATACATTATATTATAATATATTACAATATACTGATAGAACAATTGTTACCATGACTTAATGTTGAAAATGCTTCCAACATTCATAATTTGTTGTTACAATCATCAAAAAAATTATAATAATCAATTCTGATTAAATGATGTTGTAAGAACTTAATCATAAAGTAACTTATTTTTAACAGATCTATATAAAAATTGGAAGCTAGAAATGTGACACTGGGAGATTAAAGAGGATTAAAGAGGGCGGTGTACTGGACCCACAGGAACCAATACTTTTATTTTATTCCCAAAAATTGATCAAATCAAATTCTGAATTTAATCCTGTGGGAATTCTTGTTTTTAACCTGTGTATCCAGTACACCTCCCTCTTTGCTAGTAAAGTCTCTCTGTCCCTGGACACTATATTGGTGAGGCCCTCATCTGCTGTTAGCATACGAAAATGTTTACGTATGATATTGCATACTTGATGGTATTGTGCACTGTACTTTGTCACAAAGGTTGTTTTCCCAAAACTTCTGTTTTTGTTGTGTGAATTTTTAAGAGTGAGGAATTCATTTCTCTCTCTTTTTGAAATGGTTTCTCTGACCCTGGTGACCTCCTTTCTGTCATAGCCCCTATTGCAGAGACGATTCTCTAGATCTAGTGATTGCTGCTCAAATTCTGACTGTGTTGAACAGTTTCTTTTCAGGCGTATAAACTGTCCTTTCATTACAGAAAAGAATACCCTTTTAGGATGACTACTCTTCGCGTGCAGGAGGGTATTCCCAGAGATTGGTTTTCTATACACTTTAGTTTGTATCCTTCCCTGTTCACCCATTAGTGTTACATCCAAAAAAATTATTTGGGTTTTTCCAAAACCATGGGTGAGTTTTATGCCTGCTGTGTTTCTGTTTAATTCCTCGAGAAACTCCACCAACTCACCTTCTTCCCCCTCCCAGATGATCAGAAGATCATCTATATATCTTCTGTAATATTTTATTTTGGTTTTCCAGGGGCCATCACCTCCATAGATGTGGGACAGCTCCCACCAACCCATAAATAGGTTGGCGTATGAGGGCGCAAATTTTGCCCCCATGGCTGTCCCACACCTCTGGAGGTAATGGACCCCTTCAAACTCAAAAAAATTATGAGTTAAAAGAAACTCTGTAACTCTGAGGATATATTGACAGAATAAGGGATCATAGTTGGTGGATCTCCTCAAGAAAAATGAAATTGCTTCCAAGCCCGCACTGTGTGGAATACTAGAGTACAAGGAGGTAACATCTAAAGATGCCCAACTAAAGTTATCATTCCAACTGAGAGAATCCACTTCAATCAAAAGTTGTTTCGTGTCTCTCAGGTAGCTTGGCAGGTTCTGTACTAGAGGCTGCAGTATAGCATCCAGCCATTGTGACAGTGGTTCCAAAATTGAACCAATGCCGCTAATGATCGGACGACCTTTTACCTCTGAGATGGATTTATGCACCTTTGGTAAGAAGTTGAAAATAGGCTTAACCGGACAATCACTTGCATGTGGAGAGAGCCCAGGAGGGGAGAGGTTATCCAACGGAGGCTAGAGAGGCACTATGTGGAGACTCCCAAAGTGCAAACCCAGCAGCCACCGCTAAGGAATTCTCCCTGTGGACGGGCCCACACAGAAACGGAGGCGTAAGAGGAAGTACCCGGACGGACCTCAGAAGCCAGGGTGAGTCAACGGGGTAACACCTAGCTTGTATTGATATAACACTTCCAGCTAGGAATACACAAGCTACCCCACCACAGGGCTGCAAACAGGTGCTCACACACAAGTGACTTTTCATATTTCACAAGTTGCACTAGTGCAAGCCTCCCATAGAGGGAGCTTCCTAATCTTTCTACTGCACGGCTGAGCAGTCCCAGTTCACCTGTATTGCACCTGGAGGTGCTTTCTATCTTGTAAGTGTAATCACTTCTCACCACTGTGCCTTACTAGACTGTACTAGGCTATGGTAATTTTTATCTATGCCCCTATCCCGGTGCCGGTGGTTAATATCTTGGAATCCTCCTGCCTGGGTGTAGAGCTTATCCTTGCACAGTGAGCTGGACTACTGGAAATTCCAGCCTGCTCCACTATCATCATTGGGTGCATCACATTTGTGAGTACCTATCTGTTTCATCATTATAGTCTCTTGGTTTGGCGGTACTAGGCCATTGTGGCACCTTTGTGTTTTTCCTTTTTTTATCTGACCAATGGCCTCATAGCCCACCTTTATCTGACCACTGGCCTGATAGACTGTCTGAATTTAAAAGGATATGCAATCTAAAATGTTTTCTTTTCATGATGCAGACAGGGTGTCTAATTAAAGAAAAAAAATCCAATTTACTTCTTGTATCAGATTTACTTTGTTCTTCTTGTTATCCTTTGTTAATGGGCATTCCTAGGTAGGCTCAGGAGCATGCACAAGTTTAAAACCCATTACCACAACAGTTTTGTATGTTTTTAACATGTAAGCTCACAAGTCCATCTGTCATCTTGATCTTCCTATGCAGAGATGGTATAGAGCTCACAGTGACTCAAGGCAGGACCCTCTACCATTTATAATTCATGTAAATTTATTTTGAAATGTATTGTACTCCACAACTTTATGTTGCAGTACTGTATATTATATCCGTGCTTTATAAACTAACTACTGTATAACAATAGTAAAAAAAAAAAAATAATGGTATACAATTTCGAACACTAGATGGCAGCAGTGTCTGCACAATGTATAACAATGCGATTAAGCGTAGTATTTACTAGCTCAATTACTGAACTGAAAAAAAACTAAAAAGTTTTAGTTAAAAGACTTGAAACATTATTAGAAAAAAATATTACATACAAAATATAGAGAACATTTGGCCATTGCTGTGCTGTAAGCATAGTTTGGGGTGACAGACGGGTGTGAAAGAATCCTAATGCAAACATAAACAAGCCATTACTGAGAAGAAGCACAATATTTTAACAGTAGGTATAGACCTCTGGTTAATTTTCTAAATGTCCCCCAAAAAACTGCACTAAGCAGTTATAAGGGGTTAAGAGTGTCTGGTGTGGGGTGTTAGAAAAAAAAAAAAACGGCACTGAAAAGTGCCTTTACATTGCTGACTATGGGAACTGTGTGTTCCTTGTAAAAAAATAATAATAATATATATATATATATATATATATATATATATATATATATATATATATATACAAAATTTGTTTTTTAAGCACACCTTACAAAAAGTTTATATACACATCTTTGGCAGTGCTGCCAATATGACCCAGTAATTACACAAACAAAAAGGTATTGGCGCACATCCATTTTCAAAAGCACAACATATTTTTTGAACTGCTGCAAAAAAATGCCTGCAAACAACATCAAGAGACAACTATTCTTTTTAAATAAAATTGGGATCTTAGTCACACAATATGGCCATATTTTGCTTAGCCAGTCACCACTTACAAGATGCCCCAATATAGACTGGTCCTAACACTACAGTCCTTTTGCTACAGAGGGCTGAATCTTTCCTGCTTTTACTCTTCATAATAGAATGAGACTCCCTGACTTAATATTCACAACTCTATTACACTGTCATGAGCACACCTGAGCTTGGGTGGGGTGCTTTAACCAATGGGAGATGGTCAGTCTCCCTGATTATGTTTAAATACAAATACAAAATTTGTTTTTTTTTTAGCACACCTTACAAAAAGTTTATATACACATCTTTGGGAGTGCTGCCAATATGACCCAGTAATTACACAAACAAAAAGGTATTGGCGCCCATCCAACGTTGTGAATAATAAACCAGGGAGTCTCATTCTATTATGAAGAGTAAAAGCAGGAATGATTCAGCCCTCTTTGGCAAAAGGACTGTAGTGTTAGGACCAGTCTATATTGGGGCACCTTGTAAGTGGTGACTGGCTAAGCAAAATATGGCCATATTGTGTGACTAAGATCCCAATTTTATTTAAAAAGAATAGTTGTCTCGATGTTGTTTGCAGGTATTTTTTTGCAGCAGTTCAAAAAATATGTTGTGCTTTTGAAATGGATGTGCGCCAATACCTTTTTGTTTGTATATATGCATATATACAGGTGTATATATATATATATATATATATATATATATATACATATATATATACTGTATATATGTGTGTGTGCTTATATACATATATATTTATGAGTTAATATGTGTATATATTTACATTTACTGGACATCGCTGCACGACTTACCCACTTCGCTGCGCTAGAACCAGGCTCCCATTATGGAAGTGCGCTCTATTGACCTCACGTTCGCATTGCCGCACTTCAAATACCAGTGCACAATTGCATGCAATGGTATTACGAGTGGAGTGCAAAAATTGTGCTCACGTAAGCAAAGTTTTGCGCTCCACTTGTAATCTGGCCCAAAATGTCCTTACGCAAGGTTAATATTTGGGGGAAATATTAAGAGAATATTATATATTTTGATTTCTACTAAGTTTTTTGGCCAATTCTTTCTTTTTCTGCTGTCTGCTCATCAGTCTTATGCAGAACTTGTTCGGTAGTGTGATTTACTGGAATCATTAGAGAAGTATTTCCTCTGTAATAATTATTAAATCAAATTGTGCTGCTAGGTTAATGGAAAACCCCATTTTTTTTAAAACACTTAACTTGTATATGGTACTAGGTTATAGATTGATAAAGTTTCCTCTTATTCTTGGTATTTTGATGAAATACTCCCTTCTTTTTTTGTTTTGTTTATTGTGGCCCCTTCTGGTAGATTTCCTAAAGGGGTCACAAATGTATCAGTGTGGGTTTGAATTCTCTTTTAGAACAGAATCATTATGCATTATCTTGTAGAACAGGGTTACTAACATCTAGTTATTACAAAGGGCTAGATTACAAGTGGAACGCTAAATTATTGCACTCCTGCAAACAGGCAAATTTCCCCGTTTGCAGGAGTGCAATAATAAACCAACCATTACAAGCGGCTGGTTATTGCTACCGCGACCTTGTGGTAGAAATTAGTGCACCGAAAATTAACCAGAGATTGGATCTTTGGTCAATTTTCTAAATGGGCCCCAAATGCCCTCAAAATAGAAGGCATTGTAGTTTTTTATTTAATTTTTTTTAGCTTTTTTGTTTAATAAAAATAAAACGGCACTAGACAGTATTGGGCTTTAAAGTTGCTGGGAGTGGGGTGTTAAAAGAAAAAAACAGCACTGAAAAGTGCCTTTACATTGCAGTCTATAGGAACTGTGTGTTCTCATAGACCGCAATGTAAATATATATTAATATAAATATTAACACATAAATATATATGTATTTATTCATATACATTTACTAACTGCTACCCATCGATGCGCTACTTACCTCCTTCACTGCATGAGGTTCTGATGCCATCTGTGACGGCATCAGAACGAGGCTCCCATAGGAGCCTATGGAAGTGCGCTCTCTTGAGTGCAATGCTTCCAAGCAATGCGAACGCAAGCCCAAAATAGTTTCTGCGGTCTTACAAAAAATATAACAAAATATTTGAAATGCATTAACAAACCAACAATTCAGACTTAACGGAGTAGACAAGACTAACCATGGTCTAGAATCTAAGAGATATTTTAGATGGACTTTAATTAATCACTTGTATTGAAGATGCACTGTAACTTACTTTCTAATCTAGCCGTGCTATTCTAGGACAACAATTCAAACCGTTAGCTCATAAAAAATATGAGTTTTGAAGTGGGCGGCTGGAGCGTGGGTATCAGAATGGCACAGTTATATTAAAAAGTAAGTTACATTGCATTTTTATTACAAGTGATCAATGAAAGTCCCTCTATAAATATTGCTTAGATTCTGGACCTGATTTTAAAACATGTAAAGTTTACTATCACTTTAATTGTCTGACAAATTACAGAAAACGAGGCAAAATAAATATGAAGTATACTGCAAATTTTTTTACTACACAAGATTAAACAATTTTTTTTTTTTTTTAATCTATTACTTTTTTATTAACAATGTGAGAAAAAAGTAATCCACACTGACTTTAGAAGAATAAGATCTAGATTACAAGTGGAACACAAATACTAGCAATAATGAGCGCTAACACCGCTCAAGTTAAATCAATAAGTCTTCTGTAGAGTGCACTACAAAACCCTGTGCTGGCTTTCACTTAAACACTAACTCGAAGGTGCACTAAAGCCAGAGGTGCATTAAGAAATAGTTTAAATAGCATTGTTCTTCACTCAGAATTATTTTTATTACCGTATATATATATATATATATATATATATATATATATATATATTATTAATATCCTCGGTGGTTGTATTTACATATTGGAATCATAAGTGCTGGATCTTGCTAAATTGTTTGTATGACTGTTTG
Organism: Bombina bombina; assembly: GCF_027579735.1. Classification (NCBI taxonomy): domain Eukaryota; kingdom Metazoa; phylum Chordata; class Amphibia; order Anura; family Bombinatoridae; genus Bombina; species Bombina bombina. The sequence continues at coordinate 924,893,071 of NC_069500.1, forward strand.
CCTAGCACCTGACCATTGGAACTGGTGATTTTCCTATTTCAGACATATGAATGATGAGCTCATTATAAGAAGCCAAAATACCTCCAAAAGGTGGATAGATCTGACTCTGGGTCAGACAGTGAACCAATTATTCAACTGCCACCAAAATATTTACTTGTTGCTGAACGGGTAGTGACCCGGTCAAAAAGCAGAGGAGGCCAAGGACCCAAGGAAGAGGGGTGAAGGAAAAACCCCCCAGAGATCCAAAAGGGACTGCAGTCAGACATAATCATTATCATCGCTATATAGATGATATAATTTTTGTATGGAAAGGTGATGAGGGGTCAGTTACTAGTTTCTTGACTATCTTAATAATAATTCATGTGGTATTGCCTTTGCAGGGGAAACATTTGGGTATTGCATTGATTTTTGGATGTTAAGATTAAAGGCAACCCTGAGTCTGGTGAAGTGGATACTATGTTATATAGAAAAGCTTCTGCGGGCAATACTACTTTACGAAAGCCTAACCCTATTTCTGTTCTCAAACTCCATGCTTGACACCCTGCAATCTGGCTTCCACCCCCAACACTCAACTAAAACTATCCTCACTAAGGTTACTAACAAACTTCTTTCTGCTAAAAGCAACGGCCACTACTCTATACATATCGTACTTGACCTCTCAGCTGCCTGCGACACAGTTGAAACCCCCCTTCTACTACAGACCCTCAGCTCTTTTGGTCCCTTTGGCTCTCTCTTGGTTCCACTCTTATCTTTCTCACAGGTATTTTTCTGTGTCATTTGCTGGTGACTCCTCGGGGGATATCTATCAAGCCGTCAACTTTCTTGAATTCGACGGCACCAATACGCTCGCCTAACATCGTGGCCGCGGACCTGAATATGATCTCCATATTTATAAAAAAAAAAAGCTGGCAAAAAGCTGGGGACCAAGTATGGGGCGATGAGCATCGGACTGTTGTTAACTAACAGTCATCGATCTCGCGTCTATTCGGCTTATTACCAACTTTATTTATACCCTGTCACTAAACTCCACCACTATACTAAAATGTTTAACCCCTATCCCGCCGCTCCCAGACCCCGCTGCCACCTAAATAAATGCATTAACCCCTATCCCACCGCTCCCAGACCCCGCCGCCACCTAAATAAATATATTAACCCCTATCCCGCCGCCCCTGAACCCAGCCTCCACCTAAATAAATGTATTAACCACTATCCTGCCGCTCCTGGACCCCGCCGCCACCTAAATACAGGTGGCCCTCGTTTTACAACGGTTCAATTTACACTGTTTCAGAATAACAACCTTTTTTCCCAGTCATGTGACTACTATTGAAAAGCATTGAGAAGCAGTGCATTTATTAAAATAGCCAGTAGGTGGAGCTGTCTGCTTGTGTTGCAGCAAAGCCAAGCAAGCTGAAATTAATCAGTTTAACCAGACCTGAGCTATCGAGCAGATTTCAAAGGAACAAGATATTCCTGTCTATAAATCAGTCCAAATTGGAATGCATAGAAAGAACTGTTTGTAGAAAAATGCAAGTGAAGTCTGTGTTGTGTGATTATTTTATTTGGTTTATAATGCTGTTTAGCAAATGTTTTTGTTTATTTAACTTAGTTTAATTATATATTCTGTGTTGTGTGATTATTTTATTAGGTTTATAATGTGGTTTAGCATTTAAAGTCTTCATTTCAAAGCTTTAAAAATAATGTATTAGGTGTTACTTATGACAATTTTGAGAGGGGCTTGGAACCCAACTCCCTCACTTCCCATTGACTTGCATTATAAACTGGGTTTCAATTTACAACGGTTTTGATTTACAACCATTCCTTCTGGAACCTAACCCCGGCGTAAACTGAGGGCTACCTGTAAATGTATTAACCCCTAAACCTCTGGCCTCCCACATGACTTCCACTAACTAAACCTATTAACCCCTAAACTGCCAGCCCCCCACATCGACATAAACTAAATGAAGCTATTAACCCCTAAACATAACAACCCACTAACTTTAAATTAAAATTACCACATCCCTATCTTAAAATAAAATTAAACTTACCTGTAGACTTAAAATAAACTATATTTAAACTAATAATTAACCTACCCTAACTATTATACTACACTTAAATTAAACTACCAATTAAATTAACTAAATTACATATTAAAAAAACCCTAACCCTACTCAAATTATTTAAATCTACTATTTAACCTTATTGCAAATAACTAAACTACAAAAAAAATAAACGCTAAGTTACAAAAAATAAAAAACACTAAATTACGAAAACAAACAAACCACATTATCAAAAATAAAAAAGAATTACACCTAATCTAATAGCCCTATCAAAATAAAAAAGCCCCCCAAAATAAAAAACCCTAGCCTACACTAAACTACCAATGGCCCTTAAAAGGACCTTTTGTGGTGCATTGCCCCAAAGAAATCAGCTCTTTTACCTGTGAAAAAAAAATACAAACACCCCCAACAGTAAAACCCACCACCCCCACAAGCAACCCCCCCAAATAAAAACCCTATCTAAAATAACCTAAGGTCCCCATTGCCCTGAAAAGGGCATTTGAATGGGCATTGCCCTTAAAAGGGCATTTAGCTCTTTTACTGCCCAGACCCTACTCTAAAAATAAAACCCACCCAAAAAACATTAAACTGGAACTTAAATGCAAGTGACGTCATCCAAGATGGTGTCCCTTGCATTCCTATTGGCTGAAAGGTTCCAATCAGCCAATAGGATTAGAGCTGTTAAATCCTATTGGCTGATTGGAACTTTTTAGCCAATAGGAATGCAAGGGATGCCATCTTGGATGACGTCACTTGCATTCAAGTTCTAGTTTACTGCGGTGACCGTATTGAAGAGGAGCTCCGTGCCGGATGTCTTCAGGATGGACCCGCTCCACGCCGGATGGATGAAGATAGAAGATGCCGTCTGGATGAAGACTTCGCCGGATGGATGAAGATGGAAGAGGCCACCCGGAAAAGGCCACCACGATTTCTTGCCGCCTGGATGGATCCTTCAAGTGGAACTTCAAGAACTGTAAGTGGATCATCGGGGTTAGTGTTAGGTTTATTTAAGGTTTTTTTGGGTGGGTTTTATTTTTAGAGTAGGGTCTGGGCAGTAAAAGAGCTAAATGCCCTTTTTATTTGGGGGGGTTGGTTGTGGGGGGGGGGTGGGTTTTACTGTTGGGGCCTTTTAAGGGCCATTGGTAGTTTAGTGTAGGCTAGGGTTTTTTTATTTGGGGGAGGGGCTTTTTTATTTTTATAGGGCTATTAGATAAGGTGTAATTCTTTTTTATTTTTGATAATGTGTTTTTTCCCCCGTAATTTAGTGTTTTTTATTTTTTGTAACTTAGCGTTTATTTTTTTTTGTAGTTTAGTCATTCGTAATAAAGTTAAATAGTAGATTTAAATAATTTGAGTAGGGTTAGGGTTTTTTAATATGTAATTTAGTTAATTTAATTTGTAGTTTAATTTAAGTGTAGTTTAAGTATGATATTTAAGGTATGTTAATTAATAGTTTAAAAATAGTTTATTTTAATTCTACAGGTAAGTTTAAATTTATTTTAATATAGGGATGTGGTAATTTCAATTTAAAGTTAGCGAGTTGTTAGGTTTAGGGGTTAATAGCCTAATTTAGTTTATGGCAATGTGGGGGGCTGGCGGTTTAGGGGTTATTAGGTTTAGTTAGTGGTAGGCCAGAGGTTTAGGGAGGCCAGAGGTTTAGGGGTTAATACATTTATTTTGTGGCGGTGGGGTCCGGGAGCTGCGAGATAGGGGTTAATACTTTTATTTAGGTTGCGGCGGGGTCCGGGAGTGGCGGGATAGGGGTTAATAACTTTATTTAGTGGTGGCTGGGTCAGGGAGCAGCAGTATAGGGGCTAATATATTTATTTAGGTGACGTCGGGGTCCGGGAGCAGTGGGATAGGGGTTAATACTTTTATTTAGGTGGCGGCGATGTCAGCGCGGCAGATTAGGGGTGTTTAGACTTGGGGCTTATGTTAGGGTGTTAGGTGTAAACGCAACTGGTTTTCTACCATAGAAATCAATGGGATATCTGGCAGCATCAAACATAAGTTTTCGCTGCTTTCAGACTCCTATTGATTCCTATGGCATCCGCGGCCTCCAGGGTGGTGGATTGAAAACCAGGTACGCTGGGCCGGAATAGCCGCGAGCGTACCTGTTAACTATTTGATAACTTTTAAACAGTGTCAAATAGTGCCGAATGTGTATTCGGAACATCTGTAATGATGTAAGCATCGATCTGAGTTGGATTGAGACCGGCGGATAGTATGTTACATCACAGATTTCAGCTTTTGCCGGTCTGTAGGGTTTGATAACTAGGTCGGATCAAGCTTGCAACAATTACGCTGCGGAATTCCAGCGTATTTGCGGTTGACGGCTTGATAGATATCCCCCCTTCTCTTCAATGCCTCTGTTTGTTGGAGAACATTAAGGCTCTGCCCTGGGTCCTCTACTCTTCTCTATTTATACTTCTTCACTGTGTAAACTTATCAACAGCTATTATTTCAAATATCACCTCTATGCTGATGACATCCAGATTTATCTTACCAACCCTGCTCTCTCTCCCCGTCCTTTCTCATTTCAGTGACTGCTTATCTGGCATTTATTCCTGGATGGCGTCTCACCACCTAACGATTAACATGTCCAATTCTAATCTTCCCCTCTAGCTCCACTCCCGATTTCTGACTTCTCTTTTACCGATGATGGCATCACTATCTCCCCATCATCCAAGTCCAATGCCTCAAAGTTAAGCTTGATTCCAACCTGTCCTTCATCCCCCACATCCAATTGCTCTCTTCATTCTGCCACAACCACCTACGCAATATTTCCAAAATTCGCCTGTTTTGGAGCGCTGACACCACAAAGCAAATAATCCACTCCCTTGTAATTTCCTGACTTGGTTACTGCAATAACCTACTCACTGGTCTTCCTCTTTCATGACTCTCCCTCCTTCAATCCATCCTAAATGCTATAATACCTGGCTAATCCACCTTTTCCATCGCTCTGTATCTGCTGCACCTTTCTGCGGGTCCCTTCACTGGCTCCCCATTCACCGCAGAATTAAATTCTAAATTCTCAGCCTAACCTACAAAACCCTTACCAACGGCACTCTTGACTACCTATCCTTACTAAACAACAAATACACTCCAGCCCACTCACTAATATCCAACAATTATCTGCTCCTTGCAGCTTCGATTATTACCACTTCTTATGCTAAACTGAAGGAGTTCTCTCGTACAGCACCTACCCTTTGCCCTACCTACCCTACAGCACCTACCCTGGAACACTCTCCCTCGTGCAGTCAGACTTTCCTCTAATCTGCCTTCTTTTAAATGCTCAATTAAGACATTTTTCTTCAGGGAAACCTACAACCCTACTCAGTAACAAATAAATTTCACTTTCTTAACAATTGCCCTCAAGCCATTACCAACACTGCTCCCAACTACCTATCCTCACTAATCAACAAATATACTCTAGCCTGCCCACTAAGATCCAACAATGACCTGCTCCTTGCAGCCTTAATTATCACCACTTCTTATGCTAGACTGCAGGACTTCTCTCGTGCAGCCTCCCCCACCCAACTCAGTAACAAATAATTGCCACTTTCTTAATATTTGCCCTTCTAGAACTCTGTATTAACATCATTCTCACCCTTGCAGTCCTCACCTCCTGTTTATCACCCTCTTACCCTTTTAGATTGTAAGTTCCCACAGGAACAGGTCCCTCAAGCCATCCTGTATATGTTTGTCAAATATTGTCTTGTTTCTTTCAAGTTTTGTGTCATTGTTTTATTAAAACAAATTGTATCTATGGACAGCGCTGAGGAATATGTTGGCGCTTTATAAATAAAGTATAATAATAATAATAATTTTCATTCTTGCCATCCAAGACATATCCTTAGAGCACTGGTTTTCAAACCTGTTTTCAGGCCTCGCTAACAGGCCACATTTTGACTATATCTGAACTAGATCACAGGTGAAATAATCAGCTGATTAGTAAACATGGTCATTTTACTTGCTCTCATCCAAGGTAATCCTGAAAACCTGGCCTGTTGGGGAGGCCTGAGTTCAGATTTGAAAACCAGTACCTTAGAGGTTTCCTAAGGGTCAATATATTAGAGAAAGGATTTGCTCCACTTAGGAATATTTCAACATTTGGGCTGATGAAATTACTATTTATTTGAAAGAAAGGGGTTATGAGGCTGATGTATTGACTAAGACCTATCAGCAAGTTACTTATATCCATAGAGAGGATCTGCTAAAATATAAACCTGAAGCTAAACAACTAGGGGACAAACTTATTTTTGTCACTCAATTCAGTCTTGAATACAATAAAGTCTGCAATGAAATTTAAACTTGTGGTGGAAAGTGGTTGCAAATTTGTATCCAAGAAAGGGTAAAACCCTGGGTAACTTTTTTATTAATATCTCTTTTGCCACCAATCTTTACACCAACATGGCTAACAAGGAGGAAAGGATTCTTTAAATGTAGAATCTGTAAGATTTGCAATTATGTTGTTGAAGGTAGTGACTTTATCTCTATAGTCACATCCAGACAACATAATATTAAGTATTTTATTAACTGTAATACTACTAATGTTGTCTATTTATTAACCTGTCAAGGGTGCTCCTATTAATAGAAGTGAAAAATGGTGCCGCCGCCCCAGCAAAAGGGCGTGAGACATGGAGCCAATCCTAGCAGGGATCCTCAAAGCGGACAAACAAACACCGCCCTCAATAACGGCGTGTGTACTGAAAATGCACTGTTTGAATGGTGCAAGCCTGGACAAAGACGAGCAGGCTCAAGGTATAAAAAGTAGACGAAAAAGGCAGCACTCCAGTGATCCGTAATAAAACAAAGTTCTTTATTAATCCAAAGATAAAAGCAAATTCACACACAGTGATATCATGGTAGGAGGAGGCAGGGGCCTGACATGTTTCGTGCCGTGCGGCACTTAATCATAGGATAACCCAGCACTTACATAGCACACCTTTTAAAGCTAGCTGAAACCAATCAGCTCACTTAGAAAATCGTCTCCTAGGAAACATTAGGTGTGCATTGTAAATGAATTAAACACATATATGTAAAACAATAATTAAAACCAAGTTGTAAGATACAAAACAATTATTAAACTAATACATATATTGTATCAAATATTGCAAGTCAGCCTCAATAAAAATTTGGAGAATTTGAAAATAATGACTTTGTAACATTTTCTCGTGTACTTTTTCAGAAAGTATATTATATATGTATGTAAGTACACTTCACACAGAGTTACAAACATTATATAATTGAAACATAGTACACTTCAATTGTCTTCACATAATGATATAAATATTATCTAAATATATAAGTGTATACAGTTTTCAGGGGAAAGAGAAACGTATATATTCGTACAACTTCGTAAAATCAGAATTTCCATACATTTTTATAAGTTCCAATATTTAAACTTTAAATTTTAAATTACAATTTTTTTATCTTTTTAAATTCTATATTTAAATAACTTCAAAACATGGCCTATTCAATTTCAAAACACTTGCATATGGATAAGTTAAAGATGTGTATGAACCTAAGTTGAAAAACCATATATTAAATAGATACACATATTCACATCAACATGTCCAGTACCAATTAAATACCACATAAATATAGGACCAAAGTGTCATAATCCCCGTCTTATGACTTGAATAATGAAGAATTAACACGAGTGGAAGCATGCACTTACCACATGTTCTTTAACAATTATAGACATTTTAGTAAGAAGTAAGAACTTAAAAAGGGCATCTCTAAAGGAACAGATATTTAATTTGAAACTTGATTTGAAGAATTATACCACATGTTCTTTATGTGAAGACAATTGAAGTGTACTATGTTTCAATTATATAGTGTTTGTAACTCTGTGTGAAGTGTACTTACATACATATATAATATACTTTCTGAAAAAGTACACGAGAAAATGTTACAAAGTCACTATTTTCAAATTCTCCAAATTTTTATTGAGGCTGACTTGCAGTATTTGATACAATATATGTATTAGTTTAATAATTGTTTTGTATCTTACAACTTGGTTTTAATTATTGTTCTACATATATGTGTTTAATTCATTTACAATGCACACCTAATGTTTCCTAGGAGACGATTTTCTAAGTGAGCTGATTGGTTTCAGCTAGCTTTAAAAGGTGTGCTATGTAAGTGCTGCGTTATCCTATGATCAAGTGCCGCACAGCACGAAACATGTCAGACCCCTGCCTCCTCCTACCATGATATCATTATCACTGTGTGTGAATTTGCTTTTATCTTTGGATTAATAAAGAACTTTGTTTTATTACCGATCACTGGAGTGCTGCCTTTTTCGTCTACTTTTGCTCCTATTAATATGTTAGTAAAACTAAAAGAATGTTATGAGATAGATTTCTTGAACATGTTAGATCTATTGATGACCCCAATTCTGATACTCCCATTGCGAAGCATTTTCGAGCGCAGCATGTTTAAATGTTAGCTTACTTAAACTTCAGGGAATTGATCATGTGCCAGTTTTTAAACGTCGAGGGGACAGAGAAGGTATCGATCGTATTACAAGTTGAAGGTAAACGCGATCGCTTGAGCACAATTGAGGTTAATGCTCGTTGGGAAAGCGCGCCCTTAGAGCTCTGGTTAACTGTTTCACAAAACAAAAAAGCGTCACAAAGCACATCAAAAATACATTAAAAAGTACAGTTACACTCATAAAAATACTATCTAATACAATTTCTTAAAAAAATTGTACAAAAAAGTTATAAGGGCTCAAAGATATGAAGTCTCAGGTATTAGACAAAAAAGGCAGGCTAAGGGTTTTAACACAGAGATACATACATATGCATGTCTAAATATTAATATGTATCTGTGTGTGTGTATATATATATGTGCACATATGTATTTATATGTGTATATATGTATTTAGGGACATATATGCACATATAAACACATAAATACATATTTTGAATATGAAGAGAGAATCACTCTACCAGGAACGAACAACAGCTCATCAGCTAGTTCTATGGCGATTTACCACCCGGAAGCAGCCTCTTTTAGACCAGTGTGCTTTTCACAGAGGAAAACTTAATAAGTCCACGTCTGGTCTCCCCAATCATCCATATGGAGACTTCCCCAGGGTCATAGAGAGAGCGCTTCTCTCTTTGTATGCAAATTAATATGACCCTGGGAAAGTCTCACTGACGAGGCCCATAGGAGGCCGAAACGATTGTCTGGGGTTGTCATGTTACTTGTTCAGAGGAGAATTGCCTGGTATTTCAGGGCTGAATTGGCCTTTCTTGGCGGGATCAGACTGATATACTACAGGAAAGTTTTCCTCTGTGAAAAGCACACTGGTCTAAAAGAGTCCTGGGTGGTAAATCACTATAGAACTAGCTGATGAGCTGTTGTTCATTCCTGGTAGATCACTTCTCTCTTCATATGCAAATTAATATGACCCTGGGGAAGTCTCCCTATGGGTGATGGGGAAACCAGACGTGGACTCCTTGCCCAGTGTGCTTAGAGGAATGTGGCTGCACCTCACTGATGAGGCCCATAGGAGGCCGAAATGATTGTCTGGGGTTGTCATGTTCCTTGTTCTGAGGAGAATTGCCTGGTATTTCAGGGCTGGACTGACCTTTCTTGGCGGGATCAGACTGATATGCTTCAGGAAAGTTTTCCTCTGTGAAAAGCACACTGGTCTAAAAGAGGCTGCTCCTGGGTGGTAAATCGCCATAGAACTAGCTGATGAGCTGTTGTTCATTCCTGGTAGAGCACTTCTCTCTTCGTATACACATAAATACATAGGTACACATATATACCATATATATAAGTGCCATTTGCAGTTAAGTAGATGAAAACATTGAAAAACATATTTATGCAATATTCATATTTAATAAAGTGTTATACTGTGAATGTACTGTAAATATCTAACATTCCAATGTTCTGCGCATAGCAGAATTTGTTCTATGTATTTATATTTGTAATAAGAGTGCTACCCGACGCACGCAAAAAGCTTACTTCTAGCTGAGTTGGCGAGCTTGTAATCTGGCCCACAGTCAGATGTAGATCTATTTATTTAGACATTATGCTGTACACACATACATATTTGTTTTTTCTTGTTGAGCTGTTAAACATTATTACCAGTAACAGGTTTACCTATCATATCCTATTTGCTTCTGAAGTTTTTGGTTACATGATTATAATAATACAGCTGGGGTTATTTCTTCTATATTTATTTTAATGCATTGTTCCTTTAAGGCTAATTGTATAAAGTGTGAGAGAGACCAGGCTCCATAGGGAAGTGATCAAGAGCGCATGCGCACACAATGCGTCTGCCTCAGAGCCTCAGTCTCCACAGCAGTCTCCACAGCTGTATTTTAATTGCTGTTTTCATCTGGAGCCATATACCACTTGTTGGCTTTGCATTGTTTGTATCTTTGGTGCAGTGGTGCTCTGAACTGTCGGGATAGTTTCTGAGCAGGGTTTCTGGCTAACAGGTCCTCTTCAGCTTATCGTCACTGAACAGTTATCTCGGAAACCTTGATGCTTGCATCCTGAATGTATTTAGTCAAGCCTCTGACAGGCAGTTTCCTATTTTAAAATCTTCTGTCAGTTCTTGGTGTAGTAAAACGATGTTGACAACAAGTGCCTACTGCCCTTCTGTTTTGGGTTCAAATCATTCCCACAATCCATTTTTATCTTAATATTCTTTACAGACCAATGTGATTCACCTACAATTTCAGCAATCCAGTTTTTTTGCGTTAAACAGGCTGAAAATTGGATCAACTTTCTTTAACGATAAGTCACTTTGTTTACCCATCTGTAAAAATATATACATTTGTTAATTTACCAAATATTTTAGTAATAATACATCAAATTGCATGCAAATATGTATTGCAGGTGTTGCCAATATAACATTGAATAAGAAATAATTACAAAACTAAATAATCAATCAACACTATTAAGAGTATATATTAAATTAATCTCAAAATTACGATTTTTGACCAATGGGTCTACTAATTTGGCAAGGTACTGCAGAATCTATGACAATGTATTAGTATATTCCTCCCATAGAAACATAAAGGAATAGTAATCTGATATTTTATTCAGATGAAAGTACAGTATTAATATCTTTCTAATTATAGTGTATAGGTTAATCTCATATGCCATTCTACCATATCAGGAGTAAGTTTTTCCCCCCACAATATTTCAGAATGAGGGCTTTTACACTATTTATTTTCCAAAACATGTTTATTTAAATAACAAAAATACTTTAAATATATACAGTATTATAGTATTTAACAGTATAATACATACAATATATGTACACATGCAATAAACTCACATCCCCCAGCTCCTATAGGTTTATTATTAAAGTGAAGGTAAACTTTGATGAATGAAAAGCCTGTTTTTTAAAAATACTATTAAAAACAGGGGCACTTTCATTCATCAAAGTTTAGAAAACAGCCATTTTGTTTAAAAACGTACCTTTCTTCTCTTCACAGCCGGAGCAGCTTCCCCCCGCACGGAGATCCTCTCTTCACACGTCAGCAATGACAAATCTAGCTTCCTCCATACACTGGCTTCCCCCAAGGGGAATCAATGCCTGAGGCCATGCCGGGATTGGAGGAAGCCAGATTAGTCATTGCTGATGTGTGAAGAGAGGATTTCCGTGCGGGGGAAGCTTCTCTGGCTGTGAAGAGAAGAAAGGTATGTTTTTAAACAAAATGGCTGCTTTGTAAACTTTGATATTTTTTAATAAACCAGGCTTTCATTAATCAAAGTTTACCTTCACTTTAAAGGGACAGTCAACACCAGAATTTTTGTTGTTTTAAAAAAAAAAAAAAGATAATCCCTTTATTACCCATTCCCCAGTTTTGCACAACCAACACAGTTATATTAATATACTTTTTACCTCTGTTATTATCTTGTATCTAAGCTTCTGCTGACTGCCCCCTTATTTCAGTTCTTTTGACAAACATGCAGTTTAGCCAATCAGTGCTCACTCCTAGTTCACTTTAGGTGCATGAACTCAATGTTATCTATATGAAACATGTGAACTAATGCCCTCTAGCGGTCAAAATGTATTCAGATTAGAGGCAAGTCTTCAAGGTCTAAGAAATTAGCATATGAACCTCCTAGTTTTAGCTTTCAACTAAGAATACCAACGGCTAGATTTAGAGTTGGGCTGTAGCCGTCAAAACCAGCGTTAGAGGCTCCTAACGCTGGTTTTTACCGCCCTCTGGTATTTGGAGTCAGTCAGGAAAGGGTCTAACGCTCACTTTCCAGCCGCGACTTTTCCATACCGCAGATCCCCCTACGCCATTTGCGTATCCTATCTTTTCAATGGGATCTTTCTAACGCCGGTATTTAGAGTCGTGGCTGAAGTGAGCGTTAGAAATCTAATGACAAAACTCCAGCCGCAGAAAAAAAACAGGAGTTAAGAGCTTTTTGGGCTAACGCCGGTTCATAAAGCTCTTAACTACTGTGCTCTACAGTACACTAACACCCATAAACTACCTATGTACCCCTAAACCGAGGTCCCCCCACATCGCCGCCACTCGATTAAAATTTTTAACCCCTAATCTGCCGCTCCGTATACCGCCACCATCTACGTTATCCCTATGAACCCCTAATCTGCTGCCCCTAACACCGCCGACCCCTATATTTATTAACCCCTAATCTGCCCCCCCCAACGTCGCCGCCACCTACCTACAATTATTAACCCCTAATCTGCCGACCGCACCTCACCGCTACTATAATAAAGTTATTAACCCCTAATCCGCCTCACTCCCGCCTCACTAACCCTATAAGAAATAGTATTAACCCCTAATCTGCCCTCCCTAACATCGCCGACACCTAACTTCAATTATTAACCCCTAATCTGCTGACCGGATCTCGCCGCTACTATAATAAATGGATTAATCCCTAAAGCTAAGTCTAACCCCAACACTAACACCCCCCTAAGTTATATATAATTTAAATCTAACGAAAAAAATTAACTCTTATTAAATAAATTATTCCTATTTAAAGCTAAATACTTACCTGTAAAATAAACCCTAATATAGCTACAATATAACGAATAATTATATTGTAGCTATTTTAGGATTAATATTTATTTTACAGGCAACTTTGTATTTATTTTAACCAGGTACAATAGCTATTAAATAGTTAAGAACTATTTAATAGCTAAAATAGTTAAAATAATTACAAAATTACCTGTAAAATAAATCCTAACCTAAGTTACAATTAAACCTAACACTAAACTATCAATAAAATAATTAAATACAATACCTACAAATAACTACAATTAAATAAACTAACTAAAGTACAAAAAATAAAAAAGAACCAAGTTACAAAAAATAAAAAAATATTTACAAACATTAGAAAAATATTACAACAATTTTAAACTAATTACACCTACTCTAAGCCCCCTAATAAAATAACAAAGAGCCCCAAAATAAAAAAATGCCCTACCCTATTCTAAATTAAAAAAAGTTCAAAGCTCTTTTACCTTACCAGCCCTGAAAAGGGCCATTTGCGGGGCATGCCCCAAATAATTCAGCCTTTTGCCTGTAAAAAAAGAAATACAATCCCCCCCCAACATTACAACCCACCACCCACATACCCCTAATCTAACCCAAACCCCCCTTAAATAAACCTAACACTAAGCCCCTGAAGATCTTCCTACCTTATCTTCACCATACCAGGTTCACCGATCCGTCCTCCGAAGTCTTCATCCAAGCCCAAGTGGGGGCTGGCGATCCATAATCCGGCTGAAGTCTTCTATCAAGCGGCGGCTGAAGAGGTCCAGAAGAGGCTCCAAAGTCTTCATCCTATCCGTAAAGAAGAGTAGATCCGGACCGGCAACCATCTTGATCCAAGCGGCATCTTCTATCTTCATCCGATGACGAACGGCTCCATCTTGAAGACCTCCGACGCGGATCCGTCCTCTTCTTCCGACGTCCAACTGAAGAATGAAGGTTCCTTTAAGGGACGTCATCCAAGATGGCGTCCCTCGAATTCCGATTGGCTGATAGGATTCTATCAGCCAATCAGAATTAAGGTAGGAAAATTCTGATTGGCCGATGGAATCAGCCAATCAGATTCAAGTTCAATCCGATTGGCTGATTGGATCAGCCAATCAGATTGAGCTCGCATTCTATTGGCTGTTCCGATCAGCCAATAGAATGCGAGCTCAATCTGATTGGCTGATCCAATCAGCCAATCGGATTGAACTTGAATCTGATTGGCTGATTCCATCAGCCAATCAGAATTGTCCTACCTTAATTCCGATTGGCTGATAGGATCCTATCAGCCAATCGGAATTCGAGGGACGCCATCTTGGATGACGTCCCTTAAAGGAACCTTCATTCTTCAGTTGGACGTCGGAAGAAGAGGACGGATCCGCGTCGGAGGTCTTCAAGATGGAGCCGTTCGTCATCGGATGAAGATAGAAGATGCCGCTTGGATCAAGATGGTTGCCGGTCCCGATCTACTCTTCTTCCCGGATAGGATGAAGACTTTAGAGCCTCTTCTGGACCTCTTCAGCCGCCGCTTGATAGAAGACTTCAGCTGGATTATGGATCGCCAGCCCCCGCTTGGGCTTGGATGAAGACTTCGGAGGACGGATCGGTGAACCTGGTATGGTGAAGATAAGGTAGGAAGATCTTCAGGGGCTTAGTGTTAGGTTTATTTAAGGGGGGTTTGGGTTAGATTAGGGGTATGTGGGTGGTGGGTTGTAATGTTGGGGGGGGGGATTGTATTTCTTTTTTTACAGGCAAAAGAGCTGAATTATTTGGGGCATGCCCCGCAAATGGCCCTTTTCAGGGCTGGTAAGGTAAAAGAGCTTTGAACTTTTTAAATTTAGAATAGGGTAGGGCATTTTTTATTTTGGGGGGCTTTGTTATTTTATTAGGGGGCTTAGAGTAGGTGTAATTAGTTTAAAATTGTTGTAATATTTTTCTGTTTGTAAATATTTTTTTATTTTTTGTAACTTAGTTCTTTTTTATTTTTTGTACTTTAGTTAGTTTATTTAATTTTAGTTATTTGTAGGTATTGTATTTAATTAATTTATTGATAGTGTAGTGTTAGGTTTAATTGTAACTTAGGTTAGGATTTATTTTACAGGTAATTTTGTAATTATTTTAACTATTTTAGCTATTAAATAGTTAATAACTATTTAATAGCTATTGTACCTGGTTAAAATAAATACAAAGTTGCCTGTAAAATAAATATTAATCCTAAAATAGCTACAATATAATTATTCGTTATATTGTAGCTATATTAGGGTTTATTTTACAGGTTAGTATTTAGCTTTAAATAGTAATAATTTATTTAATAAGAGTTAATTTTTTTCGTTAGATTTAAATTATATTTAACTTAGGGGGGTGTTAGTGTTAGGGTTAGACTTAGCTTTAGGGGTTAATCCATTTATTAGAGTAGCGGTGAGGTGCGATCGGCAGATTAGGGGTTAATAATTGAAGTTAGGTGTCGAAGATGTTAGGGAGGGCAGATTAGGGGTTAATACTATTTCTTATAGGGTTATTGAGGCGGGAGTGAGGCAGATTAGGGGTTAATAACTTTATTATAATAGCGGTGAGGTGTGATCGGCAGATTAGGGGTTAATTATTGTAGATAGCTTGCGGCAACGTTGTGGGGGGCAGATTAGGGGTTAATAAATATAATATAGGGGTCGGCGGTGTTAGGGGCAGCAGATTAGGGGTACATAGGGATAATGTAGGTTGCGGCGGTGTCCGGAGCGGCAGATTAGGGGTTAATTGTGTAATGCAGGGGTCAGCGATAGCGGGTCGGCAGATTAGGGGTTAATAAGTGTAAGGTAAGGGGTGTTTAGACTCGGGGTTCATGTTAGGGTGTTAGGTGCAGACTTAGGAAGTGTTTCCCCATAGGAAACAATGGGGCTGCGTTAGGAGCTTAACGCTGCTTTTTTGCAGGTGTTAGGTTTTTTTTCA
Source organism: Bombina bombina (assembly GCF_027579735.1). Taxonomy (NCBI): domain Eukaryota; kingdom Metazoa; phylum Chordata; class Amphibia; order Anura; family Bombinatoridae; genus Bombina; species Bombina bombina. The sequence goes on from NC_069500.1 coordinate 924,909,071, forward strand.
ACTCAAAATGCCCCATTATTTTCTATGAGGGAATCGTGCACGAGCAAGTTTTTTAAGCTATCCGCGTCCGTAAGCACCGCTGGTATCGAGAGTTGCAGTTGCGGTAAATATGCTCTACGCTCCTTTTTTGGAGCCTAACGCAGCCATTCTGTGAACTCTAAATACCAGCGGTATTTAAAAGGGGCGGCCAGAAAAAAGCACGCGTAGCTAACGCACCCCTTTGGCCGCAAAACTCTAAATCTAGGCCCAAGAGAACAAAGCAAAATTGGTGATAAAAGTAAATTGGGAAGTTGTTTAAAAATTGCATGCCCTATTTAAATCATAAAAGTTTTTTTTGGACTTGACTGTCTCTTTAAGGTGAAGATTTTTGTTCTTTATTAACTATGTTGATTGCATACATAGTTAAAGTGATGGTAAACTCTCCCCTTTTTAAAATCAGATCTGGAATGTAAGCGCTATTTTAGATGGAGTTTAATTCATTAGCTGTAATGAAGATGCAGTATAACATGCTTTTTAATACAGATATGAAATTCAAATACTGCATGCTCCTCCGCCCACTTCAAAAGTAAAATTTTCTGTGAGCTAACAGATTGAATTGTTGTCCAATCAGCGCTCTCCCCATATGGCACTTTTGTTGTAGCTAGAGCATTGATTGGAGAGTAATTCAATCATTTAGCTGACAGGAAAATTTACTTTTGAAGTGGGTGGTGTAACGTATTTTAATTTCATATCTATATTAATAACTAAGTTATAGCGCATCTTCATTGGACATGATGAATAAAACTCCATCTAAAATACCGCTTACATTCCAGATCTGATTTTAAAAAGGGGAGAGTTTACCATCACTTTAATATATAGGCTTTCCATGGAAGTTTTATGGGCGTTCCATGGGAGTAACCTGTATTTTAATGGGGAAACATTGCCCGATTTTCTAATTTTAAAAAGACTATCCTCCATCTTAGTTGCACCTTTTCCCCTATACCAGTCTCATCAGCCTTTCAGTGGCGAGATTTTAAATTTTAAGAAATCTACTGAAAGTACAGTGAAACTTAGTTTACATATCTTTTTATGTATATTGAATGCACATTCTATGTTGTGTTATCCTGCTTTGAAAACACCCCCTTCCCCACTGCCTAGATCCGAGGTCACTGGCAATGTGTCCTATGGAAAACACATCATCACTTGTCGGGACAGAGAGGGTCAGCCTACTTTTTAATATAATATATTGTCAGAGGCACTGATTGCAAATCGGGGGAGACAAAAAAAAGAAGCAATTTTTTGTAGGTCTGGCTATTTTTTTATCATTGGGGCCCCATGTAAGAAACTTTTTAATATGTCTGTTGCCAGGAGAAGATGTAATGGAATTGTATATTTGAAGGTAAGTCAACCCTTAAAGAATAAACCATCTCCTATGTTAATGAGCTCTACCTACATTGTAATTTTTCTACTAGCTAACAATGGCCTGGATTACAAGTTGTGCAGTAAATCCGTTGCATACACACCACACACAATGTGGACTTACTGCTATTTCCATTGCACCGCCATTACAAGTGTCAATCAAACTTTCTTTTCACATGCGTTATGGTGTGGTAACCCGCATACCGCACACAGGCCAAGTTCTGACTTGGCGTGCTCGTGCACATATTTCCCCATAGAGAGCAATAGAGAAAAAATGTTGGAGAAACACCTAACACCTTTGATCACCATTGCATTTTCGCATTCCCTATTGAAGTCTATGGAGAAAAGAAAGTTATCAAAAAACCTAACACTCTAACATTAACCCTTTGTCTAAAACCCCCTAAACTGCCGTCCCCCCCACATCGCCAACACTAAATAAAGCTATTAACCCCTAAACCGCCATCCCCCCACATCGCAACTACCTATATAAAACTATTACCCCTAAACCGCCATCCCACCACATCACCAACACTAAATAAAGCTATTAACCCCTAAACCGCGGCCCCCCACATCGCAACTACCTAAATTAAACTATTAACCCCTAAACTTAACAACCCCTAACTTTAAAATAATTAAAATACACCTAAATTAAAGTTACAATACACTAACTACCTTAAAATAAATAAAAACTTACCTGTGAAACAAAATTAAAACCTAAACTAAAAAAACCCTTACATTTAAAAAAAATATAAAAAAAAATAAAAAACCTAACATTACTAAAATATTAAAGCCTAACATTACAAAAAATTAAAGCTACCATTACAAAATCCCAAATAATTATCCAAAATAATAAATATTATTCCTTTTCTAATACCACCATTTAAAATAAAACGGTCTAATTTTGGTAATTGCAATGTGGTGGGATGGCGGTGTAGGGGTTAATAGTTTAATTTAGGTAGTTGCAATGTGGGGGGATGGCGGTTTATGGGGTTAATAGGTTTATTTATTCGTTGTGATGCGGGACAATGGCGGTTTAGGGGTTAATTGTTTAGTTTATGGGTGTTAGTGTACTTTGTGACATATTTTTGTTGTGTTTTGTGAAACTTTTTTGTTTTGCAAAACACATAACTACAGGTCTTTGAATGCGGAATGGATCATTGCAGTATAGGCCATAACGATTGCGGTAAAGCCATACAACGCGACTTGTAATATCAAGTAGGTGACCATTCCGCACGCAAATACTATTTTGCAAATGGTAAAGCCATACCACACATTACAATTTATAATCCGGGCCAATGAGTGGCATGGTGCTAGTTTGTGGAGAGTAAACATATTCAAAAATTTCCACCTCATTCCGTTAGGAAACTTAGGGCTCCTGAAATTTTTTTAAAGAAGAAGGCAGTGAATAGATAGGGGCCAATTTATCACGGCTCGAATGGGGCTGTATACATCTGTGACCGCTACTCCTTAACTCTTCCACCACCTCTGAGGCGGCGGAAAACAATCAGCCCGATTGCATACGATCTGGTTGACTGAAATCCCCTGCCAGGGGCGGCATTGCACAAGCATTTCTAGTGTCGGCATTTATCGATGAGCGGCGGACATGATCGCTACAGCTGATCATGTCTGTCCACACATTAATAAATCGGCCCTATAGAGTCAGCTGTATTGAGTACTATATTGAGTATTATACCGCATAATAAACGGCTAGATTATAAGTTTTGTGGTATGGGTGAAAAAGCATCGTTAGGGCTCTTTTTCACTACCGCTGGTATTACAAGTCTTGCAGGTTTAGCTGCACCGCACACTTTTTTGGTTGTAACCCAACGTAACTACCGCAGCTTTCAAAAAGTCCTTTTTCAATGGGACTCCCATAGCGCCGGTATTACGAGTTTACCTGGGAGGCCAAAAAGTGAACAGTACAGCCAATACCGTCAAGATCCATACCGTAAACTGAAAGTCAGTAGTTATGGCTTTTATGTTACAAAGCCGTAACATAAAACTCATAACTAAACTGCTAAAAAGTACACTAACATCCATAAACTACCTATTAACCCCTAAACCAGGGCCCTTCCGCATTGCAAATAATAAAATAAAATTATCAACCCCTAATCTGCCGCTCCGGACATTGCCGCCACTATAATAAACATATTAACCCCTAAACCGCCGTACTCCCGCATCGCAAACACTAGTTAAATATTATTAACCCCTAATCTGCTGTCCCTAACATCGCTGCAACCTACATTACTATTATTAACCCCTAATCTGCTGCCCCCAAAATCGCAGCCACTATACTAAAGTTATTAACCCCTAAACCTAACCCTAAGTCTAACGCTAACCTAACCCGAACCCTAAGTCTAAACCTAACATAACCCTCAGTCTAACCCTAACACCCACTAACTTTAATGTAATTAAAATAAACCTAAATAAAAATTACAATTAATACCTAAATAATTCCTATTTAAAACTAAATACTTATCTGCAAAATAAACCCTAAGGCCTAGATTTAGAGTTTTGCGGCCAAAGGGGTGCGTTAGCTACGCGTGCTTTTTTCTGGCCGCACCTTTTAAATACCGCTGGTATTTAGAGTTCACAGAATGGCTGCGTTAGGCTCCAAAAAAGGAGCGTAGAGCATATTTACCGCAACTGCAACTCTCGATACCAGCGGTGCTTACGGACGCGGCCAGCTTCAAAAACGTGCTCGTGCACGATTCCCCCATAGAAAACAATGGGGCATTTTGAGCTGAAAAAAACCCTGCAAAAAAGCAGCGTTCAGCAACTAACGCGTCCCCATTGTTTCCTATGGGGAAACACTTCCTAAGTCTGCACCCAACACCCTAATATGAACCCCGAGTCTAAACACCCCTAACCTTACACTTATTAACCCCTAATCTGCCGCCCCCGCTATCGCTGACCCCTGCATTACACAATTAAACCCTAATCTGCCGCTCCGGACACCGCCGCAACCTACATTATCCCTATGTACCCCTAATCTGCTGCCCCTAACACCGCCGACCCCTATATTATATTTATTAACCCCTAATTTGCCCCTCACAAAGTCGCCGCAAGCTATCTACAATAATTAACCCCTAATCTGCCGATCGCACCTCACCGCTATTATAATAAAGTTATTAACCCCTAATCCACCTCACTCCCGCCTCAATAACCCTATAAGAAATAGTATTAACCCCTAATCTGCCCTCCCTAACATCGCCGACACCTAACTTCAATTATTAACCCCTAATCTGCCGATCGCACCTCACCGCTACTCTAATAAATGGATTAACCCCTAAAGCTAAGTCTAACCCTAACACTAACACCCCCCTAAATTAAATATAATTTAAATCTAACGAAAAATATTAACTCTTATTAAATAAATTATTACTATTTAAAGCTAAATACTTACCTGTAAAATAAACCCTAATATAGCTACAATATAACGAATAATTATATTGTAGCTATTTTAGGATTAATATTTATTTTACAGGCAACTTTGTATTTATTTTAACCAGGTACAATAGCTATTAAATAGTTATTAACTATTTAATAGCTAAAATAGTTAAAATAATTACAAAATTACCTTTAAAATAAATCCTAACCTAAGTTACAATTAAACCTAACACTACACTATCAATAAATTAATTAAATACAATACCTACAATTATCTACAATTAAACCTAACACTACACTATCAATAAATTAATTAAAAAATATTACAACAATTTTAAACTAATTACACCTACTCTAAGCCCCCTAATAAAATAACAAAGCCCCCCAAAATAAAAAAAAATGCCCTACCCTATTCTAAAATTAAAAAAGTTCAAAGCTGTTTTACCTTACCAGCCCTGAAAACAGCCCTTTGCGGGGCATGCCCCAAAGAATTCAGCTCTTTTGCCTGTTAAAAAAACATACAATACCCCCAACATTACAACCCACCACCCACATACCCCTAATCTAACCCAAACCCCCCTTAAATAAACCTAACACTAAGCCCCTGAAGATCTTCCTACCTTATCTTCACCACGCCGGGTTCACCGATCGATCCAGAAGAGCTCCTCCGATGTCTTGATCCAAGCCCAAGCGGGGGGCTTAAGATGTCCATGATCCGACTGAAGTCTTCTATCAAGCGGCATCTTCAATCTTCTTTCTTCCGGATCCATGTTCATCCCGCCGACGCGGAACATCCATCTTCACCGACGACTTCCTGACGAATGACGGTTCCTTTAAGGGACGTCATCCAAGATGGCGTCCCTCGAATTCCGATTGGCTGATAGGATTCTATCAGCCAATCGGAATTAAGGTAAGAAAATTCTGATTGGCTGATGGAATCAGCCAATCAGAATCAAGTTCAATCCGATTGGCTGATCCGATCAGCCAATCAGATTGAGCTCGCATTCTATTGGTTGTTCTGATCAGCCAATAGAATGCAAGCTCAATCTGATTGGCTGATCGGATCAGCCAATCGGATTGAACTTGATTCTGATTGGCTGATTCCATCAGCCAATCAGAATTTTCCTACCTTAATTCCGATTGGCTGATAGAATCCTATCAGCCAATCGGAATTCAAGGGACGCCATCTTGGATGACGTCCCTTAAAGGAACCGTCATTCGTCGGGAAGTCGTCGGTGAAGATGGATGTTCCGCATCGGCGGGATGAACATGGATCCGGAAGAAAGAAGATTGAAGATGCCGCTTGATAGAAGACTTCAGCCGGATCATGGACCTCTTCAGCTCCCGCTTGGATGAAGACTTCAGTTGGATCATGGACATCTTCAGCCCCCCGTTTGGGCTTGGATCAAGACATCGGAGGAGCTCTTCTGGATCGATCGGTGAACCCGGCGTGGTGAAGATAAGGTAGGAAGATCTTCAGGGGCTTAGTGTTAGGTTTATTTAAGGGGGGTTTGGGGTAGATTAGGGGTATGTTTTTTTTTTACAGGCAAAAGAGCTGAATTCTTTGGGGCATGCCCCGCAAAGGGCCCTTTTCAGGGCTGGTAAGGTAAAAGAGCTTTGAACTTTTTTAATTTTAGAATAGGGAAGGGCATTTTTTTTTTATCTTGGGGGGCTTTGTTATTTTATTAGGGGGCTTAGAGTAGGTGTAATTAGTTTAAAATTGTTGTAATATTTTTCTAATGTTTGTAAATATTTTTTGTAACTTAGTTCTTTTTTATTTTTTGTACTTTAGTTAGTTTATTTCATTGTATTTATTTGTAGGTATTGTATTTAATTAATTTATTGATAGTGTAGTGTTAGGTTTAATTGTAGATAATTGTAGGTATTTTATTTAATAAATTTATTGATAGTGTAGTGTTAGGTTTAATTGTAACTTAGGTTAGGATTTATTTTACAGGTAATTTTGTAATTATTTTAACTAGGTAGCTATTAAATAGTTATTAACTATTTAATAGCTATTGTACCTGGTTAAAATAATACAAAGTTGCCTGTAAAATAAATATTAATCCTAAAATAGCTACAATATAATTATTCGTTATATTGTAGCTATATTAGGGTTTATTTTACAGGTAAGTATTTAGCTTTAAATAGGAATAATTTATTTAATAAGAGTTAATTTATTTTGTTAGATTTAAATTATATTTAACTTAGGGGGGTGTTAGTGTTAGGTTTAGACTTAGCTTTAGGGGTTAATACATTTATTATAGTAACGGCGAGCTCCGGTCGGCAGATTAGGGGTTAATAATTGAAGTTAGGTGTCGGCGATGTTAGGGAGGGCAGATTAGGGGTTAATACTATTTCTTATAGGGTTATTGAGGCGGGAGTGAGGCGGATTAGGGGTTAATAACTTTATTATAGTAGCGGTGAGATGCAGTCAGAAGATTAGGGGTTAATTATTGTAGGTAGCTGGCGGCGACGTTGTGGGGGGCAGATTAGGGGTTAATAAATATAATATAGGGGTCGGCGGTGTTAGGGGCAGCAGATTAGGGGTACATAGGTATAATGTAGGTTGCAGCGATAGCAGGGGTGGCAGATTAGGGGTTAATAATAATATGCAGGTGTCAGCGATAGCAGGGGTGGCAGATTAGGGGTTAATAAATATAACATAGTGGTCAGCGATGTTAGGGGCAGCAGATTAGGGGTACATAGGGATAAAGTAGCTGGCGGCGGTGTACGGAGCGGAAGATTAGGGGTTAAACATTTTTAATAGAGTGGCGGCGATGTGGGGGGACCTCGGTTTAGGGGTACATAGGTAGTTTATGGGTGTTAGTGTACTTTAGAGCACAGTAGTTAAGAGCTTTATAAACCGGCATTAGCCCAGAAAGCTCTTAACTAGTGACTTTTTTCTGCTGCTGGAGTTTTGTCGTTAGATTTCTAACGCTCACTTCAGCCACGACTCTAAATACCGGCGTTAGAAAGATCCCATTGAAAAGATAGGATACGCAAATGGCGTAGGGGGATCTGCGGTATGGAAAAGTCGCAGCTGCAAAGTGAGCGTTAGACCCTTTCCTGACTGACTCCAAATACCAGAGGGCGGTAAAAACCAGCGCTAGGAGCCTCTAACGCTGGTTTTCACGGCTACCGCCCAACTCTAAATCTAGGCCTAAGATAGCTACAATATAACTAATAGTTACATTGTATCTATCTTATGCCTAGATTTAGAGTTCTGTGTTAGCCGTCCAAACCAGCGTTAGGGGTCCTAACGCTGGTTTTGGCCGCCCGCTGGTATTTAGAGTCAGTCAGGAAAGGGTCTAACGCTCACTTTCCAGCCGCAACTTTTCCATACCACAGATCCCCTTACGTCAATTGCGTATCCTATCTTTTCAATGGGATCTTTCTAACGCCGGTATTTAGAGTCTTGGCTAAAGTGAGCGTTAAAAATCTAACGACAAGACTACAGCCGCAGAAAAAAGCCAGGAGTTAAGAGCTTTCTGGGCTAACGCCGGTTCATAAAGCTCTAAAGTACACTAACACCCATAAACTACCTATGTACCCCTAAACCGAGGCCCCCCCACATCGCCGCCACTCTATTTAATTTTTTTAACCCCTAATCTGCCGACCGCACACCGCCGCAACCTACATTATCCCTATGTACCCCTAATCTGCTGCCCCTAATATCGCCGACCCCTACATAATATTTATTACCCCCTAATCTAACCCCCCCCAACGTCGCCGCTACCTACCTACAATTATTAACCCCTAATCTGCCGACCGGACCTCACCGCTACTATAATAAATGTATTAACCCCTAAACCGCCTCACTCCCGCCTCAAAAACCCTATAATAAATAGTATTAACCCCTAATCTGCCCTCCCTAACATCGCCGACACCTAACTTCAAGTATTAACCCCTAATCTGCCGACCGGATCTTGCCGCTACTCTAATAAATGTATTAACCCCTAAAGCTAAGTCTAACCCTAACCCTAACACCCCCCTAAGTTAAATATAATTTAAATCTAACAAAATAAAATAAATCTTATTAAATAAATGAATCCTATTTAAAGCTAAATACTTACCTGTAAAATAAACCCTACTATAGCTACAATATAAATAATAATTATATTGTAGCTATTTTAGGATTAATATTTATTTTACAGGCAACTTTGTATTTATTTTAACCAGGTACAATAGCTATTAAATAGTTAATAACTATTTAATAGTTACCTAGTTAAAATAATTACCAAATTACCTGTAAAATAAATCCTAACCTAAGTTACAATTAAAGCTAACACTACACTATCAATAAATTAATTAACTAAACTATCTACAATTATCTACAATTAAATCAACTAAACTAAACTACAAAAACAAACACTAAATTACAAAAAATAAAAAAAGATTACATGAATTTTAAGCTAATTACACCTACTCTAAGCCCCCATAAAAAATAACAAAGCCCCCCAAAATAAAAAAATGCCCTACCCTATTCTAAAATAAAAATTTAACAGCTCTTTTACCTTACCAGCCCTTAAAAGGGCCTTTTGCGGGGCATGCCCCAAATAATTCTGCTCTTTTGCCTGTAAAAAAACATACAATACCCCCCCAACATTATAACCCACATACCCCTAATCTAACCCAAACCCCCCTTAAAAAACCTAACACTAAGCCCCTGAGGATCTTCCTACCTTGTCTTCACCACGCCGGGTATCACCGATCCGTCCAGAAGAGGGTCCGAAGTCTTCCTCCTATCTGGCAAGAAGAAGTCCAGAAGAGGCTCCGAAGTCTTCATTCTATCCGGCAAGAAGAGGAGATCCGGACCGGCAAACATCTTCATCCAAGCGGCATCTTCTATCTTCTTCCATCCGGCGCGGAGCGGGACCATCTTGAAGCAGCCGACGCGGATCCATCCTCTTCTAACGACGTCCTAAGTCCGAATGAAGGTTCCTTTAAATGACGTCATCCAAGATGGCATCCATCAAATTCCGATTGGCTGATAGGATTCTATCAGCCAATCGGAATTAAGGTAGGAAAAATCTGATTGGCTGATTGAATCAGCCAATCAGATTCAAGTTCAATCGGATTGGCTGATCCAATCAGCCAATCAGATTGAGCTCACATTCTATTGGCTGTTCCGATCAGCCAATAGAATGCGAGCTCAGTCTGATTGGCTGATTGGATCAGCCAATCTGATTGAATTTAAATCTGATTGGCTGATTCAATCAGCCAATCAGATTTTTCCTACCTTAATTTCCTACCTTAACTTAGGGGGGTGTTAGGGTTAGAGTTAGACTTAGCTTTAGGGGTTAATACATTTATTAGAGTAGCGGTGAGGTCCGGTCGGCAGATTAGGGGTTAATAATTGTAGTTAGGTGGCGGCGACGTTGGGGGCGGCAGATTAGGGGTTAATAAATATAATATAGGGGTCCGCGGTGTTAGGGGCAGCAGATTAGGGGTACATAGGGATAATGTAGGTTGCGGCGGTGTACGGAGCGGCAGATTAGGGGTTAAAAATAATATGCAGGGGTCAGCGATAGTGGGGGCGGCAGATTAGGGGTTACTAAGTGTAAGGTTAGGGGTGTTTAGACTCGGGGTACATGTTAGGGTGTTAGGTGCAGACATAGGAAGTGTTTCCCCGTAGGAAACAATGGGGCTGCATTAGGAGCTGAACGCTGCTTTTTTGCAGGTGTTAGGTTTTTTTTTTTTTTCAGCTCAAACTGCCCTATTGTTTCCTATGGGGATATCGTGTACGAGCACGTTTTTGAAGCTGGCCGCGTCCGTAAGCACCGCTGGTATTGAGAGTTGCAGTGGCGGTAAATATGCCTGTATGCTCCCTTTTTGAAGCCTAACGCAGCCCTTCTGAGAACTCTAAATACCAGCGTTGTTTAAAAGGTGCGTTGGAAAACAAGCACGCGTAGCTAACGCACCCCTTTGGCCGCAAAACTCTAAATCTAGGCGTTAGGTTTTATTTTTATTTCACAGGCAAGTTTGTATTTATTTTAACTTGGTAGACTAGTTACTAAATAGTTATTAACTATTTACTAGCTACCTAGTTAAAATAAATACAAATTTACCTGTAAAATAAAACCTAACCTGTCTTACACTAACACCTAACATTACACTACAATTAAATAAATTACATTAATTAAATACAATTAACTAAATATAAAAAAAACAACTAAATTACACAAAATAAAAAAGAAATGATCAAATATTTAAACTAATTACACCTAATCTAATAGCCCTATCAAAATAAAAAAGCCCCCCAAAATAAAAAAACCCTAGCCTAAACTAAACTATCAATAGCCCTTAAAAGGGCCTTTTGCGGGGCATTACCCCAAATAAATCAGCTCTTTTACCTGTAAATAAAAATACAAATACCCCCCCAACAGTAAAACCCACCACCCATACAACCAATCCCCCAAATAAAAACCTATATAAAAACCTAAGCTCCCCATTGCCCAGAAAAGGGCATTTGTATGGGAATTGCCTTTAAAAGGGCATTTAGCTCTTTTTCAGCCCAAACCCCTAATCTAAAATTAAAACCCACCCAATAAACCCTTAAAAAAAACTAACACTATCCCCCGAAGATCCACTTACAGTTTTTGAAGACCCGACATCCATCTTCAACAAAGCGGCAGAAGTCCTCAGCAAAGCCGGCAGAAGTCTTCATCCAAGTGGGCCAAAGTCTTCATCCAAGCCGGCAGAAGTCTTCATCTAGATGGCATTTTCTATCTTCATCCATGCGGCTCGGAGCGGCTCCATCTTCAAGACATCCGGCTCGGAGCATACTCTTCAATCGACGGCTCTTCCAGAATGAAGGTTCCTTTAAGGGATGTCATCCAAGATGGCGTCCCTTGAATTCCGATTGGCTGATAGAATTCTATCAGCCAATCGGAATTAAAGGTGATTGGAACAGCCAATAGAATGCAAGCTCAATCCTATTGGCTGATTGGATCAGCCAATAGGATTGAAGCTCAATCCCATTGGCTGATTGCATCAGCCAATAGGATTTTTTCACCTTTAATTCCGATTGGCTGATAGAATAACTTTATTATAGTGGCGGTGATGTCGGGGCGGCAGATTAGAGGTTAATAACTGTAATGTAGGTGTCGACGGTGTTGGGGGTGGCAGATTAGGGGTTAATAAGTGTAGGTAGGTGGCGGCAACATTGGGGGTGGCAGATTAGGGGTTAATAATAAGTGTAATATAGGTGGCGGCGATGTTAGGGGTGGCAGATTAGGGGTTAATAAGTGTAGGTAGATGTCGGGGCGGCAGATTAGCGGTTAATAAGTGTAATGTAGGTGTCAGCGATGTTGGGGGCGGCAGATTTGGGGTGTTTAGACTCCGGGTTTATGTTAGGATGTTAGGTGTAAACATAAGTTTTGTTTTCCCATAGGAATCAATGGGGCTGCGTTACGGAGCTTTACACTCCTTTATTATTTGTTAGACTTTCTTTCAGCCAGCTCTCCCCATTGATGTCTATGGGGAAATCGCGCACAAGCACGTAAAACCAGATCAAAGCAGCGCTGGTATTGGAGTGCGATATGGAGCTCAATTTTGCTCAACGCTCACATATTGCCTGCTAACGCCGGGTTTTTGCAAACCTGTAATAGCAGCGCTAGAGGGAGTGGAGCACTGAGCTGCTCATAACGCAAAACTCGTAATCTAGCCGTTAGCCTCATGTTTTCTGTCTCTTTTAAACAAATGTTAATGTCAGGAACTCCACTATCTAAACTCTAGTAAAATCAGGTGAATTAAAACTAAATATCAAGTTTACTTTATTTTAAACTTTTACTTTGTCACATTTATTAAACAATCCCTTATTAGAAAGTTTTAACTTTACTTTAAAGTGAGTCAAAGGATTCCAACAATCATTCCATCCTATTATTCAAAACACTTTATTATTCTTCCAGTCATCATTCCCGGTGGCTATATATATATATATATATATATATATATATATATATATATATATATATATATATATATATATATATATATACCATTGTACATATAACCTAACACTAGCTTCAGGAAATATGTTGGAATTAAAGTTATTTGATTAGACAATACTTAATTAAAAAAATTATATCAGGAAGAAAAGTCCCTATAAATTGCAACAAAATAAATTAATAACAACCTGATGGAGTAACAGTTCTACAAATGAGTTGATTATGAGCTAGGTTACAAGTGGAGTGCAAAAATATTTGCACTATTTTACACTGACCAACTTTATTCAAGCTAAATCAATAACAATTTTATTTTTCTGCTCATATTACAATTTGAAAATAATATATTAGCGGTCTGTCACGCCGCTCCGTCTCAGCAACGGCTCGGCGTTCTCCTCCCATAGCGGCGGTTGTTGTGGCGAAGATGTCATCGCCACACGCCATCTCCTTCCTCTGATGCCACTCACTGGTCTGCTCGTGCGAACCTGCCCCTATGTAAGTCTCACCTCACTTCCTATATGTTGCCCAAGAATAGGTTGTACTTTGTATTCCTGGGTGCTGTTTATTCTACTGTATATTTGATTGCCTTTATGCTGCTGTACTCTGCTTGCCTCTGACCTCGCTCCTGTTTAACCCCTGAACTGCTGACTGCTGGATTGTCTTTCTGCTGCTGAACTCTGCTTGTCTCTGATTACTCTCTGCTTAAACCCTTGGTACTGTGAAAGATTGGACTGTCTGCCTGGTATTGACCTCTGCCTTCCACTGACCACTCTCTACTGTTTAATCCCTGAACTGCTGGATTGTCTTATTGTTGCTGAACTCTGCCTGTCTCTGACCACTCTGCTGTTTAACCCTGAACTGCTGTTACTGTGGATTGCCTCATTGTTGCCGTACACTGCTTGCCTGACTATCCTCCAGTTAACCCCTGTAGTGCCGTGAAGGATTGCCCTCTCTACTGTGAGTACTGTTTACCTCATTTGCTTATCTGTTCTCTTGCCCTGGGATATTTCCTTATCCTTCCACTTGACGCTGGGATAAGATGACTACTGGCCAAGTTTGGTCTGAAAGGGAAATATCCCACTAGCATTACACGGTCGAGTGAAAGTCCAGCATGTGCTAACATCTGGATGTCGAATAGTGCAGGTACACTAAGTCCTTCACATAATGGATTTCTGGAAAAAGTAATGTTGGGTAAAACTTGAGTAGTTCTTCACTTACTTTTAAACTATGATTTTATATTGAAATATAAATTTAAAACACTACACACATACATACTTTGATATGCATACATAGGGGTGTGTGATAACCTGTTGGGTAAGCAGAGAGGTTAGAGAGGTGTGTGACAACTCGTTGGGTAAGCAGAGAGGTTACAAAGGTGTGTGATAACCCGTAGGGTAAGCAGAGAGGTTACAAAGGTGTGTGATAACCCATAGGGTAAGCAGAGAGGTTACAAAGGTGTTTGATAACCCGTAGGGTAAGCAGAGAGGTTACAGAGGTGTGTGATAATCTGTTGGGAAAGAAGAGAGGCTTGGGAGGGGTGTGATAATCTGTTGGGTAAATAGAAATGTAAAAGAAGCGTAAAATAGAAAGCTGGATACAGCTGGGAAGTTATAGAGGTATGTGATGATCTATTAGGTACAAAATGAGCTTAGAGTGCTGTGTGATGATTGGTGGGTAAGGAGAGATAATAGAGCCTAGAGGGGTACAGAAATATGTGAAAATCTGTGTGGAGATCCGAAAGGTTAGAGAATTGTATGAGAGGAAAATCTGTTGGAAAAGCAGAGGTTACAGAGGTCGATGATGATCTGTTGAGTAAGTAGAGAGGTTAGGAAGGTGTGTGATGACCTATCTGGAAAGTAGAGCATTTAAAGAGGTGTGTGATGATTTGTTGGGTCAGCAGACAAGTTAGTGAGGTGTGTGATGATATGTTAAATATGCAGAGAATTAGGGAGGTTTTTTTTTTTTTTAAAAATAAACTTTATTGAAAATCGACAGCGTTACAGCATGGTATACAATATACAACTCAGGGACAACATTGTATGGTTATGGCCCGGGTGGACGTGACAGTTCATGAGTAGGCCACCCTCACGATTTATCACATATGTGCAAAAGTCACTCTGAAATAGAGGTATTGTCCATGTGGCCCATATTAGGGAGGTTTTAATAATGTTTTGGGTAAACAGGGATGCTAGTTAGTGTCTGATGATCTTCTGGGTAAAGAAAGAGTTGATCTGTTGTGATCTATTGGGTAAGCAGCAAGATTAAAGAGTTGAATAATGATCTATTGAGTAAGCAGAAAGGTTGGAGATATGTGTGATGATCTCTTGGATAAACAGAGAGGTTAAAGTGATCAGAGAGGTTTATGAGGTTTATGAGGGTCTGTTCGAGAGGTTACAAAGATGTGTGGAAGGGGGTTAGCGTGTGTGAAACTCAGAATGCAGGAACAGATACACAGAACAATGAAAGTCTTTTTAAAAGCTTTACTGATTGATAACCAAAGAACAAGTGGTAGTTTAAATAGAAGATCATGGAAACAGCAAGTTTTGAAAGTAAGCACAATACAGAACACTAAAGTCCTTTACAATATTCAGAATATTTTAAGTAGTTTGCAGTAATAAAGTCCAATGAGCACTGGTGCCTGAATTGAACAGTAGAACAGTTGAAGAGAGAGGTTGTCACAGAATACCTAGTAGGTACAGCAGACACAGCTGGTAAGAGGAAAGCAGACACAGGATTCTCAACAGGCACAGGATACCCAGCATGTACTGTTGGTGAGACATTCATGGGATTCCAGAGATGTACCGCAGGCACAGCTGGTTTGAGGAAGGCTGTCACTGGTATAGTAGACACAGGTTTCTCAGCAGGCACAGGATACCCAGCAGGTACTGTTGGTGAGACATTCACGGGATACCAGATAGGTACAGCAAGCACAGCTGGTTTGAGGAAGGCTGTCACTGGTATAGTAGACAAAAGAAGCAGGTACTCCACACAGGGCAATAGGTAAGCACGGTCCTTTAGGATTTGGAATAGACACTATGCGCAAGCCTTAAAAATTAACAATTTATTTGGTATGCATTAAAAGAAGAAGTAGACTCACATGAGACAAAGTTTGGATTACTTCATCTGACAGGTTTCTCAGCAGGCAGAGGACACCTAGCAGGTACTGTTGGTGAGACTGTCATGGGATACAAGATAGGTAGAGCAGACACAGTTGGTTTGAGGAAAGCTATCACTGGTATGGTAGACACAGGTGTCTCAAAAGGCACAGGATACCCAGCGGGTACTGTTGGTGAGACTGTCACAACATACCAGATAGGTACAGCTTCAGGAACAAGGTGAGCATACACAGGTATCAGGAAAGTCTGCTTGGCTTTCAGGAACCAGGAGAGCATATACAGTTACAAGGTAAGTATGCTTGGTCTCTGGAACAAGGTGAGCATACACAGGTATCAGGTAATTATGCGTGGTCTCTGGAACAAGGAGAGCATATGCAGGTACAAGGTAAGTATGCTTGATCTCTGGAACAAGGTGTGCATACACAGGTATCAATAAGAATGCATGAGTCTCTGGAGGTGAGGATATACAGGTATCAGGTAAGTATACGTTAGCTTATCAGGAACCAGGAACAAGATTGAAAGGCAATAACTCAGCCCAGAGGGAAAAGCAGAGTGAGCATTTATAGGAACTCTCACACCTGAGTCCTCCATGTGGGAGTTCTGTAAATTAGGACATGGCCCCTTAAATTTCAGCAGCATCCTCCTGTTACTGCCTGCAGACACTCTCTGAATTCGCCGAAACCGGGAGGTAGAGCCGAAGCTCCTGGTAAGTTTCTTACAGTGTGTGATAACCTGTTGGGTAAGCAGAGATGTTGCAAAGGTGTGTAATAACCTGTTGGATAAGCAGAGAGGTTATAAAGGTGTGTGATAACCCGTTGGGTAAGCAGAGAGGTTAGAGAGGTGTGTGATAACCTGTTGGATAAGCAGAGAGGTTGAAAAGGTGTGTGATAACCCATAGGATAAGCAGAGAGGTAACAAAGGTGTGTGATAACCCGTTGGTTAAGCAGAAAGTTTAGAGAGGTGTTTGATGACCTTTTGGGTCGGTTGGGTAAGCAGAGAGGTTAGAGAGGTGTGTGATGACCTGTTGGATAAGCAGAGAGGGTACAAAAGATGTGTAATAGCCCATTGGGTAAGCATAAAGGTTAGAGAGGTGTGTGATGACCTGTTGGGTAAGCAGAGAGGTTATATAGGTGTGTGATGACCTGTTGGGTAAGCCTGGAGATTAGAGAGGATTGAAAGTCTAGAGATGTCAAAAAAGTGTGTGATGATCTGTTATTATAGGTGATAGAAGGTATACCCCAAATCCTAAAAAAATAATTAAATGGGCATTAATATTTTTTTTTTCTTGTTCACGCCTAAAAAAGGGGAATTATAATATTTAATTATTTAAGGAGGTTATGTGTAAACCCATTGTGGATGCAAGCAACCTTAGACTAGAATAACTGTATTTGTCCCCTAAATCACCACTAAACTTTTTTTTGTTGCATTATGTGTTAAAAACAAAATATATAAATCAATATTTGTAGTTCTTAAAGTGGTGTCACTGACCACAGATGGAACTGTAGGAGACTTGCTTATTAACAATTGTGTTCCTATTCCACAGAACATCTATGTACAATCATGTACTTCCCCTTAACGTCAAATAAAAATAAAATAAACAGCTTAATCTTTTTCTTGCACAAATATATATATACTGTATATATATATATATATATATATACTGTATATATATATATATATATATATATATATATATATATATATATATATATATATATATATATATATATATATATATATATATATATATATATATATATATATAGGAACGGGAGTGGTTTGTGCGGGCTAAACCCTACAAAACCAAGTTAGCGCTGATTGTGAGATCAGTTGCAAGGTAGGTTGGGGATCCTGTGGTGGCTGCTAAAATATCTCAGAGGATGGAAGATATCCTATCCAAAAGGAGGGTAGAGGTATCCCTCCAGTAAGATTGTGAAAAGATTTGGGGTTGAGAAAAGCACCTTTACAGGAATCTAATCCCACATTACCTGTATATGTTTGTATACAATATGTATATGTATCAAAATGATATATGTTATCGTTTGTTGAAGGTCACATAAAAGAACAACAAATATATATTCAAGTGATAGTTGTAAGTGGACTATGTTCAGAAAAAATGTTATTAATTGTAAATATATATAAACAAATATATCTAATCACAGAAAAGAAATTTTTTGTTGTTTTGTCCCATACATAAAAATGCAAATATATGAGAAAAGACAAAGGAAGTCCAACTACAGAATATGTGGATATAAAAAAAACTGAAAGTGAGGAAACGCTTATCACACTTTACATCCAGTAGGTATTGCACTTACTAGAACAAACCCCAATCATATGAGGTAAGTTGCCGCCTCTGTAAGTGAGAAACTTCCGGAGCTCTGTAGTGCTGATAAATGCTTGGCCGTCTGTGTCTTGCCTTCTCCTCTCAGAGTATGGGTTCAGTGTTCTGATGTGTGTTGATGATAGATATTCTCCAAGTTCCACGCAGAGTTATGCAAAATGAGAGGCAGAAGAGAAATACATAGCGTAAAACTGTTTATTGAGTTAAAAACTATAATTAAAATAGACAAATGGCCACTCACATTAAGAATCCTCAAACATATGAGGCATGTGAAAAACACTCAATGTTAACCTGTGGTTCTCAACTTTGTGGATATGAACTGCATACGCTGTATCTTTATTCTCAACAAAGAAATTTCTTCCATGCACAGTTCCAGCAATATCCGTTTTTAAACACAAATCAAATGGATGTTTGTAAAATCAATATACAAAGTGCATATATTACCAGAGTAATAAAACAAACTCTCACAAATGGAGTAATAAGAGGTCCCTTACGCGTTTCAAAGCTTCGCGTATTGCTTCTTCCTCAGAGGGTAATCGTTCTGAATGTGTATTCTGTCTATGTTCATAAGAGCCGGGCGGCGGCACGCCCCTTAGTACATAGTGTCGTATTTGATTGGTTTAAATATGTGTCTGTTAGCATGCATTCCCTGTATGGATCATGCCCAGCGTTTGACGTGCTCCGTGGTTGGTCAATTAAAAGAGCGTGCATCATTAGCGTTAACGTGTGCTTCGCAGCTGTACTTACAAAGCGTGCAGGCCTATGTTTATATGGTTACTAAGGTTACGGACCTGGAGGCTTATATCCGTAACAGCGTGTTGGAAATTGTGTATTGTTTCCATGGTAGCGTACTATGGCCTAGATTTGGAGTTCGGCGGTAGCCGTCAAAACCAGCGTTAGAGGCTCCTAAGCCTGGTTTTGGCCGCCCGCTGGTATTTGGAGTCAGTGATTAAAGGGTCTAACGCTCACTTTTCAGCCGCGACTTTTCCATACCGCAGATCCCCCTACGCCATTTGCGTAGCCTATCTTTTCAATGGGATCTTTCTAACGCTGGTATTTAGAGTCGTTTCTGAAGTGAGCGTTAGAGCTCTAACGACAAGACTCCAGCCGCCTGAAAATAGCAGGAGTTAAGAGCTTTCTGGCTAACGCCGGTTCATAAAGCTCTTAACTACTGTACCCTAAAGTACACTAACACCCATAAACTACCTATGTACCCCTAAACCGAGGCCCCCCCCCACATCGCCGACACTCGATTCAAAATTTTAACCCCTAATCTTCCGACCGCCACCTACGTTATATTTATGTACCCCTAATCTGCTGCCCCTAACCCCGCCGACCCCTGTATTATATTTATTAACCCCTAACCTGCCCCCCACAACATCGCCGCCAGCTACTTAAAATAATTAACCCCTAATCTTCCGACCGCAAAGCGCCGCCACCTACGTTATCCCTATGTACCCCTAATCTGCTACCCCTAACACCGCCGACCCCTATATTATATTTATTAACCCCTAATCTGCCCCCCTCAACGTCGCCAACACCTGCCTACACTTATTAACTCCTAATCTGCCGAGCGGACCTGAGCGCTACTATAATAAAGTTATTAACCCCTAATCCGCCTCACTAACCCTATCATAAATAGTATTAACCCCTAATCTGCCCTCCCTAACATCGCAGACACCTACCTTCAATTATTAACCCCTAATCTTCCGATCGGAGCTCAACGCTATTCTAATAAATGGATTAACCCCTAAAGCTAAGTCTAACCCTAACACTAACACCCCCCTAAGTTAAATATAATTTACATCTAACGAAATAAATTAACTCTTATTAAATAAATTATTCCTATTTAAAGCTAAATACTTACCTGTAAAATAAACCCTAATATAGCTACAATATAAATTATAATTATATTATAGCTATTTTAGGATTAATATTTATTTTACAGGCAACTTTGTAATTATTTTAACCAGGTACAATAGCTATTAAATAGTTAAGAACTATTTAATAGTTACCTAGTTAAAATAATAACAAATTTACCTGTAAAATAAATCCTAACCTAAGTTATAATTAAACCTAACACTACCCTATCAATAAAATAATTAAATAAACTACCTACAATTACCTACAATTAACCTAACACTACACTATCAATAAATTAATTAAACACAATTCCTACAAATAAATACAATTAAATAAACTAGCTAAAGTACAAAAAATAAAAAAGAACTAAGTTACAGAAAATAAAAAAATATTTACAAACATAAGAAAAATATTACAACAATTTTAAACTAATTACACCTACTCTAAGCCCCCTAATAAAATAACAAAGCCCCCCAAAATAAAAAATTCCCTACCCTATTCTAAATTAAAAAAGTTACAAGCTCTTTTACCTTACCAGCCCTGAACAGGGCCCTTTGCGGGGCATGCCCCAAGAAGTTCAGCTCTTTTGCCTGTAAAAAAAAACATACAATACCCCCCCCAACATTACAACCCACCACCCACATACCCCTAATCTAACCCAAACCCCCCTTAAATAAACCTAACACTAATCCCCTGAAGATCTTCCTACCTTGTCTTCACCATCCAGGTATCACCGATCCGTCCTGGCTCCAAGATCTTCATCCAACCCAAGCGGGGGTTGGCGATCCATAATCCGGTGCTGAAGAGGTCCAGAAGAGGCTCCAAAGTCTTCCTCCTATCCGGCAAGAAGAGGACATCCGGACCGGCAAACATCTTCTCCAAGCGGCATCTTCGATCTTCTTCCATCCGGAGCGAAGCGGCAGGATCCTGAAGACCTCCAGCGCGGAACATCCATCCGGACCGACGACTGAACGACGAATGACTGTTCCTTTAAGGGACGTCATCCAAGATGGCGTCCCTCGAATTCTGATTGGCTGATAGGATTCTATCAGCCAATCGGAATTAAGGTAGGAATTTTCTGATTGGCTGATGGAATCAGCCAATCAGAATCTAGTTCAATCCGATTGGCCGATCCAATCAGCCAATCAGATTGAGCTCGCATTCTATTGGCTGATCGGAACAGCCAATAGAATGCGAGCTCAATCTGATTGGCTGATTGGATCAGCCAATCGGATTGAACTTGATTCTGATTGGCTGATTCCATCAGCCAATCAGAAAATTCCTACCTTAATTCCGATTGGCTGATAGAATCCTATCAGCCAATCGGAATTCGAGGGACGCCATCTTGGATGACGTCCCTTAAAGGAACAGTCATTCGTCGTTCAGTCGTCGGTCCGGATGGATGTTCCGCGCTGGAGGTCTTCAGGATCCTGCCGCTTCGCTCCGGATGGAAGAAGATCGAAGATGCCGCTTGGAGAAGATGTTTGCCGGTCCGGATGTCCTCTTCTTGCCGGATAGGAGGAAGACTTTGGAGCCTCTTCTGGACCTCTTCAGCACCGGATTATGGATCGCCAACCCCCGCTTGGGTTGGATGAAGATCTTGGAGCCAGGACGGATCGGTGATACCTGGATGGTGAAGACAAGGTAGGAAGATCTTCAGGGGATTAGTGTTAGGTTTATTTAAGGGGGGTTTGGGTTAGATTAGGGGTATGTGGGTGGTGGGTTGTAATGTTGGGAGGGGGTATTGTATGTTTTTTTTTACAGGCAAAAGAGCTGAACTTCTTGGGGCATGCCCCGCAAAGGGCCCTGTTCAGGGCTGGTAAGGTAAAAGAGCTTGTAACTTTTTTAATTTAGAATAGGGTAGGGAATTTTTTATTTTGGGGGGCTTTGTTATTTTATTAGGGGGCTTAGAGTAGGTGTAATTAGTTTAAAATTGTTGTAATATTTTTCTTATGTTTGTAAATATTTTTTTATTTTCTGTAACTTAGTTCTTTTTTATTTTTTGTACTTTAGCTAGTTTATTTAATTGTATTTATTTGTAGGAATTGTGTTTAATTAATTTATTGATAGTGTAGTGTTAGGTTAATTGTAGGTAATTGTAGGTAGTTTATTTAATTATTTTATTGATAGGGTAGTGTTAGGTTTAATTATAACTTAGGTTAGGATTTATTTTACAGGTAAATTTGTTATTATTTTAACTAGGTAACTATTAAATAGTTCTTAACTATTTAATAGCTATTGTACCTGGTTAAAATAATTACAAAGTTGCCTGTAAAATAAATATTAATCCTAAAATAGCTATAATATAATTATAATTTATATTGTAGCTATATTAGGATTTATTTTACAGGTAAGTATTTAGCTTTAAATAGGAATCATTTATTTAATAAGAGTTAATTTATTTCGTTAGATGTAAATTATATTTAACTTAGGGGGGTGTTAGTGTTAGGGTTAGACTTAGCTTTAGGGGTTAATCCATTTATTAGAATAGCGGTGAGCTCCGATCGGAAGATTAGGGGTTAATAATTGAAGGTAGGTGTCGGCGATGTTAGGGAGGGCAGATTAGGGGTTAATACTATTTATGATAGGGTTAGTGAGGCGGATTAGGGGTTAATAACTTTATTATAGTAGCGCTCAGGTCCGCTCGGCAGATTAGGAGTTAATAAGTGTAGGCAGGTGTCGGCGACGTTGTGGGGGGCAGATTAGGGGTTAATAAATATAATATAGGGGTCGGCGGTGTTAGGGGTAGCAGATTCGGGGTACATAGGGATAACGTAGGTTGCGGCGGTTTACGGAGCGGCAGATTAGGGGTTAAAAAAAATATGCAGGTGTCAGCGATAGCGGGGGCGGCAGATTAGGGGTTAATAAGTGTAAGGTTAGGGGTGTTTAGACTCGGGGTTCATGTTAGAGTGTTAGGTGCAGACGTAGGAAGTGTTTCCCCATAGGAAACAATGGGGCTGCGTTAGGAGCTGAACGCTGCTTTTTTGCAGGTGTTAGGTTTTTTTTCAGCTCAAACAGCCCCATTGTTTCCTATGGGAGAATCGTGCACGAGCACGTTTTTGAGGCCGGCCGCGTCCGTAAGCAACTCTGGTATCGAGAGTTGCATTTGCGGTAAAAATGCTCTACGCTCCTTTTTTGGAGCCTAACGCAGCATTTGTTTGAACTCTCGATACCAGAGTTAATTTTATGGTGCGGCCAGAAAAAAGCCCGCGGAGCGTTAACAGACCTTTTACCGCCGAACTCCAAATCTAGGCCTGTGTTATTATTCGGTCATGTCATACGCTGACCATTAGAAGTGAAAATAAAGTTTTTGGGTTAGATGGATTATATATTTAGCTACACCTACTTATATAAATAAAAACCTTTTATTTTGTGTACTGTTATCCTATTTTAAATAAAGCCCAATCTTTCCATTGGATGATAATATTAGCATTGTCTATACTGGGAATGCATGTTGTGACAACAAATATATATATACATGTCATATTTATCTACAAATTGTATATTGATAACATATACTTGTTTATATATTTCATATGTTTCAACCTTGTCATTGAATTTTCTTAAGTTATGTTCATGCGCCTGTCCAGATTTTAGTATATAGATATTTTTTAGGTAGTCTGAAAAATGTATTTCATATTCTGCTACTATCTATTTTTGTAATCATATTTTCATGACAAGTTTGCATTCAATATTTACATGTTATACTATTTTTTTCAGGGAAAAGGAATCCAATATAGTATTTATGTTGATTAAAAAATCAATTGTGTGAATGTTTATTTAGAAGTTCTGTGGGTGTGTACACTTAGCTTGTAGGTTAGACATTAGAGCCTGGGCCTATTCTCTGTGTACTTAAAATTAACCATGCCTTAGTTTTATTGTTATAATTATGTAACAGAGGGTGTACAGAGTGATCCTTCTATTCAAGGAATGCTGCAAGGTCAGTGTAGTAAGGTTGTGTGTTTTTTTAGTGGAGGTCGATACTATTTGTTTGGTTGGTTTGTTTCCATTATAATGATGTAGACATGCTGTACAGTTCAATCTATCGCATTTGAAAAAGCCAATGCTTTTTACTCCAAGCCAATTTTTAGTTCTTTCTTTTTCTTTTGTCTTTAGCTTGCTTGGGGCTATAATGGACTTTAGGTTCTTGTTCTTTCTGAATATGATTCGTGGATTTTTTTCTCCAATTTCTTTTAGTAATGGGTCTTTTTTTAATATATGCCAATGTCTTTTAAGAATCTGTTCTATTTCTCTAGCACCAGTATTAAATGTAGTTATAAATGTGACTCCTGGGTCGAATTTTTTATTTTTATTTCTATTATTACACAACAGTTGGTTCCTATCCATCCTCTCTACCTTATTATAAGCTGTCATCAAGTCTTTTTCCTTATAATTGGGGCATCACCCCAAATGGATAAACAACATACCATTTGGGCAATATCAGAGATTAAAGAGAAATTGCTCAAAGACCAGTGACTTTAAGGAATAATCAAAAATATTGACAGCGAAACTATTACATAAAGGCTATAAGGAAAAAGACTTGATGACAGCTTATAATAAGGTAGAGAGGATGGATAGGAACTAACTGTTGTGTAATAATAGAAATAAAAATAAAAAATTCGACCCAGGAGTCACATTTATAACTACATTTAATACTGGTGCTAGAGAAATAGAACAGATTCTTAAAAGACACTGGCATGTATTAACAAAAGACCCATTACTAAAAGAAATTGGAGAAAAAAATCCACGAATCATATTCAGAAAGAACAAGAACCTAAAGTCCATTATAGCCCCAAGCAAGCTAAAGACAAAAGAAAAAGAAAAAACTAAAAATTGGCTTGGAGTAAAAAGCATTGGCTTTTTCAAATGCAATAGATTGAACTGTGCAGCATGTCTACATCATTATAATGGAAACAAACCAACCAAACAAATAGTATCGACCTCCACTAAAAAAACACACAACCTTACTACACTGACTAATTGTAGGACTGATTATGTAGTATACCTATTGGAATGCAGTTGTAATTTACAATACATAGGAAGAACTACACGACCCTATAAAAAAAGATTATTAGAGCACATCAGGAATACTGAAGGGGGAGAAAAGAACCACAGTGTACCACTCCATTTCAAAAATTTCCATGACAAGGATCCCACTAGTCTAAAAGGAACAATTTTAGAACATATTAAAAAGGCACCAGAGGGAATAAATAGAGAACTCTTTCTGAGAAAAAGAGAGACCTTCTGCATCCATCAGTTTGGAACTATGAGTCCAGGAGGTCTGAACAAGGATATTGACCTTGCAGCATTCCTTGAATAGAAGGATCACTCTGTACATTATTATTACATAATTATAACAATAAAACTAAGGCATGGTTAATTTTAAGTACACAGAGAATAGGCCCAGGCTCTAATGTCTAACCTACAAGCTAAGTGTACACACCCACAGAACTTCTAAATAAACATTCACACAATTGATTTTTTTAATCAACATAAATACTATATTGGATTCCTTTTCCCTGAAAAGAATAGTATAACATCTAAATATTGAATGCAAACTTGTCATGAAAATATGATTACAAAAATAGATAGTAGCAGAATATGAAATACATTTTTCAGACTACCTAAAAAATATCTATATACTAAAATCTGGACAGGCGCATGAACATAACTTTCAATTCAATGACAAGGTTGAAACATATGAAATATATAAACAAGTATATGTTATCAATATACAATTTGTAGATAAATCTGACATGTATATATATATTTGTTGTCACAACATGCATTCCCAGTATAGACAATGCTAATGTTATCATCCAATGGAAAGATTGGGCTTTATTTAAAATAGGATAACAGTACACAAAATAAAAGGTTTTTATTTATATAAGTAGGTGTAGCTAAATATATAATCCATCTAACCCAAAAACTTTATTTTCACTTCTAATGGTCAGCGTATGACATGACCGCATAATAACATAGTACGCTACCATGGAAACAATACAAAATTTCCAACACGCTGTTACGGATATAAGCCTCCAGGTCCGTAACCTTAGTAACCATATAAACATAGGCCCGCACGCTTTGTAAGTACAGCTGCGAAGCACACGTTAACGCTAATGATGCACGCTCTTTCAATTGACCAACCACGGAGCACGTCAAACACTGGGCATGATCCATACAGGGAATGCATGCTAACAGACACATATTTTAACCAATCAAATACGACACTATGTACTAAGGGGCGTGCCGCCGCCCGGCTCTTATGAACATAGACAGAATACACATTCAGAACGATCACCCTCTGAGGAAGAAGCAATACACGAAGCTTTGAAATGCGTAAGGGACCTCTTATTACTCCATTTGTGAGAGTTTGTTTTATTACTCTGGTAATATATGCACTTTGTATATTGATTTTACAAACATCCATTTGATTTGTGTTTAAAAACGGATATTGCTGGAACTGTGCATGGAAGAAATTTCTCTGTTGAGAATAAAGATACAGCGTTTGCAGTTCATATCCACAAAGTTGAGAACCACAGGTTAACATTGAGTGTTTTTCACATGTCTCATATGTTTGAGGATTCTTAATGTGAGTGGCCATTTGTCTATTTTAATTATAGTTTTTAACTCAATAAACAGTTTTACGCTATGTATTTCTCTTCTGCCTCTCATTTTGCATAACTCTGCGTGGAACTTGGAGAATATCTATCATCAACACACATCAGAACACTGAACCCATACTCTGAGAGGAGAAGGCAAGACACAGACGGCCAAGCATTTATCAGCACTACAGAGCTCCGGAAGTTTCTCACTTACAGAGGCGGCAACTTACCTCATATGATTGAGGTTTGTTCTAGTAAGTGCAATACCTACTGGATGTAAAGTGTGATAAGCGTTTCCTCACTTTCAGGTTTTTTTTTATATCCACATATTCTGTGGTTGGACTTCCTTTGTCTTTTCTAATATATTTGCATTTTTATGTATGGGACAAAACAACAAAAAATTTCTTTTCTGTGATTAGATATATTTGTGTATATATATTTACAATTAATAACATTATTCTGAACATAGTCCACTTACAACTATCACTTGAATATATATTTGTTGTTCTTTTATGTGACCTTCAACAAACGATTACATATATCATTTTGATACATATACATATTGTATACAAACATATACAGGTAATGTGGGATTAGATTCCTGTAAAGGTGCTTTTCTCAACCCCAAATCTTTTCACAATATATATATATATATATATATATATATATATATATATATATATATATATATATATATATATATATATATATATATATATATATATATATATATATATATATATACACATTTTGGTCTTTCCAGGTGAGAAATCCAGTGACTGCATTATTTTTTGCATACACAAACACACATATATATATATATATATATATATATATATATATATATACTGTATATACAGAGAGAAGTGCACTCACAGGAATGAAAAACTGGCTCAATACCATTGTTAGCCTGTTCTATGGCGATTTACCACCTGGGTCCAGCTTTTTAGCCCAGTAATGCTTTTCACAGAGTAGAACTTTCCTGTACTATATCAGTCTGATCCCGCCTATTACGGTCAGTTCAGCGCCGAAATACCAGGCAATTCCTGAACAAGGAACACAGCAACCCCAGACGATCGTTTCGACCTTTATTGGGCCTCGTCAGTGAGGTGTAGCCATATTTCTCTAACCTCTTCTTTTTCTCTGTGAAAAGCATTACTTCTTCATTTCTTGTCAATATGAATCTGCCTCTATGCTTTTTCTGTATCTATTCCAACTATCCCCTCTCATCTTTTAATCATTCCTTTTCTTCACTTCTCTTATCTTTTTCTCAACCCCTTCCCATTCCATAATTCTCCTGCACTATAAAATACATGCAAATCCCCTTTGCAGAGCCAGCTTTTTTGGCATTCCATAGTAGTAACTCTGAAAGGTCACCTTTTAATTTCACAGTAGAGCTGGCACTGCATAAACAAATCTAGCAACATTCCAGCACCAGCTGACCAACACATTCACTTCACACCAACAAGCAGCATAAATACACTCCAGGGACAGACATACAGTGGGAATAAAAAGCCTAAACATCCTTATAAAATTGCAGGTTTTTTAAATGAAAAAACAGAAATAACAACTTGTCACTTTTTTTCATCTGTAATGTAATCTTCCAACAAACAAAAATCCCCCCCAAAAAAGTTAATTATTTGGAACATTTTAAATAAAAAAGCACTAAAACACCCTGATTGCATAAGTATGAACACTCCATCAAACGATGGGCCAAGTGACACGCTAATGATAGCGCGGCTTCCGATACACATTATCGATGGACCATGCTATCAATTGTGTACAACTTGATATTACAAGTCCATAGCAAATTCCATTTACCAGAGAAGGGTTAGCGTGGTCGTCATTGCACTATTGCAACCTATACTTTCAATGGATATAATTTTTTTCAGCACGCCCCATAGAATTCTATGGGGAGAAGTTAACACAGTCATAATATCCAAAGCCCTGAGTCTTTTGCTTGTGCACTAACATTCTATTTTCAACTTGTACTGTGCGTCCTAATGCAGCCATGATAATTTTGAGAGCAGCTAGCTCGCAAGCGAAAGAAAAATGTAGCACGCCAATAAACTGGCCCTAATACTTTGCGGAAGCACATTTGGCTGTTATTACAACAGAAGTCTTTGTGAATATGTCTTTATTGACTTTGCACATCTAGACTTTGGGAAAAGTTAAAGTTCCTTCAAATTGTGAGGGGATTTCCTGTGTACAGTTCTCTTTAGGTCATTCAACAGGTTTTCGATTTGATTGAGATCTGGGCTTTGACTGGTCAACTTGGATGTGTGCTTTGGTTCATTGTCATGATGAAATATGAAATTCCTCTTTATATTTATCTTTCTGATGAGGGCCAGCAGGTTTTGTGCTGAAATATCTTCATATTTGGAGCTATTCATTATCCCATCTATCTTGGACAAAAGCTACTGACCCAGCTAAAGAGCAGCAGCCCCAAACGTGAAGCCACCTCTACCATGCTTCAAAAATTTTGTTCCTTGAATGCTGAGCTTTATAGGCTTTGCGCCAAACACATTCTTTACAATTTAGGCTGAAAAATTCAACCATTTTCTCATCAGATCATAGCAAATTTGCCCACATGTTTTGGGTGACTGAATTAATATTTTTGTATCATTTAGTCTGGCTTGGATGTTCCTTTTTGTATAAAAGGGTTTCTGTCTTGCCACCCTACCCCAGAGCCGAGATACGTCCAGAATTTGAGCGATGATGATCACATGCAAGGAGTGAATGGTACTTGTCAGACATTACTGTAGCTCCTTCAGTGTTGCGTTTGACCTCTTGATAGCTTCCTGATAAGTTTTCTCCTCTTCCACTCATCAACTTTGGAGGGTCACCCTGATCTCTGCAATGTCTCTGTGGTGCCACACTTTCTCAACTTACTGATGATAGTTTTGACAATGCTCCATAGATCTAGTGCCTTCTATATCCTTTAATATCCCTCTCCTGATTGGTACTTTTCAATAATTAGCTCTCATAGTTTATTTCACAACTCTTTGAGGTCTGTGGCTAACAGAGTAGGATGCAACCCTAAACATTCAAGCAAATCCTATAGCAGCAACAGACTTTAATCTGGTTTTTATCAGAATCCCTTTTAATGATGGCAGGCGTATGCTATTTACTTACAGGCATGATTTAGAATGTGATCGGTTAACTGTGAACACAGTCAGAGCCCCCCATTATAGATGTCTAAATAGGAAAGAAGCAAAATGGCTACAGAGCCTGAGAAATGGATCAGTGGAGGAAGGGTTAGCTGATAACTTTAGTAGTTTTATGTATAAATATTTTAATTCTAATTTGTTGCTATTTTTTCAAAAATTAAAGATGTCAGATGTTACAGTGTATAAGATAATATAAAAAATGTACTACACACTCCAAGAGAATTTTTTTTGATGCTTGAATATTTCCCTTAGTACAGTATATAATTGAAATGTTCTTACTATTTATAAACTCTTCCTCTTTTAGAGGGACAGTCCCTGTGTCTCTGTAAGTCCTAACCAGGATTACTTTCATTCTCTGTCTCTTTTTGTTTTTTTTTCCAACCACAGAAAAAAAGGAAGAAATGTGTGTAATATGTTGTGGTATAGATACATAGTTTTGTTTTGTTTGTTTTTTTGTTGCCATTTTTGAGGTTTTCATTATCTGTTAAAAAAAACAACATAGGCTTAGGGGTAGATTTATTAAGCAGTGCATGCTGCTTTCTACGCCCATCGTTTCAGCCTCGCCTGAAATGTAAGTTAAGAAGCAGCAGTTAAGAATCCCTTGATAACCCCCCCCCCCCAATTTTGCATAACCAACACAGTTATATGGAAACACACAATGGCACCAGCACATCACAGTATCCAATTAATGTAATTAAGTAGAGGAATATTTTGGTGCAACACCTGAAGGACTCCCCATTCCAAGGTCCCAGTTTCAGCATCCAATAGAACACACAGGTGGCACTCAAGGTAGGCAACAGTACCTTTATTGAGCAACGTTTTGGGGCTCCTGCCCCTTTATCAAGCTTGATAAAGTGTCAGGAGCCCCGAAGAGATTCTCAATAAAGGGGCCATTGCCTACCTTGAGTGCCACCTGTGTGTTCCATTCAACACAGTTATATTTATATACTGTTTACCTCTGTGATTACCTTGTATCTAAGCATCTTCTCACAGCCCCCTGATCACTTGACTTTTTATTTATTATCTATTGACTTGCATTTAGTACTGTGTTGTGCTAAATCTTAAATAACTTCTCGGGGGTGAACAAACTGTTATCTATATGGCCCATGTGAACTAGCAATCTCCAACTTGGCTGTCTATAGTGGCTTAGAAACAGGCAGAAATTTAGAGATTTAAATGTTATAAAGAATATTAATATAACAATGTTGGTTGTGCAAAGCTGGGGAAGGGCTAGTAAAGGTGTTATCTATCTTTTTAAACCATAACAATTTTAGTGTAGACTGTCCTGTGGCGGATTGCAATCATCCTGATATGATACGATCGGGATGATTGACACCCCCTGCTAGCGGCCGCGAGTGTGCAGGGGGCGGTATTGCACAAGGATTTCACAAGAGGTCGAGAGGACATGATTCGCTACTGCAAATCATGCCTGCTCAACCAATATTAAATCTACCCATATGTGTAAAAATAGCACAAACTTCTATAACAGCCACCTGGTTTTGTTCCGGATCAAATGTACATAAAGATGATAAAGGGGTTATGTATAAACTTAAATGTGAATAAATTAAATTTATTAAATGGAGGATTGGTGACTTCCGGAAAGGTCTCATTCGTCTCAAAGTCTGTAGAAAGATGTGAATAATCAGTAGTAAGGTCAAAATGTTCTAAAAAGGAACAGTCAATGGACACACACACACACAAACTCAAACAGAAACATACACATACACCCAAGGAAACAGAAGAAAACACACAAAGACACACACACACACAGACACCCACATAAAACACACAAAGACATACACACACAGAGAGACAACCACATAAAACACAAAAAGACATACATACACACACACCCTTACTGAGACATCCACAGAAAACACACAAAGACATACACACACTGTCACAGAGACACCCACAGAAAACTCACAGATATACGCACACACCCTCACAGAGACATCCACAGAAAACATAGACATACATACATATACACACCCACCCTCACAGAGACATCCACAGAAAATACAGACATACACATCCACCCTCATAGAGGCACCCAGAGAAAATACACAAAGACATACATACGCACACCCTCACAGAGACACCCATAGAAAAAGCACAAAGACATATGCACACACCCTCACACAGACATCCACAAAAAATGCACAAAGATATACACATCCACCCTCACAGAAAGACCCACAGAAAAAAATACATACACACTCATAGAGACACAAACAAAAGCAGAAAGACATAAACAAAGACACCCACAGAAACACTCACAGGAGGTAAAAGTTCTGCACATTGCATCCCCTAAATCAACAGTGTGTGACATGCAAGATAAAAAAAAAAATGCAGAACTTAAGAGATCACTTTTTAAAGAATCATATTTGTAAATGTGCAAACAAAAATAATTCTGTGAATTCAAAATTGTACATTAATGATCTGGGTAGATGGCTAGATGAAGAAAAGTACTTTTGAAAGTTGTTTTTTTTCCCCATTTTCCCCAACCAAGAGCACTACTTCAAATATGGTGTACAAATGTTCTGCTTGATCACTGCAGGAGCTCATAATCAATACTTAAAGAAGCTATTCAAGGGGTATGACGCAGGACTGCAAGATTATGCAACTTTTGTTAACTTAAATAATTTTAAAATATTTATCTTGGAAGCAGTTCTAGTTGGCAATAAATATTTACATATATATGATATACCATTATTTTAAAAAATGTGTATACTTGCCAACAGTTTTAAGGGGAAAAAAACAAATGCCAGGTTAAACTATTACATTGTACAAGATAAAGGGATATATATAAAGTCTATAGATTAATGATCTATACTATAATCGTGTTTGTAAAGCGTCCATTGGTGTCGCCAGATGCGCACGCATCCTCAAAGGAATGTTGGCTGCAAGGCAGCCAAAAGAATGTTGACTGCGCACACAGCCAAAAGAATCCACCTGGATGTAGCAAAGCTGTATCCCGGTGGATTCCGAAAATGGCAGGGTGGTTCTTTCATTTTCAGAATCCACCTGGATGCAGCGTAGGCAAACCCGAAGCCTTAAAAAAAACAAAAAAACGCAACCGCACGAAATATAAAAAAGAACGAAGTATAACAAAAAAACCTACCCGCCTGCACGAAATATAACAAAAAAAAACTAACCTCCCGCATGAAGTATTAACAAACACCTTAACCGCAAACCCCCACATCGCAAAATAATAAATTAATTAACCCCTAATCCGCAAATAACATAATTAAAATATTAACCCCTTAACCGCAAACACCTCATATCGCAATAAACCTAATTAACCTATTAACCCCTAAACCGACAAACCCCCACATCGCAATAAACCTAATTAACCCTTTAAACCGCCCACCCCCAACATCGCAATAAACCTAATTAACCTATTGACCCCTAAACCACCAACCCCCACAATGCAAATAACTAATTTAATTACTAAGCCCCCTGACCTAACACCCCCTAAATTAACCCCAATACTAAGTTACACTTAAATAAAACCTAACATTAAATTACAAAAAAAATCTAAAATTACAAAAAATAAAAAACTCTAAAATTACAGAAAAAAATAAACAAAATTATCAAAAATAAAAAATTAAACCTAATCCCTATGAAAAATAAATAAAAATAAAAACACCCCTAAACTACCAATATCCCTTAAAAGGGCCTTTTGTAGGGCATTGCCCTAAGTTAAACAGCTCTTTTACATTTAAAAATTACTAAATCCCCCATAACAGTAAAACCCCCACACACCAAACTGCCAAAAATAAAAAAAACTAAAGTACCAATTGCCCCTAAAGGGACATTTGTATGGGCATTGCCCTTAAAATAGCAGTCAGCTCTTGTACTGCCCTTAAAAGGGCAATCAGCTCTTTTCAAGCCAATTAAATCCCTAATCTTAAAAATAAAAAAAAAATATTCCTAACACTAAGCCCCAAATAGGTACTCACCGTTCCTTAAGTCTGGTGGAAAAGGTCTTCTTCCGGGCGGCTCCGTCATCTTCTATCTTCATCCAGAGCTAAGGCGGCACGGAGTGGAGGTGCAGAGCTGCCTTCCCGATGCGTGAATCCTCAGCAGCGGTCCTCAACGGCGGCGGTCCTCGGATGTGGCAGTCCTCAGCGGCATTGAGGCTCCTCTACATGCAATCATCCATTGCACACTGAAGATTAAATGCAAGGTACCCCATATTTATTGGGGTACCTTGCATTCCTATTGGCTGAAATTCTGAAATCAGCCAATAGGGTGAAAGCTACTGAAATCTTATTGGCTGATTTGAACAGCCAATTGGATTTCAGTATTTCTAATCCTATTGGCTGATTTCAAAATTTCAGCCAATAGGAATGCAAGGTACCCCAAATTGATTGCGGTACCTTGCATTCAATCTTTAGTGTACGACGGACATCGGATGAAGAGGAGCCTCCATGTCGCAGAGGACCGCCGCCGCCGAGGACCGCCGCTGAGAATCCATGCGTCGGGGAACACAGCTCCGCACCTCCGCTCCCTGCGGAAAAGAGCTGATTGCCCTTTTAAGGGCAGTAAAAGAGCTGAATGCCCTTTTAAGGGCAATGCCCATACAATTGCCCAGTTAGGGGCAATGAGTAGTTTAGGCTTTTTTTAGTGTTAGTTTTTTTTTTATTTTGGGGGGTTTGGTGGGTGGGGGGACTTAGTATTTTTTTAAACGTAAAAGAGTTGTTTAACTCAGGGCAATGCCCTACAAAAGGCCTTTTAATGGCTATTGGTAGTTTAGTATTAGATTAGGGGGTGTTTTTATTTTTGGGGGGGATATTTAATTTTTATAGGGGCATTAGTTTAGGTGTCCATTTTTTATTTTTGGTAGCTTTGTTTATTTTTTTCTGTAATTTTACATTTTTTATTTTTTGTAATTTTAGCTTTGGGGGTTGTAGTTTTTTTTTAAAATGGACTCTGGTCAGGCTTATCGCCTAGTATATAGATATTCAGATATTATCAGCATTACTTATTTTATAGTGAAAGAGAAAATAAAACTGCAAAAAGTTGTTAATTTGCCAAACCATCAGTGTTTTGTTTAGAGGGAACAAGACGTAAAACTTTTTAATACATGGAATCTCCCTTAAAACTGATATTGAACCAAAATAAACATATCCTTAATAGGTGCAAACACAGCACTTACAAGAAATGCAGCCCTTTCACTGTAACAACGTTCTATTTAAAAAGTAACAAATGAAGAAATGGATTGCATGGGAAAAAGTTGTGCTCAAATGGACATTGATGGCACTTTTTGTTTGGAATGAATGTGAAAGATCAGCAGTTAAACATAATAAAATATGACTTGCATCTGGAAAGGTGAGAGGGCAGCTTTAGAATGAGGCCCTAGGCATGGCAAAAATATGAGGCCCCTCTTGAAGCAATATGAAACCCAAGCCTGGGAATTGTAGTTCTATGAATTTTACTTCAGGCACATACAATTTTGAATTTTTCTACATACACAGTTGTCAGGCTCCTTACAAGAGTGGGGCTGGTTTAATATTCTCTTAAATATGAAATACATTTATTCAACCATTTCTTAAATGGGTCAACTTTTTAATTATATTAATGTAAGCTAAATTGGCAGCTTTTTAATTGTATTTTTTAAACAAATAAATAAACATTTTCTGGTATAATCCCAAGGTGTTTAATGTCCCTTTAAAAATGGTGTGGACAAAATATCTGTGTACACCCATGAACGGACTTGTATGGTTTTATATTTTATGAGTGATATTACTGATGGCTAGAATTTAAAGGGTTATGAAAGACAAATGTTTTATTTCACGATTCAGACAGAGCATACAATTTTAAATAACTTTCCATTTTACATGCATTCATTCTCGTAATATCCTTTATTGAAGGAACAGCAATGCACTAATGGGAGCTTGTTGAACATATCTGTAAGCCACTGATATGCACGCACCAATCAGCAGCTAACTCCCAGCTCCTGAGCACTACCTAGGTATGCTTTTCAACAAACGATGCCAAGAGAACTAAGCAAATTAGATTATAGAAGTAAATTGGAAATTTCTTTAAAATGACATGCACTAACTGAATCGTGAAAAATTATTTGTATGTTTCATATCCCTTTAACTTAAACCTGTAAAAGAGTGGGTATTTGTGTTTGTGGTAACTAAATTGCTGCTAGATTACGAGTTTTGTCGGTAAAAACTTGTGTTGCTAACGAGCCTTTTTTTTCCAGCGCTCACTTTAAACAATGCTGGTATTACAAGTTTTCTGAATGGCTGAATTAGCCTCAGAAAAGTGAGTGTTGAGCAAACCTAGCGCCACTTCTCACTGTAATACCAGCGTTGCCTACGGTAGCGGTAAGCTGGCTAAAACGTGCTCGTGCACGATTTACCCATAGGAAACAATGGGGCTGAGACGGCTGAAAAAACCTAACACCTGCAAAAAAGCAGCGTTCAGCTTCTAACGCAGCCCCATTGTTTCCTATGGGAAAATACTTTCTAAGTCTACACCCTAACATGAACCCCGAGTCTAAACACCCCTAACCTTACACTTATTAACCCCTAATCTGCCGCCCCAGACATCCTCGACACCTGCATTATATTATTAAACCCTAATCTGCCGCTCCGGACACTGCCGCCACCTACATTATACCTATGAACCCCTAATCTGGTGCCCCTAACATCGCCGACATATACATTATATTTATTAACCCCTAATCTGCCGCCCCCAAAGCCGCCGCCACCTACCTGCAATTATTAACCCCTAATCTGCCGCCCCCAACATCGCCGCTACTATATTAAATGCATTAACCCCTAAACCTAAGTCTAACCCTAACCCTAACACCCTCCCAACTTAAATCTATTTTTAATAAATCTAAATAAAATTACTATAATTAAATAAATTATTCCTATTTAAAACTAAATACTTACCTATAAAATAAACCCTAGTATAGCTACAATATAACTAATAGTTACATTGTAGCTATTTTAGGATTTATTTTTATTTTACAGGCAACTTTGTATTTATTTTAACTAGGTAGAATAGTTATTAAATAGTTATTAACTATTTAATAACTACCTAGATAAAATAAATACAAATATACCTGTAAAATAAACCCTAACCTAAGTTACAATTACACCTAACACTGCTCTATAATTAAATTATTTACCTAAACTACCTACAATTAAATACAATTAAATTAAATAAACTAAATTACGAAGAAAACCCCCCCACTAAATTACAGAAAATAAAAAAGAAATTACAATATTTTAAACTAATTACACTTAATCCCCCTAATAAAATAAAAAAGCCCCCCCAAATAATAAAATTCCCTACCCTACACTAAATTACAAATAGCCCTTAAAAGGGCCATCTGCGGGGCATTGCCCCAAAGTAATCGGCTCTTTTACCAGCCCTGAAACTGGCTTTTTGCGGGGCATTGCCCCAAAGTAATCAGCTCTTTTACCTGTAGAAAAAAATACAATACCCCCCAACATTAAAACCCACCACCCACATACCCCTACTCTAAAACCCACCCAATCCCCCCTTTAAAAAACCTAACACTAACCCCCTGAAGATCACCCTACCTTGAGACGTTTTCACTCAGCCGGGCCGAAGTTTTTATCCAATCCGACAAGAAGAGGTCCTCCAGAGGGTCCGAAGTCTTCATCCTATCCGGGCAGAAGAGGACATCCAGACCAGAAGAAGTCTTCATCCAAGCGGCATCTTCTTTCTTCATCCTTCCTGAGCGGAGCGGCACCA
The DNA here is from genome assembly GCF_027579735.1 of Bombina bombina. Taxonomy (NCBI): domain Eukaryota; kingdom Metazoa; phylum Chordata; class Amphibia; order Anura; family Bombinatoridae; genus Bombina; species Bombina bombina. The sequence continues at coordinate 924,946,652 of NC_069500.1, forward strand.
TCTTGAAGACCTCCGACACGGAACATCCTCCTTGACCGACGACTAGATGACGAATGACGGTTCCTTTAAATGACGTCATCCATGATGGCGTCCCTGGATATTCCGATTGGCTGATAGGATTCTATCAGCCAATCGGAATTAAGGTATGATCAGCCAATAGAATGCGAGGTCAATCCGATTGGCTGATTGGATCAGCCAATCGGATTTTTCCTACCTTAATTCCGATTGGCTGATAGAATCCTATCAGCCAATCGGAATTCGAGGGATGCCATCTTGGATGACGTCATTTAAAGGAACCGTCATTCGTCGTCTAGTCGCCGGTCAAGGAGGATGTTCCGCATAGGAGGTCTTCAAGATGGTGCTGCTCCGCTCAGGAAGGATGAAGAAAGAAGATGCCACTTGGATGAAGACTTCTTCCGGTCTGGATAACCTCTTCTGCCCGGATAGGATGAAGACTTCGGACCCTCTAGAGGACCACTTCTTGCCAGATTGGATGAAGACTTTGGCCCGGCTGGGTGAAAACGTCTCAAGGTAGGGTGATCTTCAGGGGGTAGTGTTAGTTTTTTTTAAGGGGGGATTGGGTGGGTTTTAGAGTAGGGGTATGTGGGTGGTGGGTTTTAATGTTGGGGGGGTATTGTATTTTTTTTACAGGTAAAAGAGCTGATTACTTTGGGGCAATGCCCTGCAAAAGGCCCTTTTTAGGGCTATTTGTAATTTAGTGTAGGGTAGGGAATGTTATTATTTTGGGGGGCTTTTTTATTTTATGAGGGGGATTAGATTAGGTGTAATTAGTTTAAAATATTGTAATTTCTTTTTTATTTTCTGTAATTTAGTGTTGTTTTTTTCCGTAATTTAGTTTATTTTATTTAATTGTATTTAATTGTAGCTAGTTTAGGTAATTAATTTAATTATAAAGTAGTGTTAGGTGTAATTGTAACTTAGGTTAGGGTTTATTTTACAGGTATATTTGTATTTATTTTATCTAGGTAGTTATTAAATAGTTAATAACTATTTAATAACTATTCTACCTAGTTAAAATAAATACAAAGTTGCCTGTAAAATAAAAATAAATCCTAAAATAGCTACAATGTAACTATTAGTTATATTGTAGCTATACTAGGGTTTATTTTATAGGTAAGTATTTAGTTTTAAATAGTAAATGTAATTTTATTTAGCTTTATTAAAAATAGATTTAAGTTAGGGGGTGTTAGGGTTAGACTTAGGTTTAGGGGTTAATACATTTAATATAGTAGTGGCGACGTTGGGGGCGGCAGATTAGGGGTTAATAATTGTAGGTAGGTGGCGGCGACGTTGGGGACGGCAGATTAGGGGTTAATAACTATAATGTAGGTGGCGGCGATGTCCGGTCGGCAGATTAGGGGTTAAAAATTTTTATTTCAGTGTTTGCGATGGGGGGGGGCCTCGGTTTAGGGGTTAATAGGTAGTTTATGGGTGTTAGTGTACTTGTTAGCACTTTAGTTAAGAGTTTTATTTTCCGGCGTTAGCCCATAAAACTCTTAACTACTGACTTTTAAATGCGGTAGGAGTCTTGGAGGTAGAGGCTGTACCGCTCACTTCTTCCAAGACTCGTAATACCGGCGTTAGGAAAATCCCATTAAAAAGATAGGATACGCAATTGACATAAGGGGATTTGGGGTATGGAAAAGTTGCGGAAGAAAAGTGAGCGGTACACCTGTACCTGCAAAACTTGTAATACCAGCGTTAAAAAGCAGCGTTAGGACCCCTTAACACTGCTATTTAAGGCTAACGCCAAACTCGTAATCTAGCCGTTGGTTTGCATATGGAAAAAGCCTATAGAACATAGACTTAAAGGGACATAGAAGTAAAAATTACACTTTTATGATTAAGATATAGAGGCCAATTTATTAAAGGTCTTGCGGACCTGATCTGACAGTGCGGATCAGGTCCGCAAGACCTCGCTGAATGCGGAGAGCAATACGCTCTCCGTATTCAGCATTGCACCAGCAGCTCACAAGAGCTGCTGGTGAAATGCCGCCCCCTGCAGACTCGCGGTCAATGGGCCACCAGCAGGGGGTGTCAATCAACCCAATTGTACTCGATCGGGTTGAATTGTGGCGATTCCTGTCCGCCTCATCAAAGCAGGAGGACAGGGTTATGGAGCTGTGGTCTTTAGACCGCTGCTTCATAACTGCTGTTCCTGGCGAGTCTGAAGACTCGCCAGAAACACGGCCTTTCAAGCTCCTTTTGGAGCTTGATAAATGGGCTTCAGAATGTACAACTAGAAAAACAATTCTACAGTTTACTCTATAAGCTAATTTATCTCTTTCTCTTGGTATCCTTTGTTGAAACTTGATTCCTTTGAATTAGAGCATATTGAGGTAGGCTCAGGAGTATGCTCATTTCTTCAGCACTATATGAAAGCTGTGTTGGCAACAGTGTTTGTAAAAATGTTTTTAGTAGTGCACAAGACACGTGCACACTCTTGACCCTACCTTGGTATGCTCTCATGGAAAGGGGATGAATTTCAACCAAGAATACCAAATGTAAATTTGATAATAGAGGTCATTTGGAGAGTTGTTAAAATTGTATGCTCTACCTCACGTCCCTTTTAATGGGAAAAAATTAACAATACAATAGAACTTACTTTTAATTTGAAATAGTTTTTGGCACCTGTGGAGGTGGGACCTTGAGATGAGGCGGATGGGGACAGCGTGTCTCTCCGTCTGCACGCCGAGGCCCCACATTTGTGCAAGCCATGGAAGTAAAGTGTTTCAGCGCTCCCCGGCAACTTAGCAGCATTTGCGTCTAACACATTTAAGAGCCATGAACCACTCACACAGGAGAAGTCTTGAGGAAGACATACGCTGCTTGCCACAGCGATTCACCGGATCCAAACAGTGAAAGGTTGAATATACTGGCAGACAGATCTTATATAAAGCAGCCGACAAGGCAATAAGGAACAGCAGAGTACAGGAGGGCTTAAGGCTGTATTCAGAGGGAAGGTGCAGGAATTTTATCACATATATTGTGCACATGGAGTGCAACTACATACTTATACACAAGTAAAACTGCGGCAAGAAAAAGGTGGCCTGTGAAGTCGCGGTAAGAGAGCTGAGCTGTGAACCATGGAAGTGTGGTACTAATTGCGGAAGGTGATATACTCCGCCACAGTCAGTGATAAGTGACAGATATTACCACGGCAGAGAGAGGAAGGTAACCGGCCTATGTTGGATCTTTAAAAACTGTGCAACTAACCATGAGTAAACCATACACCTTGCTCTGGCCAAACAAAGATAGACAGCCTCCACTTTAAGTGCCCTTAGGACATAAGTTGGATGATATACCTGTGTTGTGGCAAGATCTGGGCTTACTGTTCACCATCATATATGAGAGCTACATGGTGAAATATAATTATGCTTGAATGTATATGATGGGGCTCAAAAGAGCAAAATGATTTGATACCCAGGTTGCGCATTTGACTGCTTAAGTTCACTAAGGTTAATATATCCCAAAAGTATTTCTGAGATCTCACTGGTGGTTCTGTGCAAGTCAAAAAGCATAAGTACACTAGCTTGTGAGCACGAAAATTCCCATATAGCTGGAGCAACTGGTGTTTGCTTAAGGAGAGCTTAGAGCTAAATACCTTTGTTGGGATATGTTGGGACAAAGTTATACCTAAGCAATCTCATGGATAATTTTGTTATATATACAGTATATCTTGGCTGTGAAATCAAACATCCTTGGAGTGTAACTGGCTCACATTCATATTACTATTGCTTAAACCTAACAGCCAATTAGTAATAGGACTGGACATTTATTGTGCTTTTGAAAATATTCAAACGTTCTTAGGATAATACCTATCTATGCACACTCATTGAAGTTGATCACTTTTTACAATGATATATATGTAGGACTATCCTGTTTTTTTTTCCCATTGTCGCTAAAAATGCTGTATTAATGTGCACTATCCTGCTGAAGCTGAGCATCCCTTAGATTGATATTTACTGTAATGTATATTTATTTTTGTTCCTGAAGCTAAACACAGTTGATTCTGATATACCTATGTGATGTGGAAGATGAACACAGCATATAGAACTGGCAGGCTAGCTGCTTACTGAAAGCAAATATAGCTAGGTTTGAGATAGCACTAGTAGTTGCAAAATCATACTGTAATAAGGAATGTCTAGATGAACAAACATCATATCACAAGCGCACAGTAATGGTATTGTAGTTATATTGTTAAGAAAGTTATCACTGCACTTGAACTATCACACATAAATACCCCTCTTTTCCTGTTTATGGCGTATAAGGTATAGCACATTCACATCTTTTTGTTGTTGTTTTTTTTTTGTTTGTTTGTTTTCTTTTTTATGTCACATTTCCACAAGCAAAGAGGAGTTAGTATCTCTTCTTATAATTAACACATGGAAAGATTTATTTCACTTTCTAAACCTAAGTCTCCCACAATGCCACCAAAGAACAAAGACAAGAAAGCAATAATGCTAGGATTAATTTGTCAGGTTCCCAAGATAGTAGTGAAGGTAAATATATCTTGCAATAAATAATTTAAATTTAGATACCCAAATGATTATTACGCAAATATCAGATATAATGCTACCTCAATTTGACAATGAGTGCCAAGACCTGGCATCCTTATCTTCTGAGATGCGTCAATTCTCTATGAGAATGGATGAAGCAGAGTTGCGTGTCTCTGAAGTAGAGGATATATGCAACTCACAAGAAATCATTCAATAAGCAACACTCACTAATTCAAAAATTACAAGAAAAGATCGAAGACCTGGAAGATAGATCCAGGCAAAATAATATAAAGATTGTAGGTATCCCTGAATCTAGTTTAGAAAACGACCTAATTAAATTTGTATCTGAAGAACTCCCCAGGATTTTAAAAATGCCAGAACAATATGCAAAGTTAAAGATAGAAAGAGCACACAGGAAAAGGCAAAGAGAGTACTAGACCAGATGGCTCCAAATTAAATAGACCCATAATTGTGAAACATCTCAATTTTCAAGACAAGACTCAGATCCTCAAATTTTATAGAAAACATCAGCATATCCAAATGGATACATATAAACTTATAAAATTTCAAGACTATTCAATAGAAATATCTAACAAGAGAAGGGAGATGGCCCCATTTTGCTCAAATCTGATTAAAAAAGGAATTGATCCAAGACTAATCTACCCAGCTAAGATAAAAGTACGGTATAACGACAGCTGGATAGTAATAAATAACCCTGAAGAAGCTAAAACCTTCAAAGAAAATGATGTAAATATTAATTGTATAGAAACAGTTAGGTAATTTATGTATCATCTGTTTGTATGGTCAATCAAGTTGAAGTGGTACCTTGGTCTTAAATATGGGGGCAATACCCAGTAATTTCCTTGTTTTTTTTTCTCTCAGGGATTGCAAAACATTAAATGTATTTTTTTAGGTGCTTAATTTTTACCTCTAAAAAATCGGGTATTTAAGCGGTACTAGGGATTTCGGGGTAGGGAGGGGAGGTTTTAGGGGGGACAGAGAAGTTTTTTTGTTGTTGTTTTTTGTTGTTTTGTTGTTGTTGTTGTGTTGTGGTTACTGTCTCTGCTTCCTATATATATGCCAAGCCAATATCTGCATTATTAATTAATGGGGAGATCTCTTCAGACATCACATTAACAAACGGCACAAGACAGAGCTGTTCCTTATCACCCGCTGTCATGTTTAAGTGCTGCTGTACCTTTAATTGCGGCATAATCACCTTTCCTGCCTCTGGCTGTGTATATAAATCTGACACTCCCCTAAGAAACTGCTTGGGTAATGTCTTGCAACCTCAGTTCAACTCTAAGCTAAACTGTGTGAAGTTACCTCTCTGTTTGCTTCATGCCTGTTTGTTTTTCCTTGTGCTCTAAGCCTCTCAGTGTGTGGGGTTTTTCCAGGAGATTTCAAGGTAATCTACAATCTGGGAGGAATCCTTTAACAAACACTTCTGCTGTTAATTTGTTTCCTAAAGGTGAAGTCAGCACTACCAATCTGGATCACCAGCTGAATGTCTGGTCTCAATTTAACACAGCCCTTTTCTGACATAGACAGCTGCAAGATTCTCTGGAGTAGTTTGTAAGACGTGCAGTGAAGTCAGAGGCTGGTGAGGCACTAGTTATGATACGCTGAAGAAACATATATACTGCGGGCCGCAAGTACCCCCAACAGGGCAGGTTTTAATTATCGCTGAACCATAAGCTGATGGGTGAGAGCATGTTATTAACCATGGTGTTACTGATCAGCTGGTTATTTCACCTTTTCACTGGTTCAGTTATAATGAAAACCTTTTGGGGGTACTTGAGGACCACAGTTAAGATACATTGCACTAAAGCACCAGCTCATCTGCAATATATTGATTACCTGACAAATAAAGCAGGTTGAAAATCCACAACCAAAAAAAAACAAATTTTCATATACCTGCATGTAATATACACTACTATAAAGAATAATATGCACAGATACTGTTCTAAAAATCCAGTATAAAACTTAGAAGCTAGTGCTACCAGTTTAGCTTTATCCATATAATGGTGGCTGATTTACTTATATAATTGTATTAAGCAATCTATGAATTTGCTAATGCTAACAGCTATTATTAATAGAGACCATAATTTAAAATGTTAGAATAATATCTCACATGATGTGAGATATTCTTACATTTTAATGATGGTCTCTAATAATAGCTGATAGCATTAGCAGATTCACAGATTGCTTAATAAAATTATATAAGTAAATCAGCAACCATTATATAGATAATGGATATCAAAGGTTCATGCTGTGGTGTGAGATATTTCTAACATCACAGCATGAACCCTTGATATTCATATAATGTTGGCTGCTAAGTTTTACTTATATAATTTTATCAAGCAATTAAATCTGCTTGCTAATTAATGCCTAACACACTAACAGCTAGCTCACCTCTAACTGTACACTACAGAGTATACGAACCGTTTCAAAACACAGTGCTGCTGTGTTGCACACAACAGGTTAACAACAGCATTTGTTAATTGTTTCGAAAATGTTATTTTACTGTTTAACTTCTAAATCTAATTCAAGTTCATGCTGCAAAATAAAAAAGAAATGATGGTAATAAGGTAGATAGTACTCTGAAAGCTGTATGTCATGTGTATTAGCTACCTAATATTCCTTACCTCATGAAAGGAATTTGTACACCACTTCTTTACAAGTCTTACAATAAAAAAAAAATGTCTGCAAAGTCAAACAAACTCAGCACCGCATTAAAACTAGCACTGCACAATAACAAATTATACGGAAGAAAGAATACACAGGTTGGCGTTGGTAATGGTAAAATAACAGTATCAGAGAAGAATACAGTAGCAGGAGGTTGGTAACGTTTTTTTTTTGTAATGCCAGTGATTGATTGGCATTGCTATCATTGATTGCTTGTAGGCTCAGTGATACTCAATACATTTTATGTGCTACACCATGTTAATAGTAATAGTATGAAAGAACATCAGAGGTAATGACAGTCAAAGAATTTGTTCACTCACTGAAAAAGTGAAAACTGTCTTCAAACTTACTTAACGGTTACAGTCTTAAATCATTGTAGTGTTCTGATACAAAATCAAGTATGACAGTTTTCATGTTTAAATCTTAAGAACCATAACCTAGTATTCTCTTTTTCTGCTGCATCTATTTTTTTTTTGGTTTGCCTTCCAAATCTCTGCCTGCCTTGTAATATCCATAGTATTTTTTTATTTAATTAGCAAGAAAAACAAATAGCTTGACAATAAATAGTTACAGGGGATTCTCAAAGAGCAATCCTCTAGGCATTGACTTATTAAATATGAACTTGGTCAAGACATAAGCTCTCAGCCCAAGAGGTGAGGAACTGATGGTTTATTTGTCAAAATGTCATGGGAGAATATAGGTTTCTAAAGAAGACAAACGCCATGGGCAATTGGGCATGCCTTACAATATGCTAAGCACTGCAGCAGCATATTTCTCAATATAGACTCACAGTCTCACACAACAATGGTTTTCTTAGATAAAACCAGTTACCAGTACCAGTGCTGATAATGTTCTGCCGTGCCATATCTTAGGATTCGGAAGCAGTCTGAATAAAATAAATAATATTGTGATGAAAACACATCAGTGACTTGACTACTACATTTATTTGAGCATTTTTACATACTAATTCTTTGTTGTTATGCTTATTGCTTAATGTCCTGTTTTATAGCACTAATTTAAATTTAATGTATATAGTATAGACAGACATTCAATTTAAATTAGTGCTATAAAACACAGGGCATTAAGCTTGTTGACAACATTGATTGTACTAGTAGTTGTAATGTACAGATTACAGAATAGATCTTAACCGTCACAACAACGTGGGTCATACCGGGCCCTGGGGGGAACAGCACGGCAGCAGCAGCTATCACTGACCTGGCTCCAAAACTTCTACTAGTCTGTTGACAAACTTGACAACATTGATTGTACTAGTTTTACAGAATAGATCTTAAAGGGACATTTAACCCCAATTTTTTCTTTCATGATTTAGAAAGAGCATGCAGTTTTAAACAACTTTCTAATTTACTTCTATTATCTAATTTGCTTCATGCTCATGATATTCTTTGCTGAAAAGCATATCTAGATAGGCTCAGTAGCTGCTGATTGGTTGCTGCACATAGATGCCTCATGTGATTTACTCTCCCATGTGCATTGCTCTTTCTTCAGCAAAGGATATCTAAAAAATTAAGCAAATTAGATAATAGAAGTAAATTGGAAAGTTGTTTAAAATTGTATTCTCTATCTGAATCATGAAAGAAAAAATATGGGTTTAGTGTCCCTTTAACCGTCACAACGGTCACACAACGTGGGTCATCATGCCGGGGGGAACAGCACGGCAGCTGCAGCTCTCACTGACCTGGGTCCTGTCTGTCACAAAACTTCTACTAGTCCGACTCCGTTCGACTTAGTCACACCCGACACCGTGACCGTCCGTCTATGGGATCACTCACTGACACTGAGTGTGACGTAGCCGTGCGTGGCTGGCTCAGGGCTGCACTGTGGAGGGAGACACAACAAGACCTTGGCTCTCACCTCTTCACTGTCTGAGCATGTGACAGCGCACGCCGCATCTCACTCCGCGCCTGGATGACCTCCCGCCTGCCGCACCAGTCACACCCCCACTGACTAAGTCACTCACTGTCAGTGAGACTGGGACCGCTGATTGGCTAATGGGGCAGGCAGGGCTCCCGAGGCTGGTATAGACCAGCCTCTATTGGGAGCGGTATGGGCCACGAAGAGGACTCAGAGACATTAAGCTAATATTTGCCAGCAGCCACTGGGTGGCAGTCTCACTCTCCGCCGGCCCATACAAACAAATACAAACATATTACGCAACGGGGGGGGGGGGGGGGGGTCACCAATAAATACCCTAGATTTTTTTAATTTTTTATTAAAATTAAAGGGACACAGAACTCAAATTTTTTTCTTTTGTGATTCATATATAGCATGAAATTTTAAGCAACTTTCTAATTTACTCCTATTATCAACATTTCTTCATTCTCTTAGTATCTTTATTTGAAATGCAAGAATATAAGTTTGGATGCCGGCCCATTTTTGGTGAACAACTTGGGTTGTTCTTGCTGATTGGTGGATAAATTCATCCACCAATAAAAAACATGCTGTCCAGAGTTCTGAACCAAAAAAGAAGCTTAGATGCCTTTTTCAAATAAAGATAGCAAGTCAACAAAGAAAAATTTAAAATAGGAGTAAATTAAAAAGTTGCTTAAAATTGCATGCTCTATCTGAATCACGAAAGAAAAAAATTGGGTTCAGTGTCCCTTTAATTAAATCAGGTGTAATTACACAGATAGGACAGGTGAGGCGCTGCCTCCCCTGCCTCCTATGACAGCATGTCACAAGTAATTCTGCTTATTAATTGTTGCTTTGAATCTCACTGAAATACAAATACTTCAATTTAATGGGACTCAGAGTGCATAATATATTGAACTCTCCTCTTTCTAATCAATTGAACATTTGTATCTGGATTCCTCATATGCTTAAAGCTGTATGCTGTTAATTTACATTTACCTATGTCCTGGGAGTTTTCTTTGTTAGGTAATTAACCCCAACTGCTCTCAAATCATATGTCAGTTATCTGCAACATTCTCAAATACTTACCTACCAGTTACTATTCCACTTGGCTTTATTTTGAAGTTGTGTGCATTTATTTGCTTTAGTTGTTATTCCTCTCTCTGCAGTTCAACTGCTCATGTTGTATAGACTTAAACTAACTTTTATATTCTTGGGAGAGATAGGAATATCTATATTAAATGTAAGATTAATTTGGAGTAACATACCTCATATGTTATATCCTTTAATCCTACGTACACACTTACCTTTTATTGCTAGTTAGGAATATGCAGATAACTAGTAGGTGTGACAAAATATCCAAGCCCTAAAAAAAAATACAAAAATTTTCTTCTACCTGAGTAAGTCAGTTTTTACCTCTAAAATGGAGCAATCTGAAATGGCAACGCACGTCTTAAACTTTTCACAGAGAGTTGAAATATTACTTCAAAGGTTTCAAGATTTACATATGGAAAACCAAAGTATTAAGGTAATTTTAACTGCTTTAACCACTTCACATCCAGTGCCAACTGAATTCCCTGAACTTGCTGTCAGTCCTCCAGAATTTTTTTATGGAGACCGCCTCCAGTACCGTAAATTTAAGAATGCCTGCCAGCTTATGTTAAAGCCAAAAACTTATTGTACAGACTGCATAAAAGTCTGTAGTGCAATCTCTTATCTCAGACATGAACCTAGGGTATGGGCTAATGCTTTCCTCGAAACTGAAGACCCAATTCTCAACTCATTGGATCAATTTTTTTTTCCACCATGTTTTCCCTTTACGCAGATTTCAATACACAGATAACTGCTAAAACTGCACTAAGGAGTCTGAAACAAGGCAAGAGGCTAGTAGAAGACTTTACAGTTGAATTTAAAAGATGGGCTCGAGACTCAGAGTGGAATAACATCAGTTTACGCAATCAATTTTGTCTATCCCTCTCTGAAGCTTTGAAAGATGAGTTGGCAAGGCTTGAATTGCCCCAACATTGGAGGAGTTAATGATACTCACAACGTCTATAGATAGGAGGTTACGGGAACGCAGAGTAGAGCGTGGTCACTTTGAACAAACTAGAAAAACACCTAGAGCTGATTTAGACTACCCTAGCGAACAACCTAGCTCTGAACCCATGGAGATTGGAGTGGTCAGAGGACCCTTGACCACTGAAGAAAAACAAAGGAGGAGAACTCTCAAATTAATGTTTTTACCGCACTTCAAAGGACCATGATGTAAAGAATTGTTCTCTACTGAGGAAAACTCACCCTGGTAAAGAAAAAATAAATTCCACTTGTCTATCCATTCAGACTAAACTATCCTCATATTGTACTCTTTCTATTGTTATACAGTGGGATTAAGAACTTCAACAAGTTAAATCCATTCTAGATTCTGGAGCATGTACAAACTTCATTGATTCTCATTTTGTACAGAAGCACAAGATACCCATTATCAAGAAATCTTCACCTCTCCCAGTTAGAGTCATTGATGGAACTTCTTTAGCCAATGGGCCCATCACGCATCAGACTATCTCCTTACAGATGACTACTTCAAATGGACATACCGAACATATCACATTTGATATAATTCCCTCACCTCTTTATCCAGTAATCCTTGGTATTACCTGGCTTGCTGGCTGCAGCTACATTCACCAACAAATACTTGGCATGATTCAAAAATCCATTTTAACTCTCTTTACTATAATCAAACCTGTCTTCAACATGTACTCATAGTACAACCATCTCAACCTCCATTACCATCACTATATCAAGATTTCAAGGACGTCTTTAGTAAAATTGACGAGGAATCGTTACCAACTAACAGTCCATACGATTGTCCCATTAACCTTATCCCAGGAGCATCAATTCCATATGGCCATTTGAATCCACTCTCAGAACCTGAATTATTAGAACTAAAAAAATACTTGGAGGAAAATATCAGGAAAGGAATTATCAGACCATCCTCTTCACCTGCAGGAGCCGGAATTTTCTTTGTCTGCAATAAGGATAAATCTCTTTGTCCTATAATAGATTACCGTCTTTTGAATAAAATTACTGTGAAAAAACGTTATCCACTGCCTCTCATCCCAGAATTGATTGAAAGGTTACAAAAGGCAAAAAGTTTCACTAAGTTAGACCTTAGAGGGGCTTTTAACTTAGTATGCATAAAAGAAGGAGATGAGTGGAAAACCGCCTTCCGCACCAGGTATGGTCTGTATGAGTACTTAGTCATGCCTTTCGGCTATGTAATGCCCCAGCAACCTTTCAGTTTTTATAAACAATATTTTCCGAGACTTACTTGATGTCTGTGTAGTCATTTATTGGATGACCTCTTGATCTATTTCACCACTGAAACAGAACACATCAAGCATGTACATTGGGTGTTGGCTAGATTGCGTACTCATCATCTTTATGCTAAACTTGAGAAGTGCATTTTCAATTCTGTCAACATTAGCTTCCTTAGATATAAAATCACGCCAGGTGGTATTCATATGGACTAACTGGCCAACTCCTAATAACAAGAAAGCACTACAAACATTTTTAGGTTTTGTAGACTTTTAGAGAAAATTAATCAAGGATTATTCAGCTATCGTTAAAACCTCTAACTAGACTCACCAGAACTACTCCATATTATTGGTTTTCAGAAGCTCAGAACGCATTTAATTATTTGAAAGGAAGATTTACATCCAAACCTATTTTGGAGATGCCAAATCCTAACTTACAATACATACTAGAAGTTGATGCTTCGAATACGCTTTAGGAGCAGTACTTTCTCAAAAATAACCTTAGACCAACATCGTCCATCCTATTGCATATCACTGCAGGAGCCTAACTCCAGCAGAAACTAACTATCCCATAGGTGAGAAGGAACTGCTTGCTATAAAGGATGCATTTGAGACATAGAGACATCTACTCGAGGGAACAATCTTACCTGTTATGGTATACTCTGACCATCGGAATTTAGAATAACTCAGATCAAATAAAACATTATCATCCAGACAAGTCAAATGGAGTCTTTACTTTGAAAGGTTTAACTACATCATCACTTATTGGTCAGGTTCAGCCAATGGGAAAGCAGACACTCTTTCCAGAATACAGCCTCTTCCTGAACCTAATGAAGCATCCTACATCATACCTCAGGATCATATTATCAGTTTGCTTGGCCCATTTGAATCTAAAGTCAAGAATGCATTGTCTAGTGATACCACTATTATACCCTACCATCTCCTACAACAAGACTCAACCCACTTATACTACAAAGACCAAAAACTCTACGTACCTCCTTCTCTTCGCCTAGAGATACTAAAACAAATACATGATGCTCCTCTAGCAGGTCATCCGGGGATACAAAGAACCTTGGAGCTTATTCAAAGAGAGTTCTGGTGGCCCAAATTACAAAAAAACATCTATGATTATGTTATATCTTGTACCATTTGTGTCACATCAAAATGTGACAGGAATTATTCCTATGGACTCTTGACCTCTCTACCCATACCTGACCATCCTTGGGAATCCATCTCAATATACTTCATAGTCGAATTACCCTCATCTCAGAATCATAACACTATCCTCGTTGTAGGACCCTTCACCTGCCGCAACTGTGCCTTCTCCTCCCTCCAAACCACTAACCTGCCAGTCGCCTCTCACGCCTTCTCCTCCCTCCGAACCACTAACCTGCCAGTCACCTCATGCAAAAATAACCGCAACCACCTCAACTGCATCCTCCTCAACACCCGCTCCATCCGCAAGCACGCCGTCGAAATCTGGAACCTGCTCAACTCCACCTCCCCGGACATTGCCTTCCTTACTGAAACCTGGCTGAACCCCACATCAATGCCAGACATCGCCATCCACGACGGATACAAGATCTCCCACAAGGACCGCAGCAACCGACCGGGAGGAGGCATCGCCATCGTCCACAAACACTCCATCCATGTCACAACCAGCTCCGACTACCACTCACCAGGCTTGGAACACCTACACTTCAAGATCCAGGTCAGTCCCAACACTACCCTCCGTGGCACCCTCATCTACAGACCTCCCGGAACTCGTCCTGCCTTCTGTGACTCCATCACCGGCCTCATTGCACCCCACACCCTCCCCTCAACAGACTATATCCTCCTCGGTGACCTCAACTTCTACCTAGACAACCCCAATGACCACAACACTGCCAACCTCTTAGAAAACTTTGGAACCAACAGTCTTAAGCCACTCGTCAACTCCCCAACCCACTCAGCCGGACACACACTCGACCCTATCTTCTCTGTAGGCAACCACATCTCAGTCAACCACATCACTGAACTCCATTGGACCGACCACCATTGCATACATTTTTCCTTCAACAAACCCACCGCACACCTCCAGCAGCACCACCCAGCCCGCAAAAACTGGAACAACATCACCGAAGACCAACTGCACTCCACCCTGAACAAGTGCCCCCCAGCTACCTCCACAGATGCCAACTCCTCCGCCCGCAACCTCCACCACTGGCTCACAGACTGCGCCAACACCCTTGCCCCTCTCAAGAAATCGTCCAACCGCCAACCCACCAACAAGGCTAGTTGGTTCACGCCTGCCCTCCAGGACTCCAAACGCCACTGCAGGGGATTGGAAAGGACCTGGAGATCCAGCAAGACCCCTTCAAATAAAACAGCCTACTAAGAAGCCATCACTACCCACCACCACCTCATCAAAACCACCAAGAAGACAGCCATCCAAGATAGAATCAATGCCAACGTCCACAACAGCAAGGAGCTGTTAACAGTCATCAAGGAATTCTCCAATCCCAACAGCAACACCAATGACATCCCGCCCTCCCAGGACCTCTGTGATAACCTTGCAATGTACTTCCACCGCAAGATCATCGACATCTATGACAGCTTCGCGCCCCAGAACTCACCCACCACTGCCTACCCACCAACTCCAACTGATACCTCACCCAAATACACCACCGCCTACCCCCCACTGACCATCTGGAGCCCCCTCACCACAGAGGACACCATCAGGATCATGAGATCGATCCACTCCGGAGCACCCTCGGACCCATGCCCGCATCACATTTTCAACAAAGCGGGTGACACCATCGCCCCCGAGCTCTGCAGCACCATCAACTGCTCCATCGAAACCAGCACCTTCCCAGATGACTGGAAGCATGCAGAATTAAAACCCCTACTGAAAAAACCCACAGTTGACCCCAATGATCCGAAGAACTACCGCCCAATCTCTTTGCTCCCCTTTGTGGCCAAAGTCATCGAGATGTCCATCAACGCACAACTCGTTGACTACATCAAAGCCAACCACACCGTGGACCCCTCCCAATCCGGTTTCAGGAGCAACCACAGCACAGAGACTGCCCTCCTCTCTGCCACAGATGACATCCTCGCCCTACTCGACCGAGGAGAGACCGTTGCCCTCATTTTCCTAGACCTCTCAGCAGCATTCGACACTGTCTCCCACCTCACCCTCCACAACCGACTACACGATGCCGGCAAACGCGGCAAAGCCCTGGAATGGATCACCTCCTTCCTCACCAGCAGAACCCAGAAAGTTAGACTCCCACCCTTCACCTCCAAGCCCACAGAAATCAGCTGCGGTGTACCCCAAGGCTCTTCTCTGAGCCCCACTCTATTCAACATCTACATGGCCCCTCTCTCCGCCATTGCCCGACGACACAACCTCAACATTGTCTCCTATGCCGACGACCCCCAGCTAATCATCTCACTCACCAGTGACCCCCACCACCGCCAAGAGAAACATCTACGAAGGGCTGACAGCAGTCACCACCTGGATGAACTACAACTGCCTAAAGCTGAATGCAGACAAGACCGAAGTCCTCCTCCTCGGTCCCACCACATCCGCTTGGAATAACTCCTGGTGGCCCACGGACACCCTCCAACCCCCACCGACCATGCACAAAATCTAGGTGTCATCCTGGACTCATCACTTTCCATGGACCGGCAAATCAACGCCGTCTCCTCTGCATGCTTCCACACACTTCACCTGCTGCGAAAGATCTTCAAATGGATCCCAACCGAGACCAGGAAGACTGTCACTCACGCCCTCGTCAGCAGCCGAATGGACTATGGTAACGCACTCTACGCCGGCACCACCATCAAGCTCCAAAAGAGACTACAGCACATCCAGAACTCCTCGGCTAGACTAATCCTTGACATTCCTCGTCAATGCCACATCACCAAATACCTGCGGGACCTGCACTGGCTCCCCATCAACAAAAGAATAACCTTCAAGCTTCTCACCCATGCATTCAAGGCCCTCCACAACATCGGTCCGGAATACTTGAACCACCGCGTTACCTTCTACACACCTGCCAGACAACTTCGATTGGCTGACCAAGCCCTCGCTGTCATCCCCCACATCAGGAAAACCACAGCGGGAGGCAGATCCTTGTCTCACCTGGCTGCCAAGACTTGGAACACCCTCCCGCTGCACCTTAGACAAGCTACCGGCCTAACTAAGTTCAGAAAGTACCTCAAGACCTGGCTCTTTGACTGAACTGCAACCCTCAGCGCCTTGAGACCCTTACGGGTGAATAGCCGTGCTTTACAAGAACCCAATAGATAGATAGATAGATAGATAGATAGATAGATAGATAGATAGATAGTCGATCAGCTCAAAAAGATGGATCACTTTATACCCTTAACTTCTTTACCCTCTGCTATCAAAACTGCCCGAATCTTCATTAGCAATATAGTCAAATTACATGGAATACCAGTCAGTATCACAACAGATATGCAAACTACAGGTATCATCTTCTCTTCCACAACTTACGTTCACCTCCATCTACTAACATTGCAGTTACTGACACTCTTGCTAATCTCAGGAATGCCTCACACGTCATCCGTACTAACATCAAGTCTGCTCAACGTAGACATAAGTTCTACTATGATCAACATAAGAGAACACCCCCTACTTATCAAATTGGGGATAAAGTCTGTTTGTCAACCAAAAATCTCAGGCTCCAAACCCCGTCAAAAAAACTGAGTAAACTATTTATAGGACCGTTTTCGATCCAGAAAATTGTGAATGCCAATGCGGTTACATTTCAATTACCTTCTCATCTCCTCATCCACCCTACTTTCCACGTTTCACTTTTGAAACCTTTCAAGGAAAATAATTTTCCTAACAGGAATCCCCAGCCTCCTCCACCTATCTCTGTTGAGGGTCATGAGGAATATGAAGTGCACAGTATCCTAGATTCACAATTTCACAGACGTCGCCTGCAATACCTTGTACGATCGAAAGGGTATGATGCCTCTGAAGACTACTGGATTCCAGCGTCTTACATCTCTACTCCTCATCTAGTTTGAGCCGTCAATTGGAACCACCCAACCAAACCCTGTGCTCGCCCTGGAGGGCTCCATTGAAGAGGGGGTCCTGTCATGTTTAAGTGCTGCTGTTCCTTTAATTCTGGAATAATCACCTTTCCTGACTCTGGCGGTGTATATAAGTCTGACACTCCCCTAAGAAACTGCTTGGATATTGTCTTGCAACCTCAGTTCAAGTCTAAGCTAAACTGTGTGAAGTTACCTCTCTGTTTGCTTCATGCCTGTTTGTTTTCCCTTGAGCTCTAAGCCTCTCAGTGTGTGGAGTCTTTCCAGGAGATTTCAAGGTAATCTACAATCTGGGAGGAATCCTTTAACAAACACTTCTGCTGTTAATTTGTTTCCTAAAGGTGAAGTCAGCACTACCAATCTGGATCACCAGCTGAATGTCTGGTCTCAAACACAGCCCTTTTCTGACACAGACAGCTGCAAGATTCTCTGGAGTAGTTTGTAAGTAATTTTGCTTATTAATTGTTGCTGTGAATCTCACTGAAATACAAATACTTCAATTTAATGGGACTCAGAGTGCATAATATATTGAACTCTCCTCTTTCTAATCAATTAAATATTGTATCTGGATTCCTCATATGCTTAAAGCTGTATGCTGTTAATTTACATTTACCTATGTCCTGGGAGTTTTCTTTGATAGTTAATTAACCCCAACTGCTCTCAACTCATATGCCAGTTATCTGCAACATTCTCAAACACTTACCTACCAGTTACTATCCCACTTGGCTTTATTTTCAAGTTGTGTGCATTTATTTACTTTAGTTGTTGTTCCTCTCTCTGCAGTTTAACTGTTCATGTTGTATAGTCCCAAACTAACTTTTATATTCTTGGGAGAGATAGGAATATCTATATTAAATGTAAGATTAATTAGGAGTAACATACCGCATATGTTATATCCTTAAATCCTATGTACACACTTACCTTTTATAGCTAGTTAGGAATATGCAAATAACTATTTAATTTATCAATTGAACCTCTAGCTATCCTTTTAAGAGAGAACATACAATGTATCCTATTAGCCGCCACAGAATTACAAATTGCACTCTATGCAGACGATCTGCTTTTATTTGTTAGGAATACGCAAACAAATATACCCAAAATTTTGTATGCTTTTCAGGCTATAGAATCAATTTCTTCAAATCAGAAATCTTATGGATTAATAAAGACCACTCTTCAGCAAAAGTCCCCTTTATGGAGGTTAAAGAATATATATAATATTTGGGACTCAAATTTAGTTTATCACCTGATGGCTGGTTCGATTAAAATTATAAGCCTTTATGGAACTATTTCAAAGAGGAATTAACAAGATGGATTCACCTCCCAATCTCCCTTTCAGGCAAGGTCAACTTTATAAAAATGATAATCTTCCCTTAATTACTCTACGTTATGCAAAATATACATATATTTATAAAAAATAAAGATTTATTAAGTCTTAATAAAATGTTTAGAGAATTTCTTTGGGGCGTGCGCAAGAAATCAAGATTATCATCATATAGGTTAATTTAAAGTAATTTATGTGGTGGCTTTGGTTTACCATCTATTGAGTGGTACAATTGGGTATGTATTGCGAAAATAGCCATAGACTGGATGACGATATACGGTTATTATTCTTTACGGGAATTAGAAACAAATTTAGCCATCTCATTCTCATTATGTGCATTACTACATCTAGAAACAAAACATTTACCTAACGAAATACAAAACATGAGGTCTATGAAAAATCAATATTGGCCTGGCATAAATTATGCAAATTATGTAATATAGACCCGTATTTCTCACGCTACCTGCCCATTACTGGTAATCCAGAGTTAATCCCAGGGGTAAACTCAATCCTGTTTAATAAATGGAAAGAACAAGGTTTAGAATTTATAGAACATATGTGGGATAAAGAATATGCACACATCAAATCGTTTGAATTTCTGAAAAAACAATTTAATATAGAGAATAAAGATTTTTATGCATATTTGCATGTAAGACATCTATTAGAGTCAATTAAAAGTAAAAATTAATTTTGAGCAAGACTGAAAAGATATAAACACAGTCCTTAAGAACGGTCATACATCCATATCCTATTGGTACAATATGATATTAAATAGGGTGGGTGACAAAAACTTAGACCACATAATACGTATTTGGCAAAATAAAAGTATAGCTATTACTAAGATACAAGTCACAAAAAGGTTTTACCAGAGTTAGAGCGTCAAGGCTCTCTATCTCATGGTGTGAAACTCACATCAAATTGATTAATGCTGCCGACTTAACCCCACAAGAGATGTCCAGATGGTCTCAGAGTAATATATATCACTGCATGAGATGTTATCGGCCAAAAGCAGACATTGCTCACTGTATCTGGTATTGTCCTAAAGTCAATAAGATCTGGAATACAATTTTCTATTGGTTATCTAAATTAACAAATAAAAAAAAGGCTTACTCTCTATGATGTCTTACTTACCCAAGAATCAAATCCTAGACTCTTAAATATTAAGCTAATTAACAATGCCATCCTATGTGGCCGGGCGATTATATTTGCAAGCTGGAAAGATAAGAAAGAACCTAACTTTAACAAATGTATCTCTAAACTAAGATTCCAGATGATAATAGAACAGTTTGACATCCCTATTGACAACCCATCTGCCCCTACTGCCTCTAAACTTCTCTCACTCACTAACTCCTTCGGCCTCTCACAATCCACCCTATTCCCTACCCACTGTGATGGACACTCTATTGATCTGGTATTCTCCTATCTCTGCTCTCTCTCTGATGTTGCCTGTCGACCATTCCCCATCTCTAACCACCATCTGCTCACCTTTAATCCCAATATAGATGCTAAACCTACTTCCCCCTCTCGCCCCCCGCACCAGTAGAAATCTGCACACTGTGGACCCTCCCCAACTCTCCAATCTTATTCATATACCCCTCTCCCACACTTCCACAATATCCAGCCCTGACCTTGCTATAACCCACTATAACAATATTTTCTCCGCTGCACTTGACACTCTCGCTCCTCCCCAACTTCGCAAAGCCCAACGTCGTCAGCTCCAGCCCTGGCACTCCCAACAAACATGCTACATACAAAAATGCTCACACACTGCTGAACGTGCCTGGATGAAATTCAGCTCTGAACCGGATTTCCTGCACTATAAGTTCACTCTTTACTCTTACACCTCTGCCCTTCGCTTAGCTAAGCAAACATACTTCTCTTTTCTTATATCCACTCACTCTTCAAACCCTAAAAGACTCTTCTCCATTTTCAACTCTCTCCTCTACCCACCTGCACCACCCCCCTCATCTGCATTCAGTGCTCAAGACCTTGCTGACTATTTTTTCAATAAAACACTTGCCATCCGAAGAAACATCCCAACACAAACCTGCAATCTCCCAACTTCACTCCCAGTCACCCCCTCTGCCACTCTCTGCACCCTCCTCCCAACCACTGAGAGCAAAGTGGCTTCCCTTTTGTCTTCCTCTCACCTCACTACCTGCCCACTTGACCCTATTCCTTCACATCTAATTCCCCCTCTGTCTCCCACCCCCACTCTGGCTCTTACTTACGTATTCAACCTATCCCTTTCTACCGGCTCATTCCCTGCCTCCTTCAAACATGCAAAGTTCACCCCCATCCTCAAAAAACCCTCCCTCGACCCTAACTCCCCTGCAAACTACCGCCCCATTTCACTGCTCCCGCTAGCTTCAAAATTACTTGAAAAACTAGTTTTCAATCGCCTAACCCAATTCCTGTCCTCCAACTCATTGCTCGACTGCCCTGCAATCTAGCTTCCGTCCCCAACACTCAACTGAGACTGCCCTCACCAAGGTTACTAACAATCTCCTTTCTGCTAAAAACAAACTACTACTCTATACTCATCTTACTGGACCTCTCTGCTGCCTTCGACACTGTTGACCATCCCCTTCTCCTACAGACTCTCAGCTCTCTTGGGGTCTGTGACACTGCCCTCTCCTGGATTCACTCTTATCTCTCTAACAGATCCTTCTCTGTCTCTTCTGCTGGTGACTCCTCCTCTCTTTTGCCTCTGTCTGTTGGAGTACCTCAAGGCTCTGTCCTGTGTCCTCTACTCTTCTCTATTTACACTTCTTCACTGGGTAAACTTATCAACAGCTATGGCTTCAGCTATCATCTCTATGCTGATGATACCCAGATCTACATTTCCACCCCTGCACTCTCTCCTTCTTTCAATTCTCACATCAGCGACTGCTTATCTGGCATTTCCTCCTGGATGGAATCTCACCACCTAAGTATAAACATGTCCAAGACTGAACTACTTCTAATTCCCCCCTCTAACTCTACTCCAGTTTCTAATTTTTCCATCACTGTTGGTGGCACCACTATCTCCCCATCACCCCAAGTCTGCTGCCTTGGAGTCACGCTTGACTCGAATCTGTCCTTCATTTCCCACATCCAATTGCTCTCTTCATCCTGCAGCAACCACCTACGCAATATCTCCAAAATTCGTCCGTTTCTAGGTGCTGAAACTACTAAACAGCTAATCCACTCCCTGGTCATTTCCCGACTTGACTACTGTAACTACTTACTAACTGGCCTCCCTCTCTCCCGCCTCTCTCCCCTCCAATCCATCCTAAATGCATCTGCCAGACTAATCCACCTCTCTCGACTCTCTGTTTCTGCTGCACCTCTCTGTGAGTCCCTTCACTGGCTCCCCATTCACAACAGAGTTAAATTCAAAATTCTCACCCTGACCTACAAAGCCCTCACCAATGCTGCCCCACCCTACCTGTCCTCACTTATCAACAAATACACTCCTGCCCGCCCCCCTAAGATCCAACAATGACCTGCTTCTTGCATCCTCTACCATCACCTCCTCTCATGCTAGACTACAGGACTTCTCTCGTGCGGCACAAACCCTCTGGGAACGCACTTCCTCGTGCTGTCAGACTTGCCCCTAACCTCTCCTCCTTAAACGTTCCCTAAAGACCTTTCTGTTCAGGGAAGCTTATCACCCGACTTATTAACATACTAACTTCACTTAACTAACAGCTGCCCTCTATCTCCTCACTAATATCATTCTCACCCTTGCAGTCCCCACCTCCTGTTTCCCATCCTACCCATCTAGATTGTAAGTTCCCATGGGAATAGGGCCCTCAATTCCCCCTGTTTTTGTCTGTAAATTCTTGTCTTATCGTATTGTTTCTCCATTGTAATGTTATCCTTGTACCCATGGGCAGCGCTGCAGAATCTGTTGGCGCTTTATAAATAAAGAATAATAATAATAATAATATCCAATCTGCAGTTAGATATAGGAAAATATTTTGCAAAATGGTATCCCTTTATTAAATCAGAACCAATTAATACTCAAAAGCAGTTGGTATATCAATTTAAGGAAACAATATATATACAGGAAGCAGTGCTAAGTGGCGACCTTGAATTTGTACAGGATTTTTAGTAATCTCCTTTTTTTTTTTTTTCTCCTGCCCTCCTCCCGGGCCCCACCACCCACCCTTTTTTAATTACTTATAATTTAGGACATAATTTACTTTTTTCTCTGCCCTTTACTTTTTATATATGTTTAAGTGGTAATGTTGAAAGGTGAAGGGCAGAAGCACCAAAAATTAAACTGTTTTATTTCAAGCATAATTTGTCAAATTTACAGCCGCACAATATTGTTTTTATTTTAGTATTCATCATACGGCAAGCTAGCCAGAACACATGTATGTTCAGAAAAAGCAATAATTGAATCTGCATATGATTTGTAATCTGTTAATTGTCTATGAATAAAGATATTAATAAAAAATAGTTTTTGGCAAATTTTAAATTTAATCCAATCTTCCCTCCCCAGTCCCCCTGTATCATGTGATAGCCATCAGCCAATTATAAAATGCATAAACATATATACTGTTATACTGTGCACTTTTGCACATGCTCAGTAGCAGCTGGAGCCTCAGAAAGTGTGCATATAAAAAGAATGTGCATGTTTTGATAATGGAAGTATATTGAAAAGGTTTTTAAATAGCATTCTTTATAATCCAGAAACATTAATTTTGACTTTATTTGTCCTTTAATTATTTTATATCAAAATAAAGTGAATATCATATTAGATAGATAACTTTGACAATAATATTATTATTTTAGTAAGTTGGTTTGAAAGTTCAGTTGCTTAACTAGTCGTCTACATTATCTATGACTAATCAGAGCTAATGGTCCAAATTTTGGCAGGTTCTTCTGAAGTTGACAGTTTAAGAACAATTTATTTGGATAATTATTATTTATAGTGCTAAATTTTAAATACATGTGATAGCCCTGAGTTCTTGTATATCTCTGTGACATTCTAAAGACTCATCTAAGGTACAAAAATAATAAGGCTTTTTTTAAAAAAAATACACCTGTGAGAAATGGCATTGTTAAAGGTAGACATGTGCATGGCGAAAAAATTTGGTTCGGTTCGGATTGATTCGGATTTTTTCGAATTTCGGATCGGAGCGATTCGAATTCGGAAAAATTTGAATCAATTCGGTTCGAATTTGTTTCAGATTCATCCGGATTCTAATAAATTTGGTTCGGATTTGTTTCGGATTCATTCGGATAACATTTATAAAGGCAAATTTTAAACTCTTTTGTTTCGATTTCTTCTTTTCTTTTCTAACGGGAAAGTTCAATTAACAAAAAAGCTACAGTCCTGCAACAATAAAAAAACAATTGGGGTAGTATCCCCACTTCCAAACCTAAAGAATTGTGGAAAAAGAAAAGAATGTTATGTCATACGACCTGTAAGCGCCCAGGGCTAGAATGGGATGTCAGTTCGAGGTGGGAAATGCCATGGATTTAATGGGCATCGAGACCTGATCCACACTTTCAGATACGAAGTGAGGCCCTGGGCTGGCAGAATTTTGAGTTTTGTGCGGTTGGTTGTTTATCCACTGAGAGTCTCTGGGGGAGAATTGGCGGTCCTCTGGGTGCGTGATGTTGAGTTGGAGGGTTTTGTTGAATCTTGGCAGGTCCTCCAGCGACCTGAGGGTGGATGTTGTATCTCCCTTAGATGCGGTAATGCTGACCGGGAATCCCCACCGGTATGGGATCTGCTGCTCCCTCAAGACTGTGGTGATGAAACTCAGCTCCCTCCTAGGCGTTAGGAAAATCCCATTGAAAATATAGGATACGCAAATGACGTAAGGGGATTTGCGGTATTTTCGAGTCGCGACAAAAAAGTCTAACGCAAGACTCCTAATCTAGCAGTAAGTCTTTTAATAAAAATTGTGCCGCTTTTGTCTGGAACAGGAAAAGACACACCCTATCTATAACCAAATTGTATCAACTTCCAGAATACGGTGGCTTCTCACTCCCCGACATAAAGTGGTATAATATTTCAATATTAGCACGATTTGCTCTTGATTGGATTACAGGTACTAGTCATTTCACCAATTTTCAAATTAAGGGGAATCTGGTATCCCCATTTCTGCTCAAATCTATCATTCACTGCCCTGCATCACAGCTTCTTTTAGATGTCAAAAATAAGTTGGTATTTCGAAACATCGCTATAGAATGGCAAAAACTCTGTGTTGCACTAGATATAGACTATTGTATATCTTCCTATTTACCTATTAGAGGTAACATACTCACATATCAAACTAATTAATAATTCTTATATTACCCCTTTAAAATTAGCTAAATGGACGAGAGATAAAACAAGTAATTGCTTTAAATGCAATAGAGTCAATGCTGATTTACTTCATTGTTTTTGGATGTGCCCAAAAATTAAACAGTTCTGGCTAAAGGTGGCCTACTGTTCTTTGGATGAATATGTTTTGTAACTATAATTTCTAATGTATACTGTGCTAATTATAAATAAATGCTTTTAAAAAATAAGAGTGTACTTAAAGGGCCACTAAACCCAAAATCTTTCTTTCATGATTCAGATAGAGAATACAAATTTAAACAACATTACAATTTACTATTATTTATTTTGCTTCATTTTTTATATATGCTTAGTTGAAGAAAAAGCAATGCACATGGTGAGCCAATCGCACTAGGCTTCTATGTGCAACAACCAATCAGCAGCTACTGAGCATATCTAGATATGCTTTTCAGCAAAGAATATCAAGAGAATAAAACAAATTAGATAATATAAGTAAATTAGAAAGATGTTTAAAATTGCATTCTCTTTCTAAATCACGAAAGAAAAAAATGTGGGTTTCATGGCCATTTAAGTATGCTGTGTGCACCCGCATTTTAAAAGCAGCACTGACTCAATTTGCATCATTGCTGACATGATACAAGCCCCACTGGCTCTCTGAGTAGCTGCAGCATTTAAAATGCTGGTGCACTGAGAATATCTAGCTATGCTTCACATGCATGTGTAGAGACAAATGCTAACACTAAAACAGTGGTAACTTTTGCTAGAAGCATTTTTGCCAATATATGTATATTGTAAATATAAGTCTGTCCAAAGATGTAATTCATCTAAGTGCAATAAATCTGTGAGAGTGAATGATCAGCACTGGGATTCACAGACCATACTTAACTTTCATTATTTTCGTAACATTATGAAAAGACACGTTTAAAGGACCAGTCAACACATTAGATTTGCATAATCAACAAATGCAAGATAACAAGACAATGCAATAGCACTTAGTCTGAACTTCAAATGAGTAGTAGATTTTTTTATAATAAATTTTAAAGTTATATATATTTCCACTCCCCTTGTACCATGTGATAGCAATCAGCCAATCACAAATGAATATACGTATAGTCTGTGAATTCTTGCACATGCTCAGTAGGATCTGGTGACTCAAAAATTATAAATATAAAAGACTGTGCACATTTTTTTTAATGGAAGTAAATTGGAAAGTTGTTTAAAATTACATGCTGTATCTGAATCATGAAAATGTAATTTAACCTGAGTGTCCCTTAAGCCAAGAAAGTGCAGCTGCCTCTCAAGCTGTATTTAAAACAATTTTCAACTCCCAGACCAAATTCTTCAATAGAAAGATGATGGGAGTCTCAGTGAAAGGCTCCATAGAATAGCACAGGAATTGGAAAGGCATGTATGGATTTTAGTTAGCTATATTACAACACTCTATGCAAACTATCACCTAGATTACGAGTTTTGCATTATGAGGGGTGCGGTGCTAACGAGCAGTTTTTTCTCACTGCTCACTTACAGACAGTGCTGGAATTATGGGTTTTTACAAACCCGTCGTTAAAAGACAAGAAGTGAGCGGAGAGCAAAATTGTGCTCCATACCGCACTTCAATACCAGCTCTGCTTAAGTCAGCGGTGAGCTGGTCGTACGTGCTCGTGCACAATTTCCCCATAGGAATCAACGGGGAGAGATGGCTGAAAAAAAGTCTAACACCTGCAAAAAAGCAGCCTAAAACTCACTAACGCAGCCCCATTGATTCCTATGGGGAAATAAAATTTATGTTTACACCTAACACCCTAACATGAACCCCGAGTCTAAACACCATTAATCTTACACTTATTAACCCCTAATCTGCCGCCCCGATATCGCCGACACCTGCATTATATTTATTAACCCCTAATCTGCCGCTCCGGATACCGCCGCCACCTACATTATACTTATGAACCCCTAATCTGCTGCCCCCAACATCGCCGCCACCTACATTATATTTATTAACCCCTAATCTGCCGCCCCCAATGTCGCCGCCACCTACCTACAATTATTAACCCCTAATCTGCCGCCTCCATCGTCGCCACCACTATAGTAAACATATTAACCCCAAAACCGCCGCACTCCCGCCTCGCAAACATTAGTTAAATATTTTTAACCTCTAATCTGCCACCCCCAACGTCACCGCCACTATACTAAATGTATTAACCCCTAAACCTAAGTCTAACCCTAACCCTAACACCCCCTAACTTAAATATAATTTAAATAAATCTAAATAAAATTACTATAATTAACTACATTATTCCTATTTAAAACAATATACTTACCTATAAAATTGACCCTAAACTAGCTACAATATAACTAATAGTTACATTGTAGCTAGCTTCGGGTTTATTTTTATTTTACAGGCAAGTTTGTATTTATTTTAACTAGGTAGAATAGTTATTAAATAGTTATTAACTATTTAATAACTACATAGCTAAAATAAATACAAAAGTACCTGTAAAATAAAACCTAACCTAAGTTACAATAACACCTAACACTACACTATAATTAAATAAATTAACTAAATTAAATACAATTAAATAAATAAATTCTGCCGCTTCCTTGAGGATGGATGTCCGGTCTTCAGAACTGTAAGTCGATCTTCAGGGGGTTAGTGTTAGGTTTTTTTAAGGGTGTATTCGGTGGGTTTTATTTTTTGCTTAGGGTTTGGGCCTGCAAAAGAGCTAACTACCCTTTTAAGGGCAATGCCCATCCAAATGCCCTTTTCAGGGCAATGGGGAGCTTAGTTTTTTTAGTTAGGTTTTTATTTGGGGGGGTTGGTTTTGTGGGTGGTGGGTTTTACTGTTGGGGTGTTGTTTGTATTTTATTTTACAGGTAAAAGAGCTGATTTCTTTGGGGCAATGCCCCGCAAAAGGCCCTTTTAAGGACTATTGGTAGCTTAGTTTAGGCTAGGTTTTTTTTATTTTGGGGGGCTTTTTTATTTTGATAGGGCTATTAGATTAGGTGTAATTAGTTTAAATATCTGTAATTTGTTTATTATTTTTTGTAATTTAGTGTTTGTTTGTTTTTGTACTTTAGCTACTTTAATTTAATTTATTTAATTGTATTTAATTTAGTTAATTTATTTAATTATAGTGTAGTGTTAGGTGTTATTGTAGCTTAGGTTAGGTTTTATTTTACAGGTACTTTTGTATTTATTTTAGCTAGGTGGTTATTAAATAGTTAATAATTATTTAATAACTATTCTACCTAGTTAAAATAAATACAAACTTGCCTGTAAAATAAAAATAAACCCTAAGCTAGATACAATGTAACTATTAGTTATATTGTAGCTAGCTTAGGGTTTATTTTATAGGTAAGTATTTAGTTTTAAATAGGAATAATTTAGTTAATGATAGTAATTTTATTTATATTTATTGTAATTATATTTAAGTTAGGGGGGTGTTAGGGTTGGACTTAAATTTAGGGGTTAATAACTTTAATATAGTGGCGCGACGTTGGGGGAGGCAGATTAGGGGTTAATAAATGTAGGTAGGTGGCGGCGATGTTAGGGGCGGCAGATTAGGGGTTAATAAAATTTAACTAATGTTTGCGAGGTGGAAGTGTGGCGGTTTAGGGGTTAATATATTTATTAAAGTGGCGGCGATGTCCGGTTCGGCAGATTAGGGGTTGAAAAATTTTTTTTAGTGTTTGCGATGTGGGGGGCCTCGGTTAAGGGGTTAATAAGTAGTTTATGGGTGTTAGTGTACTTTTTAGCACTTTAGTTAAGAGTTTTATTTTGATAGGGCTATTAGATTAGGTGTAATTAGTTTAAATATCTGTAATTTGTTTATTATTTTTTGTAATTTAGTGTTTGTCTGTTTTTGTACTTTAGCTAATTTAATTTATTTAATTGTATTTAATTTAGTTAATTTATTTAATTATAGTGTAGTGTTAGGTGTTATTGTAACTTAGTGGACAAAAAAGAGAGGAAGAGTCCTCACTGAAGACTGCACGTATAGCACGGTCAGGGGGTTATAGAGCGTAGGGGAGCTCTATTCTATTTTAAATCTACCTAGAATTGTTGGCCTGTATTGGCGGGATAGAATGTTAAAACGTTAAAATACTTAAATAACAAACTAGTTATCAGACTTACTTTGCTATCTAACTAGCGTATGCAAACCTAAGACCGCTTCAACTAGTTCAGCTATACACTGCCGATAAAGCTCTTTATGTAAAACTTGCTATCTAATGAGAGCTAAATGCTGGTACCGTACCGAGGGGCAAAATCAATACCAGCCTTAATTTAAAAACAACATAAATAATTATTCAGACTGCTTGTGAACTCTTACGGTGCTGCTATTAGAAACAACTCTTCTGCTATCACTTCAAGTGGGGCTAGGATTGACACGGCTATAGATCTTTTTAATAGCAATGCAGCAAATTCAAATAATCTAATAGGACTATTACGAGTCTCTTACTACAAACATAGACTGGATATATACAGGCATAGAAATTTGGTTAAAACATTTTACCACACTAAAGAAATTCATGTTTGCATACTTAAGACAATCGACTCGGTTTACCGTTGTAAACCTACTAGTCTGCATTGTGTAATCCACTTAGCATTAATGTGTCTCCTATTGCACTACTGTGTATACTTTAGTGTGTAGCAATTTTACCCAAACTGTTGCAGCAACAAATACTTAGTAACTGCACAAGTTCAGTTTATAAGGTAGAAAGCAATCCAGATATGAATGACTTATTTAACTCATGCATATAAATCCTAGTTTGAGATATCCAGCTACTGATATGCCAAAATATATTACTTTGATTATATCAGTAGGCTTAGTTTGAATAATATCCCTAAAATAATAAACCGACAGTGGGTACTATTACACTTATGTTGTTTCACATTAGATGTGGATCCATATTGGTCAATACAGCAAAAATCTTATCAAGATAAGTGTAATGTGAAAAAAACTCACAACATTTAGTATCAATACAAGTACAACAAAAATAGGATATTATATGTACAAATAAAGTGATACTACAAAATTACAAGTATTATTCTTCCTTTGTGTTACTATTATTATACCCTATCCCAATTACAATATAAAATTGGGATATAGATCTCCTTTTGACAACTTATGACTAACTACAGCCTACTAATCATAAGGTCTCAGAATATTGTCAAACTAGGTTTTAACATAGCGGAGTATCCATACATTATAATTCTATGATCAAATATATGTTCAACTTCTGAACAATAGAACTTTAATACAATAAACTGAAGATCTTTATTATGATGTTGCATAAGCATTATATACTATTCTACTACAATAAACTGACACAATATAGGGGTTGATATTGCATATTAGTCTGGGATACCTCTCTAATATTATAACCCAGCACACAGACATACCTATATTTTGTGCCTGATATTGTGACATAGATCTTCTCTACCTGTTATTGAACTCTCATAGAGGAATTTACATAGGGGTCTTAGACATAGCATCCCGCCTTTACACTTTCCTATCATTATTTTTGATATATCAAAGGCTCATTGATTATTTAGGAATAGGCCTCCAAATTCTTTGGTTGTTTTTAATTGAGTGTTTATTTTAAATATTTGGAATAAAAGTTATATTTTAACATTCCCAATTTCTCCACTATTAGTCCAGGCTCAGAGTGCTATACGTGCAGTCTTCAGTGAGGACTCTTCCTCTCTTTTTTGTCCAGTACATTACATACTGCACAGCACCACCTTTTCGCTATAATAATTGATGTAACATGAACATGGTTCTATGTCAGCTGATATAAATACAGAAAAGGTTGCCGGTGTGGTGCCACTGTATTAGTGTTGTGGTAAGTTATTGTAGCTTAGGTTAGGTTTTATTTTACAGGTACTTTTGTATTTATTTTAGCTAGGTGGTTATTAAATAGTTAATAATTATTTAATAACTATTCTACCTAGTTAAATACAAACTTGCCTGTAAAATAAAAATAAACCCTAAGCTAGATACAATGTAACTATTAGTTATATTGTAGCTAGCTTAGGGTTTATTTTATAGGTAAGTATTTAGTTTTAAATAGGAATAATTTAGTTAATGATAGTAATTTTATTTATATTTATTGTAATTATATTTAAGTTAGGGGGTGTTAGGGTTAGATTTAGGTTTAGGGGTTAATAAATTTAGTATAGTGGCGGCGACGTTGGGGGCGGCAGATTAGGGGTTAATAAGTGTAGGTAGGTGGCGGCGATGTTAGGGATGGCAGATTAAGGGTTAATAATATTTAACTAATGTTTGCTAGGCGGGAGTGCAGCGGTTTAGGGGTTAATATGTTTATTATAGTGGCAGCGACGTTGGGGGCAGCAGATTAGGGGTTAATAAGTGTAGGTAGGTTGTGGCGACATTGGGGGCAGCAGATTAGGGGTTAATAAATATAATGTAGGTGTCGGCGATGTTGGGGGCAGCAGATTAGAGGTTCATAAATATAATGTAGGTGGAGGCGGTGTCCGGAGCGGCAGATTAGGGGTTAATAATTTTATTATAGTGTTTGCGATGCGGGAGGGCCTCGGTTTAGGGGTTAATGAGTTTTATGCTACAGCGTTGTACCATAAAACTCTTAACTACTGACTTTTAAATGCGTTAGGACTATTAATGGGGTAGGGTGTACCACTCACTTTTTGGCCTCCCAGGACAGACTCGTAATACCGGCGCTATGGAAGTCCCATAGAAAAAAAGACTTTACGAAGTTTACGTAAGTCGTTTTGCGGTAAGGCCAAAAAAGTGTGCGGTAACCCTAAACCTTCAAGACTCGTAATACCAGCGGGCGAAAAAAGCAGCGTTAGGACCTGTTAATGCTGCTTTTTTACCCTAACGCACAACTCGTAATCTAGCTGAATGTGTTTAAACCATTCTCAAATACATCCAGCAAAGAGATAAAAGTAATTTGTTACCCCAAGGGACTGCATATGTACTGATTCAAGAAAAAACTTGTTAATTTAAAAGCATTATCCATCATCTATTGCACTGATTACCACTATGGTAACACACGTTTTATATATAAATATGTCTATAATAATTTTAAGAATGAAGAGTCAGCTGCAGATCATTTGCAATGATTAAAGGGACATACAATTTGCAACATTATAAAGATATATCATAAATGTGAGATTTTCTTAAAGGGACAGTAAAGTCAAAATCCAACTGAAATTGAATGGATAGGGCATGGTATTTTAAACAACTTTCCAATTTGCTTCTGTTATCAATTTTGCTTTGTATCCTTTGTTAAAGAGTAATCCTAAGTGAGCTTAGGAGTGTGCATGTGTTTACTAAATTGTTTATAGCAATTATATAGATAGTTGCAAACACTGCTTCCTAAGTTCCTATCAGCCTATCTAGGTTTAGTCTTCAACAAATGATAACAAGAGAACAAAGTAAGTTCTGAATCATGAAAGTTTAACTTAACTGTCCCTTTAAAGAAAAGAAAATACTTTCCTACATAAAAGTCATGTGTTGCTCTGTTGGAATTTGGCATGTAAGTTAGTGGGAGGGATTCTACCCTGCATAAAAAAAATGTTTTGAATGAAGAGGGATGGATGGGGCTCTGCACTACAGAAAAAAGTTTGGGTTGGGGGAGGTGGAGGGGATCCTTATGCTATGGAATTTTTTTAAAATAAAAAAAATAGGTATAAAATGGGTTCTGGCAGACAACTGCCAATATCTAAGATGGCACATTTCATTGGAAGGGGGAAGGGTTAGAGACCTGATTGGGAGAGATCAGGGAGGTGGGAGGTCAATGAGGGATACTACACTGCAGAAAAAAAAAAAAAAAATTCAAATTATTATTTTTTTTAAATAGAAGCCCTAAAGCTTCATACTGGCAGACTGTCTGCCAGTACATACAATGGTGGTGGGAAGTGTGGGTGGAGTGAAGGGAAGAGAGGTCTTTGGGGGGCACAGGGAGGTGGAAGGGTAGTACCTACATTACAATACTATTATCCATTCCAGTTTACTATTCAACCCCTTCACTGCCTGGAATTTCAGAAGTGTGTGAGCAGCTGTAATTAACGGCCTTCTAAGTACCAAAAACCAATGACAAAGCCATGTATGTCTGCTATTTCTGAACAAAGGGGTCCCAAAGAAGCTTTTACAACCATTTGTGGTATGACTGTATAAATGGTAAACAGTATGTAAATAATTTAAAGTGAAAGTAAAGTTTAATGAAAAAGTGCCCGATACCTACAAATACTCTTAAAAACAGGGGCACTTTCATTCATTAATCTTTACATTGAAGCTTCTTTTTAAAAATACTTACATTTTCTTTATGGAAAGCAGACCAGCGATCCCCCGCCTGCAGCTCCTGCTCTAGTTAGCACAACAATGACGAACCCGGCTTCCTCCAATCATTGTGTTGCCTCCACTGGACTCCAAAGGGGGCATGCAACGATTGGCGGAAGCTGGATTCATAATCACTGTGCTTACTACAGCAGGAGCTGGGGGCGCAGTATCGCCAGTCTGCTTTCCATAAAGAAAAAGTAAGAATTTTTAAAAAAAAGAAGCTTTAATGTAAGAGAACCCCAAAGTTTGGGAAAAAGTAAAAAAAAATTTTATAATATGATTGTGTTATGCGGCAAAGTGGTGGCATGAAATATAACACAATGGGCCTAAATCAATACATTGGGTTGTCTACTAAAAATATATACAGGTGAAACTCGAAAAATTAGAATGTTGTGCAAAAGTTCATTTATTTCACTAATGCAACGTAAAAGGTGAAACTAATATATGAGATAGAGTCATTACATGCAAAGCAAGATAGGTCAAGCCATGATTTGTCATAATTGTGATGATTATGGCTTACAGCTCATGAAAACCCCAAATCCACAATCTCAGAAAATTAGAATATTACATGCAATCAATAAAACAAAGATTGTACATAGAACAATATTGGACCTCTGAAAAGTATAAGAATGCCTACTGTATGTACTCAATACTTGGTTTGGGCCCCTTTTGCAGCATTTACTGCCTCAATGCGGCGTGGCATGGAAGCTATCAGCCTGTAGCACTGCTGAGGTGTTATGGAAGACCAGGATGCTTCAATAGCGGCCTTCAGCTCTTCTGTATTGTTTGGTCTCATGTCTCTCATCTTTCTCTTGGCAATGCCCCATAGATTCTCTATGGGGTTCATGTCAGGAGAGTTTGCTGGCCAATCAAGCACAGTAATCCCAAGGTCATTGAACCGGGTTTTGGTGCTTTTGGCAGTGTGGGCAGGTGCCAAGTCCTGCTGAAAAATGAAGTCAGCATCCCCATAGAGCTCATCTGCAGAAGGAAGCATGAAGTGCTCCAAAATCTCCTGGTAGACGGCTGTGTTGACCCTGGACTTAATGAAGCACAGTGGGCCAACACCAGCAGATGACATGGCTCCCCAAATCAACACAGACCGTGGAAACTTCACACCGCACTTCAAGCATCTTGCAGTGTGTGCCTCTCCATTCTTCCTCCATACTCTGTGTCCTTGGTTTCCAAATGAGATGCAAAATTTGCTCTCATCAGAAAAGAGGACTTTGGACCACTGAGCAACAGACCAGGTCTGTTTTTCTTTAGCCCACGCTTCTGGCGTTGTTTGTTGTTCAGGAGTGGCTTGACAAGAGAAATAGGACATTTGAAGCCCATGTCCAGGATCCGTCTGTGTGTGGTGGCTCTTGTGAAAGTCCCCAACACTTTTGAATGGCCTTTTCCTGACAATCCTCTCCAGGCTGCGGTCATCCCTGCTGCTTGTGCACCTTTTTCTTCCACACTATTCCCTTCCACATAACTTTCTATTAATGTGCTTTGATACAGCACTTTGGGAACATCCAACTGTTTTTGTAATTACCTTTTGGGGCTTTCCCTCCTTATGGAGGGTGTCAATGATGGTTTTCTGCACAACTGTCAGGTCAGCAGTCTTTGCCATGATTGTGATTCCTACTGAACCAGACTGAGAGACCATTTAAAAGCTCAGGAACCCTTTGCAGGTGTTATGGCTTAATTAGCTGATTAGAGTGGGACACTTTGAGCCTAGACTATTGCAACTTTTCACAATATTCTAATTTTCTGAGATTGTGGATTTGGGGTTTTCATGAGCTGTAAGCCATAATCATCACAATTATGACAAATCACGGCTTGAACTATCTTGCTTTGTATGTAATGAGTCTATCTCATATATTAGTTTCACCTTTTAAGTTACATTAGTGAAATAAATTAACTTTTGCATGATATTCTAATTTTTCGAGTTTCACCTGTATATCATTTTTTATAGGTAAATTAAAACAAACTAAAGCTCTATTTCTATTTAAAGGGAAAGTCTAGTCCAAAACAAACTTTTGTTATTCAGATAGGGCATGTAATTTTAAACAATTTTCCAATTTTCTTCTATCACCAATTTTGCTTTGTTCTCTTAGTATTCTTAGTTGAAAGCTAAATCTAGGAGGTTCATATGCTAATTTCTAAGCCCTTGAAGGCCTCCTCTTAGCTCAGGGCATTTTGACAGTTTTTCACCACTAGAGAGTGTTAGTTCATGTGTTTCATATAGATAACACTGTGCTCATGCACGTGGAGTTCCTAAGAGCCTGCACTGGTTGGCTAAAGTGCAAGTCAGTCAAAAGAACGGGGGCAGTTTGCAGAGTCTTAGATACAAGATAACTACAGACCTAAAAAGTATATTAATATAGCTGTGTTGGTTATGCAAAACAAGGGAATGGGTAATAAAGGGATTATCTATCTTTTAAAGCAATACATATTCTGGTGTATACTGTCCCTTTAAATGGAGTGATATCAAAAATACTAAAAAATCTCCTGTTCTTTGAGCAAGTTCTTCTCTGAAACTCCAGGTAGTGAATGGGTTAAATCATGGTACTGGTGAGGATGAGGCAGTAAACATGCCAGGTTTAATGACATGAAAGTAAAACCAACAACAAGAACGCTAGGACTTTTATGAAGAATGACTAAATGAATGACTGTTATCAGCAAGGGTCTTTTAAAACGTCACCCAGAAGCCTTGGAGCCAAAACACCTGAAGGATCATCCTTTGCTAAGGTCATAAATAGAGCCACCTTTAGTACAGGTAACTATATCCTGAATGCCAATAAATTCAAAATGAAAAATTGATAATAAGAGTAAATTACAAATTTGCTAAAAATTGCATGCTCTAACTAAATCATGAAAGAAGAAATTGTGTTTAGTGTCCCTTTAAGATAATTATAGAGAGACCACATAAAACATGCATGAATATTAAAATGGTTGAAATTATTTCTTGTAGAAACAAATACATACAAATAAATGTAAAATATGATATTGATATTAGTCTTATTTGTAATATTTAGCAATACTTGCTGATCAAATGAATATTCTTAGTTAATATGAATTTTAAAATAACAGAGCACAAAACAGAACATGTTAGGAAACAGAATTACTGGATCATGTAACATATACTCCCAAAACAAAACTATTTAAAAAAAACATCCTAAAAAGGTGCTCAGATAATAGACACAGTTACTTTATAGTTTCACTTCATAGAAAAGTCCAATTTCAGGGAAACAGTATCTCTCAGTCAGATGCAGTTTAGCAGTGATGCAATCCAGATCCAGGATATATAAGGAAGCCAACCAAGGGGTTTCTTTCACTTGCACATCAGAACGTCCTGATTTCAGCACTCACAATGGACAGCAGATCCGCTCTGATCATTTGTATACTGCTCTCTGCCACTGTTATACAAGGTATTTACAATTTTTATTAATGCAATGCATTTACAACACCAGATTTGTAGATTGCAAAATTAATAGAATGTTTGAACCTACTGAATTCAGAAAAAAACTTTTTTTTTGTGTGGACAAAATCCCGTTGCGCTAAGTAAAGAGATTTTCCTTATTATATATATATATATATATATATATATATATATATATATATATATATATATATATATATAGAGAGAGAGAGAGAGAGAGAGAGAGAGAGAGAGAGAGAGAGAGAGAGAGAGAGAGAGAGAGAGAGAGAGAGAGAGAGAGAGAGAGAGAGAGAGAGAGAGAGAGAGAGAGAGAGAGAGAGAGAGAGAGAGAGATATATATAATTGATATCATTATAAAAATCGTGTGATTGCAAATATTACAAACACACACACTAACGAAACATACACACACAAAAACACACAAATATACATACACACA